>NC_141683.1:19509543-20109543 GCF_028749965.1 Puma concolor
TAGTACTCCATTGTGTATATAAACCACAATTTCTTTATCCATTCATCAGTTGATGGACATTTAGGCTCTTTCCATAATTTGGCTATTGTTGAGAGTGCTGCTATGAACATTGGGGTACAAGTGCCCCTATGCATCAGTACTCCTGTGTCCCTTGGATAAATTCCTAGCAGTGCTATTGCTGGGTCATAGGGTAGGTCTATTTTTAATTTTCTGAGGAACCTCCACACTGCTTTCCAGAGCGGCTGCACCAATTTGCATTCCCACCAACAGTGCAAGAGGGTTCCCGTTTCTCCACATCCTCTCCAGCATCTATAGTCTCCTGATTTGTTCATTTTGGCCACTCTGACTGGCGTGAGGTGATACCTGAGTGTGGTTTTGATTTGTATTTCCCTGATAAGGAGTGACGCTGAACATCTTTTCATGTGCCTGTTGGCTATCCGGATGTCTTCTTTAGAGAAGTGTCTATTCATGTTTTCTGCCCATTTCTTCACTGGGTTATTTGCTTTTCGGGTGTGGAGTTTGGTGAGCTCTTTATAGATTTTGGATACTAGCCCTTTGTCCGATATGTCATTTGCAAATATCTTTTCCCATTCCGTTGGTTGCCTTTTAGTTTTGTTGGTTGTTTCCTTTGCTGTGCAGAAGCTTTTTATCTTCATAAGGTCCCAGGAATTCACTTTTGCTTTTAATTCCCTTGCCTTTGGGGATGTGTCCAGGAAGAGATTGCTACGGCTGAGGTCAGAGAGGTCTTTTCCTGCTTTCTCCTCTAAGGTTTTGATGGTTTCCTGTCTCACATTCAGGTCCTTTATCCATTTTGAGTTTATTTTTGTGAATGGTGTGAGAAAGTGGTCTAGTTTCAACCTTCTGCATGTTGCTGTCCAGTTCTCCCAGCACCATTTGTTAAAGAGACTGTCTTTTTTCCATTGGATGTTCTTTCCTGCTTTGTCAAAGATTAGTTGGCCATACGTTTGTGGGTCTAGTTCTGGGGTTTCTATTCTATTCCATTGGTCTATGTGTCTGTTTTTGTGCCAATACCATGCTGTCTTGATGATGACAGCTTTGTAGTAGAGGCTAAAGTCTGGGATTGTGATGCCTCCTGCTTTGGTCTTCTTCTTCAAAATTACTTTGGCTATTCGGGGCCTTTTGTGGTTCCATATGAATTTTAGGATTGCTTGTTCTAGTTTCGAGAAGAATGCTGGTGCAATTTTGATTGGGATTGCATTGAATGTGTAGATAGCTTTGGGTAGTATTGACATTTTGACAATATTTATTCTTCCAATCCATGAGCAGGGAATGTCTTTCCATTTCTTTAAATCTTCTTCAATTACCTTCATAAGCTTTCTATAGTTTTCAGCATACAGATCCTTTACCTCTTTGGTTAGATTTGTTCCTAGGTATTTTATGCTTCTTTGTGCAATTGTGAATGGGATCAGTTTCTTTATTTGTCTTTCTGTTGCTTCATTGTTAGTGTATAAGAATGCAACTGATTTCTGTACATTGATTTTGTATCCTGCAACTTTGCTGAATTCATGTATCAGTTCTAGCAGACTTTTGGTGGCGGCTATCGGATTTTCCATGTATAATATCATGTCATCTGCAAAGAGCGAAAGCTTGACTTCATCTTTGCCAATTTTGATGCCTTTGATTTGCTTTTGTTGTCTGATTGCTGATGCTAGAACTTCCAGCACTATGTTAAACAACAGCGGTGAGAGTGGGCATCCCTGTCGTGTTCCTGATCTCAGGGAAAAAGCTCTCAGTTTTTCCCCGTTGAGGATGATGTTAGCTGTGGGCTTTTCATAAATGGCTTTTATGATCTTTAAGTATGTTCCTTCTATCCCGACTTTCTCAAGAGTTTTTATTAAGAAAGGGTGCTGGATTTTGTCAAAGGCCTTTTCTGCATCGATTGACAAGATCATATGGTTTTTCTCTTTTTTTTTGTTAATGTGATGTATCACGTTGATTGATTTGCGAATGTTGAACCATCCCTGCATCCCAGGAGTGAATCCCTCTTGATCATGGTGAATAATTCTTTTTATATGCCGTTGAATTCAATTTGTTAGTATCTTATTGAGAATTTTTGCATCCATATTCATCAGGGATATTGGCCTGTAGTTCTCTTTTTTTACTGGGTCTCTGTCTGGTTTAGGAATCAAAGTAATACTGGCTTCATAGAATGAGTCTGGAAGTTTTCCTTCCCTTTCTATTTCTTGGAATAGCTTGAGAAGGATAGGTATTATCTCTGCTTTAAATGTCTGGTAGAACTCCCCTGGGAAGCCAGCTGGTCCTGGACTCTTATTTGTTGGGAGATTTTTGATAACCGATTCAATTTCTTCTCGGTGATGGGTCTGTTCAAGCTTTCTATTTCCTCCTGATTGAGTTTTGGAAGAGTGTGGGTGTTCGGGAATTTGTCCATTTCTTCCAGGTTGTCCAATTTGTTGGCATATAATTTTTCATAGTATTCCCTGATAATTGTTTGTATCTCTGAGGGATTGGTTGTAATAATTCCATTTTCATTCATGATTTTATCTATTTGGGTCATCTCCCTTTTCTTTTTGAGAAGTCTGGCTAGAGGTTTGTCAATTTTGTTTATTTTTTCAAAAAACCAACTCTTGGTTTCGTTGATCTGCTCTACAGTTTTTTTAGATTCTATATTGTTTATTTCTGCTCTGATCTTTATTATTTCTCTTCTTCTGCTGGGTTTAGGCTGCCTTTGCTGTTCTGCTTCTATTGCCTTTAGGTGTGCTGTTAGATTTTGTATTTGGGATTTTTCTTGTTTCTTGAGATAGGCCTGGTTTGCAATGTATTTTCCTCTCAGGACTGCCTTTGCTGCGTCCCAAAGCGTTTGGATTGTTGTATTTTCATTTTCGTTTGTTTCCATATATTGTTTAATTTCTTCTCTAATTGCCTGGTTGACCCACTCATTCGTTAGTAGGGTGTTCTTTAACCTCCATGCTTTTGGAGGTTTTCCAGACTTTTTTCTGTGGTTGATTTCAAGCTTCATAGCATTGTGGTCTGAAAGTATGCATGGTATGATTTCAATTCTTGTAAACTTATGAAGGGCTGTTTTGTGACCCAGTATATGATCTATCTTGGAGAATGTTCCATGTGCACTCGAGAAGAAAGTATATTCTGTTGCTTTGGGATGCAGAGTTCTAAATATATCTGTCAAGTCCATCTGATCCAATGTCTCATTCAGGGCCCTTGTTTCTTTATTGACCGTGTGTCTAGATGATCTATCCATTTCTGTAAGTGGGGTGTTAAAGTCCCCTGCAATTACCACATTCTTCTCAATAAGGTTGCTTATGTTTATGAGTAATTGTTTTATATATTTGGGCACTCCGGTATTCGGCGCATAGACATTTATAATCGTTAGCTCTTCCTGATGGATAGACCCTGTCACTATTATATAATGTCCTTCTTCATCTCTTGTTACAGCCTTTAATTTAAAGTCTAGTTTGTCTGATATAAGTATGGCTACTCCAGCTTTCTTTTGGCTTCCAGTAGCATGATAAATAGATCTCCATCCCCTCACTCTCAATCTAAAGGTGTCCTCAGGTCTAAAATGAGTCTCTTGTAGACAGCAAATAGATGGGTCTTGTTTTTTTATCCATTCTGATACCCTATGTCTTTTGGTTGGCGCATTTAATCCATTTACATTCAGTGTTATTATTGAAAGATATGGGTTTAGAGTCATTGTGATGTCTGTATGTTTTATGCTTGTAGTGATGTCTCTGGTACTTTGTCTCACAGGGTCCCCCTTAGGATCTCTTGTCGGGCTGGTTTAGTGGTGACAAATTCCTTCAGTTTTTGTTTGTTTGGGAAGACCTTTATCTCTCCTTCTATTCTAAATGACAGACTTGCTGGATAAAGGATTCTCGGCTGCATATTTTTTCTGTCTAGCACACTGAAAATCTCGTGCCAATTCTTTCTGGCCTGCCAAGTTTCAAAAGAGAGATCAGTCACGAGTCTTATAGGTCTCCCTTTATATGTGAGGGCACGTTTACCCCTTGCTGCTTTCAGAATTTTCTCTTTATCCTTGTATTTTGCCAGTTTCACTATGATATGTCGTGCAGAAGATCGATTCAAGTTACGTCTGAAGGGAGTTCTCTGTGCCTCTTGGATTTCAATGCCTTTTTCCTTCCGCAGTTCAGGGAAGTTCTCAGCTATTATTTCTTCAAGTACCCCTTCAGCACCTTTCCCTCTCTCTTCCTCCTCTGGGATACCAATTATGCATATATTATTTCTTTTTAGTGTATCACTTAGTTCTCTAATTTTCCCCTCATACTCCTGGATTTTTTTCTCTCTCTTTTTCTCAGCTTCCTCTTTTTCCATAACTTTATCTTCTAGTTCACCTATTCTCTCCTCTGCCTCTTCAATCCGAGCCGTGGTGGTTTCCATTTTGTTATGCATTTCGTTTAAAGCGTTTTTCAGCTCCTCATGACTGTTCCTTAGTCCCTTGATCTCTGTAGCAAGAGATTCTCTGCTGTCAGCTATACTGTTTTCAAGCCCAGCGATTAATTTTATGACTATTATTCTAAATTCACTTTCTGTTATATTATTTAAATCCTTTTTGATCAGCTCATTAGCTGTTGTTATTTCCTGGAGATTCTTCTGAGGGGAATTCTTCCGCTTGGTCATTTTGGATAGTCCCTGGCATGGTGAGGACCTGCAGGGCACTTCCCCTGTGCTGTGGTATATAACTGGAGTTGGTGGGCGGAGCCGCAGTCAGACCTGATGTCTGCCCCCAGCCCACCGCTGGGGCCACAGTCAGACTGGTGTGTGCCTTCTCTTCCCCTCTCCTAGGGGCGGGATTCACTGTGGGGTGGGGTGGCCTGTCTGGGCTACTTGCACACTGCCAGGCTTGTGATGCTGGGGATCTGGCGTCTTAGCTGGGGTGGGTAGGCAAGGTGCACAGGGGCAGGAGGGGCGGGCTTAGCTTGCTTCTCCTTAGGTGATCCACTTCAGGAGGGGCCCTGTGGCAGCAGGAGGGAGTCAGATCCGCTGCCGGAGGTTTGGCTCCGCAGAAGCACAGAGTTGGGTGTTTGCGCGGAGCGAGCAAGTACCCTGACAGGAACTGGTTCTCTTTGGGATTTTGGCTGGGGGATGGGCCGGGGAGATGGTGCTGGCGAGCGCCTTTGTTCCCCACCAAACTGAGCTCTGTCGTCCGGGGGCTCAGCAGCTCTCCCTCCCTTTGTCTTCCAGCCTTCCCGCTTTCCGAGCAGAGCTGTTAACTTATGACCTCCCAGCCGCTAAGTTGCGCTTGCTGTCGGAACACAGTCCGTCAGGCCCCTCCGCTTTTTGCAAGCCAGACTCGGGGGCTCTGCTTGGCCGGCGAGCCGCCCCTCCGCCCCGGCTCCCTCCCGCCAGTCCGTGGAGCGCGCACCGCCTCGCCGCCCTTCCTACCCTCTTCCGTGGGCCTCTCGTCTGCGCTTGGCTCCGGCGACTCCGTTCTGCTAATCCTCTGGTGGTTTTTTGGGTTATTTAGGCAGGTGTAGGTGGAATCTAAGTGATCAGCAGGACGCGCGGTGAGCCTAGCGTCCTCCTACGCCGCCATCTTCCCTCTCCATCAGCTTTATTTTCTTAAGAACAAAATGGATAAGCCAGGACACATATTATTTTTAAAATTATGAAGAAGAAGTTGTAAGGATTGCAATGTTTGAACTTTAAAATTTACTTTCTAAAAATGATTTTGTTTTCTATTTAAATCAGACTTTATTCTATAGGAGATTTAAGAAATTTGCCAGAACCAACAAACAAATGTGCAAAATTAAACTCAAAAAATTAGAGGATATTTTTATTATTTTATTATGATTTTATTAGTAGTATATGGTATATAGCATTAATAATAATAAAGGAAAGACGGCAAAAATATTTAAGTTCAAAAGACATAGGTAAACCCAATAATCAATGAATCTGTCCTGAAAAAAATAAAATAATTTTCACAAAAATGTAAGTGCATAGATATCCAATGCACCATTATTTAACTGGTTTGTTAAAAAAAGGAAGAAAGACAAAAGAAAGAATGAAAGAAAGAAAGAAAGAAAGAAAGAAAAAGAAAAAAGAGGAAGGAAGGAAGAAAGAAGGAAAAAAAGAAGAAAAAAAAAGAAAAAAATACGATTTGCAAGTTTTTAAATGGCCATTATTGTAAACAACTTTCTTCCCTCCATTTTGGTCCTCCTACAATTCATATGACACACAATATGCACTACACACAAAAATGTAATGACTTAAAAATATATAAATCAGATAATTTCTACACTAGTGATTTTGATTTTCCATTGAATTTAGCATAAACTTAAGTCTTACAACACTGTTTACAAAGTTCTTCAAGTGAGGGCTCTGATCTACCTTTCTAGTACTTCTCTTACTACCGTGACTACAATCATTTTTACTCCGGGAAAAATTTCTTCTAACTCAGGCATTTTGTACTTTTTGTTCTGTTTCTTCCTTTCTCTAATTTCTTTGCTGATTTTATCTTTTTTACATATCTGAACTCATATATTTATGTCCTGTAAAGGCCATCCCTAATCATGTATCCTGATCTAGTTATTTTTTCTCTTTACCCTGTATCAGATAAATCTGCTTATTTCTTAACACCATCCACTCTTAAACTATATTTTCCATTTCTTTACATGCTTTTTTTTTTTTAATGTTTATTTATTTTTGAAAGAGAGAGACAGCGAGAGCAAGCAGGGGAGGGGCAGAGAGAGAGGGAGACACAGAATCTGAAGCAGGCTCCAGGCTCCAGCTGTCAGCACAGAGCCAGATGTGGGGCTTGAACCCACAAACCCCTAGATCATGACCGGAGCGGAAGTCTGACATGCTTAACGACTGAGCCACTCAGGATCCCCATTTCTTCACCTGCTTAATATGTTTCATCCCTTGGAATGTTAGTGTTATGATAAAACAGAAGGGATCTATATTTGTACCTGTGTCTCCAATGCCTCTATGATGTCAGTATAATGGTATGGAATCCCATAAATAACTGTTGAAAATATAATAGAAATTTATAGCTTATAATGGTGAAATCTTAAAGCAGCCCATAAATCATTATGTGCAGTTATAGATACTTGTACAGTTGATATTTGAACAACATGGGTTTGAACTGCGTGGGTCCACTTATAAGTGAATTTTTTCCCCTAAGTACAGTAGTATAAATGTATTTTATCTTCCTTATAATATTTTAATAACATTTCCTTTTCTCTAGCTTTATTGTAAGAACACAGTAAGTAATATATATAATATAGAAAATATGTGTTAATCATTTTTTTATGTTATCAGTAAGGCTTCCAGTCAACAATTGGCAATCAGTAGTTAAGTTTTGGGACAGATGGAAGCTATACAATAGAATTTTAACTGTGAGAGGGTTGATTCAAACCCCCATATTAGGGGTCGCTGTATTTGAGGATCTTTAAGATGTAATATCAAGTAAAAAAAAAAAGAAAAAAAGTCTAACTCAATAACTAATATTCATTCAATCAGCAAATTTTATCAAGCACCCACTAAGGACTGGTGCAATTAATTTAGTTCCAGGCACTGCAGATTATGAAAAGGAAAAAAAATATGTACACACATGCAAACAAACAAAAATACTACTTATCTTCTTTTATGGAATAAAATTAATTTATGTGACAAATATAAATAATAGTTGAATATAAGTAAATATATTTATATTACTCATGTGTGAGTCTATGAAACGTGTATGTCTATGTGTTCTATGAAATAAGTAAAATGACATGCTCAATCTTGTTGCAGTTGTAACACTCTAACGTCTTCTATTTTCTTTTCTTTTTTAAATTATTTAAAAATTTTTTTTAATGTTTGTTTATTTTTGATAGAGAGAGAGAGAGAGAGAGAGAGAGTGTGTGTGTGTGTGTGTGTGTGTGTGTGTGTGCATGAGTGGGGGAGGGGCTGAGAGAGAGGGAGACACAGAATCCCAAGCAGGCTCCAGGCTCGGAGCTGTCAGCACAGAGCCTGACATGGGGCTTGAACTCACAGACTGCGAGATCATGACCTGAGCCAAAGTCAGACGCTCAACTGACTGAGCTACTCAGGAACCCCCTTTTTAAAAATTATTTATTATTTATTTATTTGAGATAAAGAACATGAGCTAGGGAGGAGGAGAGGGAGAAGGAGAGAGAGAATCCCAAGCAGGCTCTACACTGTCAGTGTGGATCCTGGCAAGGGTTTGATCCCATGAATCATGAGATCATGACCTGAGCCGAAATCAAGAGTTAGACGCTCAACCAAGTAAACCAACCAGGTGCCCCTTTCTGCTTTATTTGCATTTGAGTTAGCAATATTTTCTTCCTTTCCTTGTTAATATTCTTATTATTTAAAATATTAAGTATTTAATTTTGAAAATCATAATACAGTTTAGATTGAAAAACTTAAAGAAATTTATTTCAAATCAATTTTTAAAAAGGTGTAACAACTATAAGCATACTAGGATGAATATCTATAGAGAACCATTTTATGTAAAATAAATATAAAATATTCCCTAATAGAAGTAATAAAATGGCACTAAATATGAATTTATCAGTAATTACCCTGGATGTAAATGGATTAAATGCTCCAATCAAAAGACATTCGGTGTCATAATGGATAAAAAAAAACAAAACAAAACACGAACCATCCATATGCTGCCTACATGAGAACTATTTTAGACCTAGAGACACCTGCAAATTGAAAGTGAGGGAGTACAGAAACATTTATCATACAAATGGATGTCAAAAGAATGTCAGAGCAGCAATACTTAAATAGGATCAATTAGACTTTTTTGTTCTTGTATTTTTTTATCTTTCTTTGGTGTCAGTGTAGTACTGGCCTCATGGAATGATTTTGAATTTGTTTCCTCAATTCCATTATTTGTAAGATTTTGACAAACATTGCCATTAATTATATGTTTTTTGAATGTTTGATAAAATTCACCAATGCAATCATGTGGTCCTGGGCTTTTCTGTACTGGGAGATCTTTGATTCCCAAATCAACTTTCATTCTGGTTATATCTCTGTCTAACTTCCAGTCTAGTCTAGTCCTATTTCTTAGATTCAGAATTTATGATTCAATCCAGGTAACTCGAGTGCTTTTAGAAATAACTATGTGTTTTTTTCTAAATTATCTGATTTGTTAGTATATACATTTTTATAATAATCTGTTATCACACTATGTATTTCTGTTGTATTATTTTCTCTTTCATTTCTCATTTTTGTTTTTGAGACTTCTCTCTTTTTTTTCTTAGTTAACCAATTTTGTTTATTTTGATGGTGGGGGGACTGGTCATTACTTTCAGTATTATGTTATTGTTTATTCTGGTCTCTATTTTATATATTTTTGATTTTTCTTTGTTATTTCATTCCTCTACTAAATTTCAGCTAAGTTTTTTTCTCTTTTTCTAATTCTTTGTGGTGTAGTGTTGTTTATTTGAACTTTTTTTTATAGCATAAATTTTACTCTAATATGTCCTTTTGCTGTATCTCATGGGTTTTGCAATATTGTGTTTTCTTTTTCTTTTGTTTTGAGACATATTTTGATTTTCTTATTTGGCCCATTGCTTGTGCAGTAGTGTATTGTTTAATTTCATATTAAAAATTTAACATTTACATTGTAGATTCCAGCGTTGTTTTATTGTTGGTCTTTAGTTTTGTACCATTGTGGTTGGAAAATATACTTGGTATGATTTCAGTCTTCTTAAGTTTCCAATATTTGTTATGTCCCTTTTAATGTGATATAACCAGGGAACTCTTCTGTATGTACTTGAAGAAAATGTGTATTCTATTTCCTTGGATGGAATGTTATATATATATATATATATATATATATATATATATACACACACATATATATATATATGTGTCTTTAGACACATATATATATATATATATATACATATGTCTTTTAGAGCCATGTATTCTAAAATATGCTTCAAGTAAAAATGTTCTTGATGAAAAAAGTTAACTTTAACTAAGGGTACTCATTTAAAATAAAGTGAAGGTGGGGGGGGATGGGTGCAATAGGTGGAAAGGATTAAGAATATATTTATCATGATGAGCACTGGGTAATGTATAGAATTGCTGAATAACTATATTGTACACCTGAAACTAATATAACACTGTATGTTATATATACTGGAATTAAAATACAAAGCTTAATAAAAATAATAAATTTAAAAAGTGCTGTAATGATGGAGACACCTTGAAAATGTAAAATTTATCCTAATTATATGCAAAATACTTATTAGGAACTAAAAAGATCATTTTACTTATAAGATGTGAAAACAAATCAAAGTAACATTAACAAATTGAATCTTTGGGAACACCATACATTGTATAGATCACAGTTAGTACTATTGCTTCTTTGGAATAATATTTGGAAAAGGATATTGGGTGAACCCAAAAAACAAGTTATCCAGTTTAAAAAAAATGTACAGAAGACATGAATAGACAATTTACCAAAGAAGACATACAGCTGGATAACAGACACATGAAAAGCTGTTCAACATAACTCATCATCAGGGAAATACAAATCAAAACTATAATGAGATATCACCTCACACCAGTAAGAATGGCTAAAATTAACAACACGGGTAACAAAAAATGTTAGAGAAGATGTGGAAAAAGGGGAACCCTCTTGTATTATTGGTAGGAATGCAAACAGGTACTGCCACTCTGGGAAACAGTATGGAAGTTCCTCAAAAAGTTAAAAATAGAACTACCCTATGATCCAGCAATTGCACTACTAGGTAAATTTACCCAAAGAATCAAAAACACTGATTTGAAAAGATACATGCACCCGATGTTTATAGCAGCATTATAAACAATAGCCAAATTATGAAAAGAAGCCAAGGAGATGTGGTATATATATATAATGAAATATTACTCAGCCCTCAAAAAGAATGAAATCTTGCCATTTGCAATGATGCAGATGGAGCTAGAGAGTATAATGCTAAGCAAAATAAATCAGTCAGAGGAGGACAAATACCATATGATTTCGCTCATGTGTGGAATTTAAGAAACAAAGTAGATGAATATATGATTAAAAAAAAAAAAGTGAGACAGGCAAATCAGGAAACATACTCTTAGCTATAGAGAACATACCAAGGGTTACTGGAGGGGAGGTGGGCAGGAAGATGGTTTAAATGGGTGACGGGTTAAAGAGGGCATGAGTAGTGATGAGCACTGGGTGTTGTATGTAAGTGATAAATCACTAAATTCTACACCTCAGAGTAATGCTAACCATTACTGTATGCTAACCAACCAGAATTTAAATAAAAACTTGAAAAAAGAGAAAAAAAGCCTACAAAAAAAAGTGGGTGGCTTTTCAGTCTGAATGACACAATGAGAGAAAGCAAACCACTTTTAAAACATAGACTAAGCTAGAATTAGGGAAAGAGTTAGGGAATGCACTGCAGGATAAAATGAATCACCATTTATAAAAAGGAAATTCATATTTAAAGGGGTTTTGCATTTCAAGTACTACTCTCCGATATATTTTTGGTCCAGCAAGCAACATTCCAATATATAGTTGTTTATGTGCCATGAGTACAGGTTATAAAAAACTTGGATGTGAGTGAAAACCATCGATAAATACAGTAAAATTTATAAGACTCAGTTTGATGCAGAAGAAAAGGCATAGGTCCTGTGGTTTGGAGACTAGCTCTGCAATTTTAAATAAAATGGATCTATCAAAGATATGCAGGGTGTCAATGCTTGTGGGACATGCAGCTTGGCAAAATCCGGATGTAAAAAAGTTAAATTGAAAATATCTCTGAGATTTCAGGTCCCCCATTCAATTTTGTCATTGAATTTGTCATTCAATTTTGTCCCACATTCAATATAATTTGTCAATTACATTTCAAACTTAGAAGATATCCAGAGGAACCTACATTTAAAGGAATCATCATACACAATAATGAATTGTATAACTTAAAGATACCTAAGAAGTGAGATGGTCAACAATTTGTTCAACAAACATATTAGGAGCAAATAATAGATAGATGATAGATATAGATAGATAGACAGATAGATAGATGATAGATGATAGACAGCCTATAGATATGCTTAAAAGATAATTTTATTGATACTCTAAAAATGCTTTTGGATGACTGTCATATGGAGTCAACAGTTTAGTGTGTAGGATTAGTTCCTTCAGTGTCTTCCCCCCACCCCCCCACCCCCATTTCAAGCATAGGAAAATATTCTCTCAAAAGCTTGGGATATGGTTTCCCTTTTCTTGCATGTTACAGGCTTATGTTAGCATTTTTCTTCCATAGATAAGAATTCATTGAACTGACTATATTGAAATAGTTTTGCTCATATTCGATATGAAAGGGAGAACTCTTGCAAACCTTGGGAATTTCCAAATTCTTTTGGTGTCTTTAACAGTCTCTCACAATGGTTAGGTCTTTAGATGGCTCAACCTTTGTGGAAGCAATTTGCTATAATCTTCCTTATACTGTTGCATAATGCTTTTCCCTACTTATCTCGGAAATATTCTATGAGCAAGAAATAAGATACTTTTTTGTTAAAAAGTTTTAATACTCTAAGTCTAACCTATAAATGTGAGGCATATGCCCAACATTGCAAAAGTGAGAATTTTATCAGCAAAACAATAGTTTACCATATCTATTATTGAAGCATTTCAATATTGGAAAGACCATGTCTTAAATATGCTGCCATACCCAGGAAAAATATTAGTATTCCAGAGTTTGTTAAAGACTGGTTATTAATAACCAAAGTCATATGAACCATTTTGATTCTACAAATCAATTCATAGTGAATGCTGAGCTACATATTTCTAAAACGCTTTGCAGTTTAGAAAATGCATTGTTATATGTTATTTTATTCAAATCACACAAAAATTGTATGGAGTGTATAAGCTAATATAAATAAAACTGTTACTAATAATAACTATTATGTTATTCTTGTCATAATCCTCAATTTATCTTAATTTCGCAGATAAAAATTACCAAAATATGTTAACTTAATTAGCCATATTATTAGATTAATAAGCAAAGGTAGAAACATAATATTATTGTTCAAAAATCTATACTTTCACCATATAATATACCTTTATTTTAACTACATTAAAAAAACTCTCAAGATATATTATTTAAATAATACAAATCTAATGGTAAGTTTAGTTGGGGTCTATTATTTGAAATATGTATATAAAACAATCTTACCTTTATTTTAAGTCTATCAGTGACCAGTCAATTGGTCATTCAGTATAACTACCACAAATTAAGATATAAAATTTAAAAATATAGGCACTGAAATAAAATGAGGAAAAAATCCTGTGACTTTAACAGCCATTAAATTTTCAAAAATACAGCTTCAAGCAGTTTTTTTTTCCCATCCTTGAAAGAAACATTAGATGAAAACACATTATAGAAAATGCTCTTTTCTGCAGATAGGTGTGTGTGTATGTGTGTGTTTGTGTGTGTTTCATTTTGAGCTTCTCTCTAAGTCTATAATAAATAAACAAGACGTAGATTAGAAAATTAAAATTTAAACACTTACTGAAAAAGAGTTTTATCTCTAAGAAAACATGCTGCTGTTTAAATATATATTGAATATATACTTACAAGGAAATCATCTCTGGGAATTTACTTCAGTGTTCCATTAGGATGTTTAATTTGACTTTAATAAAAATTTGAGTTAGATTAAACTTCGAAGAATATTTAATATATTGACTATGCTTATGTGCCATAGAAACAACATATAATAGAATCATTATTAAATTAATTTTGAAAAAGTCATCATAAGCATTTAACTCAAGCCATTAAAGATGAGAAAAATGATGAAAAGTAATATTTCAGAAATGGTAGAAGATTCTAAATAATGGCCTTTGTTATCTATAGACATATAAATTGTTCTTAATTCAAAATGCATAACCTCATATATTTCAAAATATGAGAGATCTCATAGTTGTTGTGTTTTACCAAAATGTGCTATACTACTGCAAGTATTTTTGTTCTGTCTAAATTCTGTTAATTTTGTATTCATTTATACTGTGGTGATGTACTGGAATAGGAGTTTATAATGATATAGTACTGCCTTTTAAAAGGTGATTGTCTCTGTTTCTTATTGCTTGAAAAGAAAACATTTAATCAAGTTGGTAGTGGTGAAATATTTCTGTTTCACATCAAAAAATGACTTAAAAATATTAACTTTGAATTTGGACATTTACTCAGTTTTATTTTCTGTTGTGATATGTTTTTGATTTGATAATTTGCAAATTCACCTGAGATGGAGAATAATTGATAATAACACAACTATTTTTAATGTACTGATATTAAAATAAATGTTATTCACATTATGGAAAATTTCAAACAATTGTAGTATAAACTCATGGGCATATATTGAAAGACATTATATATATTTATAAGATGGATATGAAACTATTAAATATTATGTTTACCCAATTACTATCAATGATTGTCTACAAGTAATGAGGTTATGTTCATTATTATATATAATACTATTCTTTGTACACTATTGTATACTATCCTTTTCTGTATGTATACACTGTTCGTTTCTATAATTTCCAAAATGGTTATGTATTTCTTCTATGCTTGAAAACATACTTTTCTTTTTTTTAAGTTACATAAAATCAGTAACCAAAGAGCAACTGTCTTCCATTACTCATGGTCTTTAAACAGCATATTGGTCTTTTTTATTCCTTATAGCAACTTTGAGTGTGAGGAATTTAAGATATAACCTATAATTTAGAACATCCCGCTACTATCAAAATCTAACCTTCTTTTCTTTGGAGGGCAAAATGTTTCCTCTTTTACTTGTTAAAAATATACTTCTTCAGTGTGGAGGACAAGTAGTGCTCTCCCTGTGTAACAGTTCTGGAAATAAATATAACCTCCTTTAAAGGACACAAACAAACTGATTGGTGAGTTTCCTCTGGACAACTTTAGGCATTAGTTTACTCCAAATTGGAATGTCTTATATTTTATTATGCTTACCATTTTCTTCCACTTTTCATTTATCCCATAGTTCAGTAGTCAACAAGGGACAAGATAACTTCCCTTTCCTCTTGGAGCTTGTATTTTAACTAGGGTAGGAGGGGTAGGGGCACAGGGGCAAGTGTGACAATGAACAAATAGATACATAAAGCAATGTGACAGCAGACAATAACAAATCCCCAGGAGGAAAATTCATCGGCATAAACAGGTACAGCATGAGTGTTCTTATAGAAAAAACATCAAGAAAGGCCTCCCAGGGATAACACTTGAGCAGAGGCCTGGATGTGATGAGGTTGCAAGTTCTGTAACATCTGTTGGAGGAGTGCCTCTCCCCAAGACACGGGTATGCTGGCCACATTACAGTGACAGAAAGGAGGCTGGTGTTGCTGAGACAAAAGGTGACAGAAGTGACAGAAGTAGGATCTGAGATCAGACAGGTGAGCAGGATTAGGCAGGGTCATATGGGGCCTGGGAGGTCATGACTGGTAATATCCATTATATTCCCAATAAGAAGAGAAGCCATTAAAAGATTTTCAGGATGGGATGAAATAGTTAAACTTAGAGAACAAATTGGTGGGGAAGGAAGAACAGAGCAAGGAAATCAGTAGAGAAGCTTTTGTTGAAGTCTAGGTGGAAACTGATAGAGGCCAGGTTTCATAGAAGTATCACAGTAGGTATGGTGAAAAATAGTCAGAATTGAGACAGATAGGATTATCTGTTGATGGATTAGATGTTGAGAAAGGTATGAGTCAGTGAGGTTTCCAAGTGTGGGGTTTGACCAACTAGGTGAGCAATACCATCAGCTTCAGAGATATGAAATACGAGGGAAGAAGTAGACCAGCGGAGTCAATCAATGCCAAGGGCATAAGATATCTAGTAGGCATGGAAATCAAATATCCATTTGAATGTATACTCCCAGATTTAAGGACAGAAGACTGAGTTGGATAAATTAACTGACTGAGTCATGTGGGTGAACTTTAAAAACGTGAAGCGGAGGTTTACCAACATTTTGTTGTCTTTATTTTTCTTTATAACATTTTGCCATTAGTATGTTATACATTTATTCAGCTTTTGTTTGTCTTACTAGAATGTCAACTCCATGCTTACATATTTTGCATCTATTGTCTCACCAGAGCTTACAAAGTGCTTGACACACACTAGGTGTTCTAATCAATTGATGTGGAACATACACCAGTTAATCACAGTGAGGTCAGTGATTAACTTCACAATGCTTTGCAAACATAGCTAAATTACAGCGTGTTCATACCACATATTTAATAAAACATTCTTATTAGAACAACATTTGTTATCTCATTTATAGACCTTGGGATGACTGAAATTGACCTTTTAATATCATAGGAATAGATTTAGCAAACAGAAAAACAGAAATTTTGCTTTATGATGATAAGAAACAGAGAAAGTTTAGATTCACATATAATGATGCTTAATGTATAAATATTTGCTAACCTTTCTTATGTATCTAAACAGTTTGATTTTAATTCAGGGTTTTGCATTCTTAAATGCACTTTTATACTGGAAAGTTTCTTTCTACTGAAGCTTATAGCTCCTCTTCTGAATTTACTTTTAATCAAAGCTCTATTGAAAACAGTTAATGGGGTGCCTGGATCACTCAGTTGGTTAAGTGTCCCCACTCTTGGTTTCAGCTCAGGTCATGATCTCAGGGTTCCTAACAGCACGCTGACAGCACGGAATGTCCTTGGGGCTCTCTCTCTCTCTCCCTCTGCCCCACTTGCACACATGCTCTCTCTCTCTCTCTCAAAATAAACTTAAAAATAGTTAATAGTTTGTTATAATATTTTTATACCAACTATTATTATAAGTCATGTGCATGTTCTGACGCAAAAAAAAAAAAAGTTGTCATCAAGAAAACAACAAAAAAGCCCCATAAGATGGTGTATCCATTTCATGATATATTATTATCACTAAATTATCTTTCTCTTTCCTCCTACTAGGAAATTACATACCATGTAATCAACAAATTTCCCATTATTAAATTGCACTTTCCATAGAAAGTAAGCCGTTTTAATTAAAAAAAAATAATGTTTATTTATTTTTCAGAGACAGAGAGCATGAGCAGGGGAGGGGCAGAGAGAGAGAGGGAGACAGAGAGTCCGAAGCAGGCTCCAGGCTCTGAGCTGTCAGCACAGAGCCTGACACGGGTCTCAAACTCACAAATCACGAGGTCATGACCTGAGCTGAAGTTGAACACTTAACCGACTGAGCCATCCAGGTGCCCCGTAAGCCTTATCAATTAATCTTCCAATCATTATCATTATAAAGTCTGCTAGAAGCAGCAGGCTTCTATCGATATTAAAGTAAAACTTTTTTACTTCTCGATAATTGTTTCAGAAAAGAGTTATAAAAACTGACATGAAAGGGCAAAATGCATGATATATCAATTACAACTCTCTTGTTAAACTTTCTGACGAATCTATTGCTTTACTGGCATCTATGTCACAATTTAGTTTTGTCACAATTGCATTTTTAAAAAATATGACTGCAATAAGAATATGCTTTACCTTTATTTAGTTGTATGGAGGGTAATCTATGAGCCAAGTTAAATAATTTATTAAAGTTGCTGTTGTGTCTGTTCACTCTGGGTTGAGCTTAATTACATTATTTCCAGCCTTCATATGAATGTTTTGAACTTTTCTACTTTGCAAAAATGTTACCTTTTTTGTTGGAGTAAGAATCTAACAGGGTGATTTCAGTTTTAAACAGTGACAAATGTACCTCCGTTTTTACATTTTCTCTACATCGCCTATAGTGCATAAGCAGAAAAAGGAATAAAATTGATGATTACTTTACTAGGGCACATCAATACAGTGCATTTCAGAAGGAATTTAAATGTGTGGACTCATTTCAAAACTTGTACTTATTGAAGTCGTGAAGAGGTGCAAATTTGAAGCATCTGAAGAAAAATATATTTGTTTGGGTCTCTGTTTCCTTTAGAGGAAGCAATCCTTTTTGGAAGTAAAGTTAAAAAGTGGTCAGGACTGTGTTCAGGTATTTCCTTGTGTGACTATTTCAGTTAAAGTAACAAATCCTTTAAAAATCTAATATGATACTTGATAAGCATCTTGAAACATTTCGCTTTTGCCACCAAGCTATATTGTACACTCATGTCTAATTTCTTGTCCATTTGGAACTATATGCCATAATTTTTCTTCCTTAAATAGCTGTATTTCTCACGATGCCTTGTATTACATATCATATATTTTAGAATCAACCAGAAGTTTTACATTGCTTATGTAAACTTGTTGGTAAACTTGTTGGTATTGGAAATTCCTACCAACAGCCATCTTTGAGCATAGGTTTGTAAACCCATAAAGTCCTTTCCCCAAGGTCACATATAAGACATTGTACAGCATATTAAAATGTTCTTCTTTAACATTTTCATTACAATGTATTTAAAATTCAAAAATCATATTTTTCCTAATTCTTCCTAAATTCCTCAGTTCAATGAAAATATTCGTAACCTTGGAATTACAAATATATTGTCTAGGCTATTTATAGAGTTACTAACTTGATTAAATTGCATTTTTTTTAATTGTTAAACTGTATGAAAGGACTGGATCAGTGTTAAAAAAAATCCTGCCATTTATATGTGTAGGACACATAATATTCAGTCTTCCGTTTCTTGTAATAAAGGCAAAGTTCTTTTTTTTTAATTTGGGGGAGATTAAGTAAACTCCATGCCACAAGCGGGGCTCAAAATCATGACCCTGAGATCAAGAGTTGCATGCCTTACTAACTGAGCCAGGCAGGCAACCCAACAAAATTCTTTAGTTGTAATCTCTTTCTCAGCCACTCATTGATCCCAGAAAAAAACACTCTTAGAGATGAAGAATGTCTCTCTTACCCTATGATGTTTTTTGATCCCCCTGGAACCAGTTACGATCTTATACAGATCAATAGTATAATTTTTGTGGTAATAAAGTTCATTATAATTAAATACGGATCAAGTGCTCTCTCTATAGAAGAATAGCTGCCCATTTGCAATCTAATTAGCCACATTTTCCTTAAGTTCACTTACATGTATTTACTAAATACATTATTACCCGTGATGTATATCTTTTGGATAGAAAGTGGTAAAGTCACTTTTTATGGGTAAATGGTAAAGAAAAAAATTTCTTGTCTATTCTGACGAGTCTTCCCTTGTGGCACTCACTTCCTGTGAGTGCTCACTTCTCTGTTTGACTGCCAGTCACCTGAAGACCTTCATTACAGAATTCTCATGACTTGGTACATGTATTATGCATTATAGTCCATAAAGTAATCACCACAACATACTGTGCAATGACCACTCTTTTGTCATCCGTGTGGAAAACAAGGCAGTTCCAGAGCGAATGATGGACAGAGAAGTTATCACTCTTGTTTCCCTCCCTTACTGTTTTAACTCTTACCAAAACAGAATTTCTGGAAAATGCCTTTGTATTTTACATTCTGTTTGGAAATGGGGGAGGCTTGCTCTTTGTGTCACTAATTTACTTTAAATGTTAAAATTTTAATATTGTTAAATTCATTACCTTTTAAGATTTATATAAGGAATCAGGCATTAAGATACAAGGAGGAAAAGATAACTTTATTTTTTTCTCAATACGGTCAGTAAGTCATCTGAATGTATCATGTACTGTTTAAGATCACTGTGTTTATCAGATAATTCATATGACTTGGTGGTGGAGGTAAAAGGAAGAGACAAATACGACTCTGATGTTTGAAATGTACTGATAAAATGTTGACAAGATTGAGGAAAACAGCTTGCTTGAGGAAGGGAGACAAAGAAACTGTGTTTAGTTTTGAGGTTTATTTTAGAATGGCAGAAAGACATATATTTGGTAATGGACCGTAAGTAAATAATCAGTAGTAGTTATATGTATTTGGGACTCATCACAATAACATGATGTAATTACTAACATTTATTGAGTATATTTCATATTCCAAACACCATTCACATCTCTTTACCTCCATTATTTACTTCAATGTTCACCAAAATCCTGGGGGATAGCTATTATCAATATGTCAATATTCCAGTTGTAATAACTGAGACACAAATTGTGCCAGTTCCCCAAATCCCTACAGCTAATATGTGTTAGACTGGAATTTGAACTCAGAAAGTCCAACTCCTGAGCTCATAATCCTACTTAAGCCTCCCCATAAACTCTTTTTATTAAGAAAAAATTGTTTTAAAAATTCTATTCTTCATAGTTGAAATTTCCTGTAATAAACTACTGGGAGAGTTGTTTTCATAAATGTCTTAAGTGTTTAACTTTTTGAAAATTCTTTTTAAAAACTAATAATTATATGGCAGAAAAAAGATCTGGATTGCAAAGTGTTTTAGAATGCTGCCTTCATATATTTTGTTTGAATTTTAAAAGAAAGAGATTCAGGTTGCTTGTTGCCATAGGGATCTTTACCGTGGGTGATGAAACCTATCTGGTGTTCTTGGCCAATATGGCCATGGGATACTGAAAGCACTTCACAATGTATCACTATTAACAAAATGTCATGTTCTGAGATTCTTTGATAATGTTGAGAAGACTCTGAATACTAAAATAGGCAATCAGTTCAAGAGAAATGTATTCATTTCTAATATTTAAATCATTTATACATTGTGCCAGCCAACAAATTAGTAATAAAAAATGAACTTCATTTTAAATGGCAATCAACTTGATTTTAAATTCACGAGGAGATAGATCATTTCATTTATGTACATATATAATCAGAGTTTACTTCTACAAACACATTTGAAAGTACATAAAGATTATTTAATGAGTAGTCAGAAATAAAAATGGATATTAAAATCATATGCAAAAATGATGTAAAAAAAGTTTAAGTTGAAAAATGAGACTAAAATAAATGAAATTTGAATAAAATAGTTAACTATATAAAATCTGAAACTCAGGAGCAAAAATTAAAACATGTCCAACAGGGGCGCCTGGGTGGCGCAGTCGGTTAAGCGTCCGACTTCAGCCAGGTCACGATCCCGCGGTCCGTGGTTTCGAGCCCCGTGTCAGGCTCTGGGCTGATGGCTCAGAGCCTGGAGCCTGTTTCCGATTCTGTGTCTCCCTCTCTCTCTGCCCCTCCCCCGTTCATGCTCTGTCTCTCTCTGTCCCAAAAATAAATAAAAACGTTGAAAAAAAAAATTTAAAACATGTCCAACAGAAATTGTGAGAAATAAAAACAATTTCCCTTGGGGAAAGATTTGAAAAATAGATTCATATGAAAAGAAGCAAAGAAAAAAAGCTTAACTGTTATTTTTATATTCAAAACACTTAAATTGCTTTTTCAATAATTTTAGTTAATTCAAAATTATACATTTCTTTCCTTTTCTTTTGTGGGAACATACCCCGTCTATCAGTTAATCTAAACATCCAGCCTGATCTAATCTCATGGATGATTTTGGTAATCTTTTCAGGAAGTAGTAATACATGTACTTTAATGTTATATAGGAATATAAAACCAAGAATGAGGTAAAATAGAACTATTTTTTTCATATAGTTCCCACAAATTACTTCTTAAATTGTAATTATGATCTTGATTAGATTCATATTGAATTATTCACAGTTATCTGTAATCACAAATTTTAGTCTTTCTAACAATGATGATAGTGCTTATATTTTTATGGAAAATGAACTGGATCTAAAAATATCTTCAAACTTATTTTGTAATGAAAAAGTATAGATTACCTATGTGGTGAAATTCATTATGATAAAAAGCAACAATGTATAATGTTTCAGAGCTTAGAAAATATCTTTGTTGTTTCAGTAAAGAATAAAAGCTGATTTAACAATATCATTTGGGATTTTCTGTAAAAATAACTAAAAAGCATTATTGATGCAAAATTGTTTTTTAAAACTACTATTTTCCCACAAATAATGGGATCAAATCTTTAAAAATGACTATACCTAAAATCACCAGTGTTCCAAAAAATATCAACATAAAAGGACTCTAAACTATTTTGACATACTATGTGTTCTTGAATATACATAATCAAACTCATAAAATACTAATGCATGAATAGATATTCAAATTCCCATGTTCTGAATATTTCATAGATCCATATATAAAATTCCCATATTTATGAATAGAATGTGATATAATTTTTACAATTTTAAATGCAATTGATTAAATGGCCATATGTTTTAAAATTAACATTGTTCATACTGCTAAAACTATATGCCAATAATTAGTCAATCTCTATAATTAATATCTTATTAAGTTTTTGAAAGTCTTTGAATTTGGGGTCTGGATTGGACAGTATGGGCCATCTGTTAATAAAGCACACATAGAACAGACACATTTAGGGGCGCCTGGGTGGCTCAGTCCGTTAAGTGTCTGACTTCCGCTCAGGTCATGATCTCACGTTTTGTGAGTTCGAGCCCCATGTCTGGCTCTGTGCTGACATCTCAGACCCTGGAGCATGCTTCAGATTCTCTATTTCCCTCTCTCTCTGCCCCTCCCCTGCTCGTGCTCGCTCTTTCTCTCAAAAATAAATAAAAACATTTAAAATTTTTAATAAAAGAACAGACATTTGAAAAACATATGATATTTTAAGAGAGGAAAGATAAGCTTACTGAAATTAAAAATTCAATGGACAAAATGTCACACCAAGAGCAGCTTTAGGAAACAGGACAGTTAAGTACATGAGCTATCATATCCTGGATGGGATCCTAACACAGAAAAAGAGTGTTAGATAAAACCTAAGGAGATAAGAGTATAACAATGGGCTTTATAATTTATCAAAATTGATTCATTTGAGACAGATGTGCCTCGCTAATGTAAAAGTTAATGATAGGGAAATATATAGAAACTGTGCTATTTTTGCAACTTTTCTGTAAATTGAAAGCTATTCAAGAAAATGTATTTAAAAATGTCTTCTAAATAATAAAAATAAACTCAATGACAAGTGAAATAGAAGAATTACATAGTCCCTAACTGAAAGATAATTAGTTAAAACCTAGCTAATGGGGTGCCTCGGTGGCTCAGTTGGTTAAGCTTTGGACTTCGGCTCAGGTCATGATCTCACGGCTCGTGGGTTCGAGCCCTGCATTGGGCTCTGTGCTGAGCCTGCTCAGAGCCTGGAGCCTGCTTCAGATTCTGTGTCTCTTTTTCTCTCTGCCCCTCCCCCACTTGTGCTCTGTCTCTCCCTCTCTCTCTCTCAAAAATAAATAAACATTAAAAAATTCTTAAAAATAATAAAATGTAACTATAACAACAGATCTAAAGACAGATTTGAGGGATTTATAGCAGGTAAAGATGAAAAAATTGAAAATATAAAATTGGGGAATACAAGACAATCTTATTGTGAATTAATTTAGTTTTCAACTAAAAATCATGATTTAAGCAAACTTTAATATTTTCTCAATGCTTTTGAATAGGCATATAAGGATATAAAGTGAAAAATAAAATGATTGTCTTCTGCAAGCTCACTCTGAAAAATTGTGGACCTGGAATAGAAATTAGAAAATATTTAATAAAATAATAAGTATTTGTATGCTAGAGTTAAACTAAAGCATTTAAAAAACATACTTGAAAATGTCCTTTTGATCTAATGCCCTTAGTACATATTAGAGCTAGATCTTTTTGTAGAGATTGCTCATTTTTTTAAAAGATATGTTGTCTTTGTCTCATAATTTATTTTAGAAAATGATCCTAATGACTTGGTTAACTTAATACAATTCATTTTCAGACATAAATAATTTATAACTATTTCACTGACTGGATAGAGTTCATTAAATTCTATTGATCCTGTGGTATAATTGTATATGAAATGATTAATACATGAAGTTCAATTATCAGTTATTAAACAAAGACCACTTTCATACATGTATTTCATAATTAAGAGACTATTCTAGTACATGATGTGGGTTTAAGTAATGAGAATAACCAGGTAATTGAGAGCAAGCTATTATTAGAAGCTGTCCAGGTAACAGAAAGTTCATCATTCAATGAATGATTGTTTCCAACTATAGTCTTATTTCTATTTTGCTTCCACCTTTTCTCAAGCTGATCTAACTTTGTGCTACATAATTTGAAAGAATGCTGGCTTTGAAATTAGTTTGATAAAGCACTGGAAGAAAGAGAAATAAAAACCCTGTAATTATTTCTCCAAACAGAAACTATTAACATGGTCATGTAGAGTACCTAATATATGATGCTCTCCACTGAAAATTTTTTTCTTGTTTTCATATCGATTACAGTTATATGGATGTATGCTTGCAGAGCAGAGAAGGATGAGTTTGAAGAAGAAGCATTTCCTATTATGAGAAGGAATGTGTTATTTATTATTATGAGGAAAATGTGATCAAATAAAGCATTGCTAATAAATTGTCTCATATTCTAAAACAATATCGTTGTGCTGCTCTTTCTATTATTTCCACATTCTAACTCGAAATAACTTGATGTAAAGCTGAAATCTTATATTTATTTTTGCATCTTCATAACTTAAGAAAAAGTGCCTTTCACAAAGTAAGCAATCAGTAACAATTTGAATAAAAGATGAAAACAGCAAAGGGAAGAATGAACAAACCAACAAATCAACAAAGGACATGCAAATTATATTTTTTGGCTTAAATGAATACATTGTAATAGGTTTAGATACATAGAACGATTTATACCACAAAGTAATTTTCTTTCAAAATAGCCTGAATATGAGAAAAATCAAGATTTCAAACCTGAAACAGCAATAACATCATTCATAGCTAACATTTATTGAATGCTTGCTATGTTCCAGTTACTCTTCTAAAGGCCATGCACAATTAGATTTATTTCTAGATATAAATCTATGCACTAAGTGATAATTTAATTTAGACTTACGCTATTATTAAATTTTGTAGATTCTTCATACGCACATCTAGGTTTGTGTGTACCTCTTTCACCTCCAGGAAAGTTCACTTATTCTACCAATAATATGTCACTATAGTCTTTTAACACTCTATAGCTATCCTTAATTATTTTAGTGACTATTGTGAAGATATTAAATAGAAAGAACAGCTACCATCCGCCATCTAACGTAAATAAACACTTAACTTTTTATTATTTTTTAAATGTTTATTTACTTTTGAGAGAGAGAGGGAGACAGAGCGTGAGCAGGGGAGGGGCCCAGACGGAGACCTAGAATCTAAAGCAGGGTCCAGGCTCTGAGCTGTCAGCACAGAGCCTGTCTTGGGCGGTGGGAATTCATGGACCGTGAGACCATGACCTGACCTGAAGTCGGACACTTACCTGAATAAGCCACCCAGGCACCCCTGCATTTATCTTAAACTTAAAGACTGGGCATAGGAAATGTTTTGGTTTAGATATAAAGATACCAGTAAGCTCCTTTCTTGTATTTCTTCTTTCCTTTTTCCCTTCCTCCCTCTCTCCCTCCCTCCCTTCCTCCTTCCCCCTTTTTTTCTCTCCCCCTTTCTTTCTCTCTTTATCTCTCTCTTTCTTTCTCTCTTTCTTTCTATACTTAAGTGAAAACAAAATATGCATTTCAGGGTTTTTTCTACTTAAAAGACTTTCTAAATAGTCTTGCATTTATTGAAACATTTGTATGTTTGACTTGAAATCATTCAGAGCAATTTATTTTATTTTGTGGACATTTCTTTCAGTTTAGCAGTATGTTTGGGCTTTGCTCAGTACATTACTCTCCCAAGCTCTTCTTTGCGAAAGCGATAGAATTGATTAACTGTCTATTGTAGAAGATGTGTGTTAAAAGTGTCTTGTGGTTATATATCCTTGGTTCAGCTCATGAAGGGTAAAGGTAGTTTTAGCCTGTGTTCTAGAAATTTTCTTTGTGGAATATTGTTTCATCTTTTCTCCACTTGCATTGAAAAAGAAAGCATATGTCATACTAGTGTTCACTGTTCAGAAAGTAAATCTATAGTGTTGTAAAAGTACAAAGAAAATGTTATGAGTTTGTACTGGACAGAATGATCTTTCTGTATTTTAAATACTGTATTTTCTGGCATTGCTTATTTTCTTTCCCGGGTAAGATAAAATAGTTTAGCTGATGAAAAAGAAGCAATCCCCCATATCTCATAAAATGACTTAGTGGAATAATGCTAGGGGGGATGGAGATGGCGTGTGTGTGTGTGTGTGTGTGTGTGTGTGTGTGTGTGTGAGAGTGCATTTGCGTGTGTGTTTGTATAATGGATGGGAGCTGAGAGAGACACTCTTAAGAATGCTAGGACTGACATTAACTAAGTTAATTTTTTTATGTAATTGAACTATATGAATGGAAGAGATAAAATTAAAATGGACTGGCATTAACTAAGTTAATTCAGAAACTATCTACAACTGTTATGTATGTGTGTATGCATGTACGTATGTATATATCTACATCTATATCAGCATGTGCATCTATGTATACATCATTTCTGCATCTCTATATATCTATCACTCAATTAATTTATCTACCTATCACCATAACTTTTATATTGAAAAATCCACTGTAAATTTTCTTAACCATTCACATTATAATTAGACCAAGACATTTAGTTTTTCTGGAAGAGCCTAAAATAATTGCATGTCCAAATAAATTAAATTTAACCAGAGCAGAACTCAAAATGCTTGGTTTTGTTCTGTAATTATCAAATATCTACACATGTTGACAATCCTGTGTTTTAATACTTTAGTGTTTTGATTATTTAATGTACTCAATGAGTCTGTTAATCCATCAAAATGGCATTTGTTGAGCTTGATGAAGTAATGTATCACTCTCTTCTGTTTATCCTTTGTTCCTTAGGCAAATTGTCTTTCACTATGGCTTTGAGTACATTAAAGATTGTTTTAAATATTATCCTGGCAATAAAAGAAAGAAAGAAATAGAAACACTGGGTATAGCATGGGTCTTTCAGTCTCCTTCAGCATTTGTTGGTCTTTGATCTTATTCAGCTTTTGTGGAATTAGACTACTTCATAGAAATAGAAGCTTTAGATTATAAAAACAAATATCCACACAGGTTGCTAAATTTAATTTGCTTTAGCTAGTGTGTTTTATGACATTTCAGAACAGAAGCTGTCTCAACATGAATTATTATCATTTATAAATAATAACCAACAAAATGATTAACATATATTAGGCTGGACAATCTCAAGCAGCCACGATGGGCAGATATGTCAGGCATATTTTCTAGTGACAGTGAATACACATGGAGAGGCCTATATCTGCTTTATACATCTTGTATATCTTTTTAAAATATGTCTCTTTTTAGATGTCACCTCTAACATCTACATTTTGTTTCTGAATTTTCAACTTGATCTATGATAACATCATAGAGAAGTGCAGCTCTTGATTTCAGTCACAATTCTCTGATGTCTTCCTCCTTTATCGCATAAATTCCTGGGGTGAGAGGAGGCCTTACAAGGTCAATCACCTTACTACTTCTTCCTCAGAGAGACCTTATTTAAACTTTCATCGGAAGTTGGTTTTATATCACCTTTAAGGTTAATATCAAGGGTTTGTTCCACATTCTCTTAAAGCAAACTACGATAGCAACTGATAATCCTTATGTTCAGAAAGTTGTTCTGAGCTCAAGAAGAACATATGTCAATTTGAAAGAGAACTAATAGTTGACATTGCTGTATGAAGTGAGTTTGGTTTCCATTATTGCTAAATTCCACTCCAACACAAGCCTACTAATTTATCAAATTCTGTTCAATCTATTTCACAAATCTGTTTCGTGTTATTTCATAGGTTTTGCCCTTGTAATGATTATTTTTAAATATTTCTATAATTCTGAAGTAATTATTTATTAAAATGCATTTCTTTTGTTTTAATATTAACTTTCTAGTTATTCAGTCTTTGTTTTCTTATCATAACATACTTATTTCTTCCACTAAGGAAAGTTTTGGTAAAGTACAAGGTGATTCAAATATCGATTTTTCAAAGTAGGAATTTAAATGTATACAATTAAAATACGATGTTCCTGTGGCACATTGTAGGAGCTTGAAAACGATTGTAGATTACACTGCACATAAACACACCCTCTCACTCCTTCCACACAAATCACAACCTATTGTGAGTTTCCTTACCCCTAATAACCACATTAGCTGTTTTACTTGGCCTTTTGTTTTTCTAATACTCCTTTCACTATTATATGACATTCTGTTCCTTTCTTTTAATCACGAGCTAGATAATGAAGAATCCCAAATTACTTTCCCAGTGGAAATGGACTTGCATTTCTTTGCGCTTTTCTGACTACTTTAGGTTTTTATATTTTACTCCCTCTAAAAACTAAATTTAAAAGAGGCTTTAGTTAGGGGTGCCTGGGTGGCTAATTCGGTTAAGCATTGACTCTTGATCTCAGCTCAGGTCTTGATCTCAAGGTTGTGAGTTCAAGCCCCATGTTGGGCTCCACAATGGGTGTGAAGCCTACTTAAAAAAATAAATGAAATTAAAACAATTTTGTTTTTTAAAGAGGCTTTAGTTAGACACTTCACATGCTCAAGGGATAAATTAACTATGAATCTAATGAAGCTTGATCTTTAAGCCTCTTAATTTTCAAGGTTCCTTTCCAAGATCCTGAGAAAAGCCCTAACAAGATGTTCATACAGTCATATGTTTGTATAAATTTCCACTTTGAATTTCCTTACATCACAATTTCATTCCTGTTGGGTGACATTAAACTGGCCTCGAGAATTTAAGGAAAGCTGTCAGTAGATCATTGAGTTTACATTTAATTTGATTGAGTGAGGGGCATAGATTTATGAATGTATGTGTTTCTCAGTCATATATATATATATATATATATATATATATATATATATATATAACATAGCATTTTTGTTTGTTTTTTCTTTACATATGTAGTTAAATTGCTACTTGCCCTAGTGTAGAATCTACTCTACTTCTGGGAATATTTCAATTGCCCATGATTTGGTTCCTATTATTGCATAATAACAATAGAAGTGCTTTCATTTTAGGAAGAGATAGAGGTAGGGATAGAGAGAGAGCGACAGAGACAGAGAAAGAGATTGAGAGAAACACAAAGAACAATAAAAAACAAACCACACATCTGTTTTTTTTTTTATTTTGATAGAAATCATGGTGGCCTTAAGAATGTGCCTCTCAGACCACCGGCTGCAGGGAGCACAGCCGGTTGAAGGGCTCAGCAATTGCATTTTGAAACCATCCCAGCATTAGATGAGAGGCCTCCCTCCCCCCAGACTGCTCCCTGACAATGACAGTGTGGCAGGGCTGTTAAGGCAAGTCCTGGAAGGGGTGCAGAACTCCTCTGACCGAGAACTTAAGCTGTTGCCTGCTTGACAGCCTTGGGAAACTTCTCTTGGAATTACAATGCAGTCTAAAATTCTTCTATCCACTTTCCTTTCTTCTGGTTTCCCTCCCTCATTTGTGATGAGACTTGCATCATTGTTGAATACTGACTGTGTCGCCATTTTTTCTCACAGGCATTTTCATAATAATTTCTTAGACATTTATTCTGTTTTGGAATCTGCTTCTCAAAGCACCTGGATTAACGCAAGAATTATATAAAATACTATTTAGGAGAGAAATATATATATATATATGATATATATATATATATATATATATATATCATATATATATATATTGGTTTGAGGGGACAAATCCAAAGCAGTACTACAAAAGTATTAGGATGTCTAAAACAACTTCTTCTATTAAAAATACATTTTAGTGAGTTTTACAGAATTTATTTCCAAGATATAGACTGATCATGTGATATATTTAGGGGATTTATGCCCAAATTGTATGTATGTATACGGCTATAGTATAAAGGCAAGTTAGACATTTAGTTAATAAAATTATGTTGCTTTATTGAATTTTTTGATTGTGGTGTTTACTAGCTTTTACAATTTTGCAATAGTTATACTTTTTCTGATTCTGTGAAATACTATTGTATCTAATTTTATTCCTAGATACGAGTTCTTTTTCTTAAAAAGGATCCCCCAGATTATGAAATCTTCAGATGCCGCAGAATGTCCATCCCATCCACCTCTAAATCGGGAGGGGGTAAAGAAGGAGGAAACCAGGTGAAGTTAATGATTGGGTTAACCATTCATTGCCACCACCCCAAATTAAACATATGGGTCTCTGCTCCATTTTGAGGAAGAATAGAAGGAAAGGGAAAATAATACTTCCTGCTAGTGTTTCTAATTTTGTTTAGTGGCGACTATCAAGAGATTGTTTTTGTTGGAGCTCATTTCCACCTATTTTGTCATGGAATTTTTTTTTTTTTACTTTAGTACTAACGATGCAGTATTAGAGTTTAATTTTTGTTCATATATGCTCTTCTTTTTAAGCATCTTATATTTTATGTATAGATTTAAGATAATTATAAATTATAATAATCCTTTCCTGAGTAAAGTGCTATGTGACATTAAAAAGTTAACATTTTCCATACACATGCAATGGTTTCCTTAACACAATATTTGATGAAATTATTTGATTACTTCTGTCTACATTTTGAAATGCTTCCAGTCCTGTAGTTTGATTTTCTTCTTTTCTTTTTTTCAACTTTTCTACATCAAGTCTCTATTTTCTTTTTTCCTTATATTTATTTTTATACAATTCTGCCTCTTTTGTCCTTTCTGTCATATATGTTACTTTTCCTTCATTATTGAAGCAAATATTTATCATTTGGATCTATTTCTTGTGAATTCAAGAATTTTAAAGTCAAATCTACAAGCAGCATTTTATGCTAAATGCCCGTTTTTAATCTTCCTATTCCAGTCTGGGAAATTTGTATTATACCCTCTCCTCCTAACTACCTACCTGATTGCTTTCTTAATGTCACCACAATATGCCTATTCATATGTACACGAGCTGGTTGGATAATTATTTTCTAATATTTATGTCTATTTTTATCTGTCTTCTTATATCTTTACCAGATACAGAAAATGTGATTCACGTTTTTGGCCTGTTGCTAACATTTTCCTTTATTTCCGGTGCTAGCTAAAGATACCAGCCTTTTCATGGAAAAGGTTTCAGTTTTCTTGATGAACGTCTAACCTGAATGGCAGAGAAAAGCAGTGTTTTCAACTGACAACACTGAGAAGAAATATGTAAAAAAAAGAGAGACAATAAAAGGCTGACAGCTGATATTGGTCAAATTGAACAGTTGCTCACAAGAACTGAATTCTGCCAAATTAGACACTTTTTTTTGTTCCCGAAGCAGATCTTAAATAGTAGTGTTTTACAAACATCATCTAAAAATTCCCTTGCTGTTTTTACTTTTCCCTGGAAAGAAACAAGTGTGGAAAAGTAAATATGAACTTATATTTTGCAAAGAGAGGGAGAAAAACTGACTTGCAGCCTATTGAGTTCCTTTGAAATTACCTTCCCTCTTTATCAGTGCCTTGCAATTGTCACCATATAAAACATCACAAAATGAACTGCTGCTCCCTTAAAACTTAGTGTCATGTAAGTTAGTATTGTTAATATGAACAACTAAATGTATTTTTAATAAGGTCATTTATACATAATGTTATACAAGATTCTACATGCAAACCATAGAAGTACAGTTATAAAAAATGGGACTTTATGTTCTTCAGAGATAGGAAAAAATAGAAAATAAACTCTTGGACTTATAACTAAATACGTCATTTTTTGGTGCCAAGATAAATGGTATTTTTTCATTGAATGCTAATTATTTGTTGCCAATGTATAGGCATACAATTGATTTTGTATGTTGACTGCACAGTGTAATTCTCTTAAATTCATTTATTAATTGTAGGAAACTTTTTGTAGATTCTCTAGGATTTCCTACATTAACAATTATGCCATCTATGAACAGAGACACTTTTCTTTATACATTTTCATTACATAAGTTCTTTTTTTTTTTGTTTTTGGTCTTATTGCAGTGGGTAGGACTTCCAGTACTATGCTGAAGAGAAGTAATCAAAATGGACATCTTTGCCTTGTCCCTAGTTTATGGGAAGAGCATGCAGTTTTTTTGTGTTGATATGATGTTAGCAGTAGGTTTTAGGTAGCTGTTGTTAATCAAGTTAAGAAAGTTTTCTTGTAGTCCTACTTTCCTAAGAGGTTTTTTTTTTTTTTTTATGAATAAATGTCAAATTTTGTCAAATGCTTATACTATATCTATTGAGATAATTATATTCCTTATTTTTTAGTTTGTTAAAATTTTGAATTACATTGATTAATTTTCAAATATTGAATCAGCATTGTATTTTGGGTATGAACCCTGCCTGGACATATATTCTCATCTTCATACATTATAGGATTTGGATTGCTAATATTTTATTGAGGATTTTTACGTCTATGTTCATAAGAGATATTGGTCATTCATTTTCTTTTCTGCTAATATATATGTCTGATTTTTGTATTAGAGTAATACTGGCCTCATAAATGAATTGGAAAACAGTTTACCCTTGTCTATGTTGGGAAAAGATTGTATTTAATTGGCATTACTTCTTCCTTAAATATTTGGTAGAATAATTAAATAAAATCATATGGGAGTGGAATTTTTTTAATAGGTTTTAATTAAGAATTCAGTTTTGTTGGCGTATCTGGATGGCTCTGTCGGTTAAGCATCTTATCTTGACTTCAGCTCAGGTCGTAATCTCATGGTTCACAAGATCAAGCCCCACTTGGGGCTCTCTACCAACAGCACAGATCCTGCTTGGAATTCTCTCTCTCCCTCTCTCCCTGAAAATAAATAAACAAGCTTAAAAGAAAAAAAGAACATTTAAGAATTCAATTTTGTTAATGATATAGGACTATTGATGCTATCTAGTTTACTTATCAGTCAATTTGGCTTTCACTAAGGTTTTCTACTATTTTTCTGTTCTCTCTTTTTTTTCCTAATCTTTATTATTCACTTTTTATTGTTTGCTTTAGGTTTGGTTTGAATATCATTTTATAGTTCTATAGGGTGTAAGCTTAAATTATTAATTGGGTATTTTCTTCCTCTTATTTAACAACACAAATTTCCCTCTAAGACTGATTTGTTTACAACCAACAAATTTTGATATGTTGTATTTTCATTTTGATTGAGTTATAATGTATTAAATAACCTTCTGATTTATCATTTGACCTATGGCTTATTTAGAATTGCTTTAATTTCCAAATATTTGTAGTTTCTGAGATAACTTTATGTCATTGATTGTTTAGCTTAATTCCACTACAGTCTGAAAACCATAATATATAGAATAGATAGTATAGAATTGTATTGAATAGGGTAGTATAAATTCTATTAAAATTATTGAGTTGTTTAATCACCCAGAATATGGTGTCTCTTGCTGAGGGTTCTATGTGCATCTGATATAAATTATACTCTGTTGTTATTGAGTGAAGTATTTTACAAATGTCAATTAGTTCTAGTTGACTAATACTATTTTTAGGTCTTTTCTGCCCTTGCTATTTTCCTTTTACTTGTACTATCAAGTGGTGAGAGAAAAGTGTTGAAGTCTTCAAATAGTTTTGTGGATTTGTCTGTTTCTCTTCTTAGCACCATCAGGTTTTTTTCCATATAATTTGAAGTGCTGTTGCTAAATGCATACATATTTAAATTTTTTTTATGTTTTCTGGAAGCAGTGGCTCTCTTTACTATTATGCAGTGTTCCTCTCTACCCCTGATAATATTCTTTCTTCTGAAATCTTTTTGTATATTAATTTAGCTACTCTTTTTTTGGCTAGTATTTACATATTATATGTGTCCATATATTTCCTGTAACCTATCAAAATCCTTGTGTTTCAGGTCAATTTCTGATACACAGGCATATTGTTGAGATTTGTTTTTTAATCCAATGTCATAACCTCTGCGTTTTAACTAATGTTTTTAGACCATTGATATTTAATGTGATTAAGATTGGAGTAAAATCTAATATTTTTCTCTTATCAATTTTTATCTGCATTTCCCTTCCTTTATGACTGTTTAAAATGTTCAGTAAACATTTTTTAAATGAATATATTTTATCTTTTCTATCAATTCATTTTTTGTGCAACTTAAAAATAAACTTTTTGTGGTTTCTCTCAATTTTAAATTATCCATCTTTATATATTTTTTTAATTTTTTTAATGTTTATTTATTTTTGAGACAGAGAGAGACAGAGTGCAAGTGGGGGAGGGGCAGAGAGAGAGGGAGACACAGAATCTGAAACAGGCTCCACGCTCTGCACTGTCAGCACAGAGCCCGACGTGGGGCTCAAACCCATGAACGTGAGATCATGACCTGAGCCGAAGTTGGACGCTCAACCAACTGAGCCACCCCGGCGCCCCTATATATATTTTTTTAATGTTTATTTATTTTGAGAGAAGGAGAGAGAGATACAGTGTGAGCTGGGGAAGGGCAGAGAGAGAGGGAGACAGAGAATCCCAAGCAGACTCCATGCTGTCAACACAGAGCCCAATGTGGGGCTCAAACCCATGAACCATAAGATCATGACCCGAGCTGGAATCAAGAATTGGATGCTTAACTGAGCCATCCAGTCTCAACTGAGACTCATCTCAATTCCATCTCACATCTCTTGTGATATTGTTCTTACTGTTTTACTTTCACTTATAGTATAAAATCAAAATATATTGCTATTTTTTGTAGCTCAGATATTCTGTTATTTTTAAAACAATTCAAAACAAGAAACATGCTATTTTACATGCAATTATTCTAATTCAACAGCTCTTTACTTCTTTGTAAATATTCAATTTTCAGTATAATAAATCATATAGTTCTGGTCAAAGAACTTCTATAGCACTTATGGCAATGAATTCCCATGGGTTTTGTTTTATCAGAAAGTTCTTATTTATAAATTATTTTTTAAAGTTATTTTCACTCGACAAAGTATATTTTGACATTTTTTCTTTGTTTTTAGTTGTTCTTGTTTTTAATTTTTTTCTTTTAGTATTTCGAGTCTCAATCCATTATATTTTTGCTTGCATATTTTTGAAGGAGAAACTTGATTACTAGTTTTGTTTTTGTTGCTGTTGTTCCTCTTTCTTGGCTGCTTTCACAATTTTTTTTTGTTTCTTGTTTTTTTGTTTTCAGTAGCTTGAACTACTACTTCATAGGTGTGTGTGTGTGTGTGTGACCGTGTGTGTGTGTGTGTGTGCGTGCGGACGTACGTGTGTGTATTTATGCATGTTTATTTTTTGTGGTCTTTTTTGTGAGTTTCTCAGATCTATGTTTTGGTGTCTGTCACCAATTGTAGAATATTTCAGAACTTTATTTCTTCTGCTCATTCTTTCTCTCTTCTCATTTAGTAATTACAACAACACATGTGCTAGAATGTCTGGTATTATTCTGCTGCTCTCATATGTTCTGTTCCTGTAGGGAGTTTAGGCCAACCACTACAGAGTTAGAAGGAATAGAGAGTATCCTCTTTTCTGAAATGAATTTTAAGTTTAGGGGGTTTCCCAAGCCATTCTCAGGTTCAAAAATTTTCTGGAACAAATTACAGAACTCACTAAAAGCTATTATACTCACAGGTACAATGTATTACAGGGAAAGAATACAGATTAAAATCAGCTAAGGAAAGAAGAAAACAGGATAGAGTCTGGGAAGTACCATATATGGAGTTCCTATTGTCCTCTCCCCATGAGTTGGGAAGAGTTACTTTCCTGGCATCAGAATACTGCCAAACAGGTAAGCTTTCTGAGGATCAGTGTTCAAAATTTTTATTGGGGCTCCATTACATAAGCATGATTGGTCAGTTGATTGTCCTCATGGTCAATCCTCATCTCCAGATCACTGATACCATGGGATCTATAGGCCTTAGGCAAACAAAGAGGCTATTATCTGCTAGAACACTTCAAGAGCCTAGATACTACCTCTCTGAAGTTAAGGGCAAATACCAGACTGCATTTAGGGCAAAGTTAAGGTTAAATTCTTTTTTTTTTTAATTCTTTACTATACAATTTGATTTTGTTCTTCTTGTTTTCTTTCATTATTTTCTTCTTTTGTTCTTTCTTTTTGTTTTGTTTGTTTGCTTTGTTGTTGTTTTCTTTTTCTTTTTTCTTTTTTTGTTTGTTTCCATCTGAGTATTTATATCAAATTCTCTTCAGGTTCACTATTTTTTTCTGTTTTGTCAAGTCCACTGATGTGTTCAAGAGGTATTCTTCAATTCTGTTTTGTGTTTTTCATTAGCATTTCTCTTTAATTGTTTTGTATACATGCCAATATTTGTCAAGTTTGCTCATCTAATCTTGAATGTTATCAGCCTCTCCAGTAGACCCTTTAGCATGTTCACTGTAGCTATTTTGTGTCACCTGTCAGTTCCAACACTTGTGTCCTATCCAAGTCTGGTCCTCTATTTATTTTTAACATCTTTTTTTTCTATGTCTCATAATTATTTTCTGAGTGCCACACATTTTATGGAAACAATAGACAGTAGATGTTGAAGTGGATAGTGTTTATGCAAAGACATATTATCCCTTTCATTCTGCTATGACTTTAGTGGAACGGTTTCAGTTAAAAGTTAAACTAGTTTGGGGACTAAATGTTGCTTCACTGTAACACATCGTCCAAATTCCTAAAGGCTACCTTCTGTTTAGAGTGGATGTTTCATTTACATCAGCAACTTTTTGATTCTGAATTTTAGTTCTTTCTTTTGTGCTGTACCTTTGTTCCCTTTTGTTCCTGTCTCACTACCAGAAGTTTTGCTTTAAGTTGTTGTATGAATTTGACTAATTGGCCTGAGAACTTAGTATTGGAGGTGTGTGGTTTCCTGGTTTTTTTTTTTTTCCTAATTAATCTTTAGTTTTAAGCATGTACTCTATCCCTGTGTCTTGAGGGTGCAGGCATTTCAGTTCCTCTGCCCCTCTCCTACCTTTGCTTACAGGCTGCTTAATATTGTCTTTCTCCCAAGAGAAAAAAAATCTTTCATTTCTTGACCTGCACATGGTTTCTGCTGTTGTCCTCCAGTTCTACATCATGATAAGCACTTCATAGAACACTTCCCAACCTTGTCTGTGAATACCCAGTGTGGATTGAGGAAAAACAGCATGCAAGATCCTAGAGACTCCCCCAATTCTGCCCTTCCTCCCAGTGCTTATCACTATTCTTCCAGCTAGGACATGGTTATCACCAATGAGTCAACTATTTTAGTTGTACAGTTCCTATTGGTATTCAGTTGTCTCTACTGGAGATGAGCATGTTGCTTGCTCAGTTACCTCAGCTGTCTGAATGGTTTGATAAAAAGTAATACAGCTGATGACATGATATTATACATGGAAAATCCGATAGACTCAACCAGAAGTCTGCTAGAACTGATACATGAATTTAGCAAAGTTGCAGGATACAAAATCAATGTACAGATATCAGTTGCATTCTTATACACTAATAATGAAGCAACAGAAAGACAAATCAAGAAACTGATCCCATTCACAATTGCACCAAGAAGCATAAAATACCTAGGAACAAATCTAACCAAAGAGGTAAAGGATCTGTATGCTGAAAACTATAGAAAGCTTATGAAGGAAATTGAAGAAGATTTAAAGACATGGAGAAACATTCCATGCTCATGGATTGGAAGAATAAATATTGTCAAAATGTCAATACTACCCAAAGCTATCTACACATTCAATGCAATCCCAATCAAAATTGCACCAGCATTCTTCTCGAAACTAGAACAAGCAATCCTAAAATTCATATGGAACCACAAAAGGCCCCGAATAGCCAAAGTAATTTTGAAGAAGAAGACCAAAGCAGGAGGCATCACAATCCCAGACTTTAGCCTCTACTACAAAGCTGTCATCATCAAGACAGCATGGTATTGGCACAAAAACAGACACATAGACCAATGGAATAGAATAGAAATCCCAGAACTAGACCCACAAACGTATGGCCAACTAATCTTTGACAAAGCAGGAAAGAATATCCAATGGAAAAAAGACAGTCTCTTTAACAAATGGTGCTGGGAGAACTGGACAGCAGCATGCAGAAGATTGAAACCAGACCACTTTCTCACACCATTCACAAAAATAAACTCAAAATGGATAAAGGACCTGAATGTGAGACAGGAAACCATCAAAACCCTAGAGAAGAAAGCAGGAAAAGACCTCTCTGACCCCAGCCGTAGCAATTTCTTACTTGACACATCCCCAAAGGCAAGGGAATTAAAAGCAAAAATGAACTACTGGGACCTTATGAAGATAAAAAGCTTCTGCACAGCAAAGGAAACAACCAACAAAACTAAAAGGCAACCAACGGAATGGGAAAAGATATTTGCAAATGACATATCGGACAAAGGGCTAGTATCCAAAATCTATAAAGAGCTCACCAAACTCCACACCCAAAAAACAAATAACCCAGTGAAGAAATGGGCGGAAAACATGAATAGACACTTCTCTAAAGAAGACATCCGGATGGCCAACAGGCACATGAAAAGATGCTCAGCGTCGCTCCTCATCAGGGAAATACAAATCAAAACCACACTCAGATATCACCTCACGCCAGTCAGAGTGGTCCAAATGAACAATTCAGGAGACTATAGATGCTGGAGAGGATGTGGAGAAACGGGAACCCTCTTGCACTGTTGGTGGGAATGCAAATTGATGCAGCCACTCTGGAAAACAGGGTGGAGGTTCCTCAAAAAATGAAAAATAGACCTACCCTATGACCCAGCAATAGCACTGCTAGGAATTTACCCAAGGGATACAGGAGTACTGATGAATAAGGCACTTGTACCCCAATGTTTATAGCAGCACTCTCAACAATAGCCAAATTATGGAAAGAGCCTAAATGTCCATCAACTGATGAATGGATAAAGAAATTGTGGTTTATATACACAATGGAGTAGTACGTGGCAATGAGAAAGAATGAAATATGGCCCTTTGTAGCAACATGGATGGAACTGGAGAGTGTGATGCTAAGTGAAATAAGCCATACAGAGAAAGACAGATACCATATGTTTTCACTCTTATGTGGATCCTGAGAAACTTAACAGAAACCCATGGGGGAGTGGAAGGAAAAAAAAAAAGAAGTTAGAGTGGAAGAGAGCCAAAGCATAAGAGACTGTTAAAAACTGAGAACAAACTGAGGGTTAATGGGGGGTGGGAGGGAGGGGAGGGTGAGTGATGGGTATTGAGGAGGGCACCTTTTGGGATGAGCACTGGGTGTTGTATGGAAACCAATATGACAATAAACTTCATATATTGAAAAAAAAAAAGTAATACATCTGAGGAGTTCCTGAGTGGCTCAGCAGGTTAAGTGTCCAGGTTAACTTCAGCTCAGGTCATGATCTCATGGTTTGTAGGTTTGAGATCTGCATTGGGCTCTGTGCTGATAGCTCAGAGCCCACAGACTGCTTTGGATTCTGTGTCTCCCTCTCTCTCTGGCCCTCTCCTACTTGTGCTCTGTCTCTGTCTGTCTCTGTCTCTCCCTCTCAAAATAATAAAGATTTTTTAAAACATTTAAAAAATTAGTACATTTGAAATTAATAGTGGCTCATTTTCATTGTAAGTGAAGGCAACATTTCTAGCTCTTTCTCTCCTGGAGTAGAAGGCAGAGCAGCCAATAATCTTTGAAACTATTAAAAATTAACTTGATGATTTGAAATTAAATGCAGAAAATTTAGCCATTATAAAGAAAGGAACCACTTTCCTTAGTAAGAGCAGGAAATATGGCTCATTATGTCATAGTCTTTGTTTCTATCCCCGACATGAGCTTTGGAGCACAAAACTGAGCAAAGATACCAAGGCATTAGGCCAGAGAGAAAGTACATCTGCTCATTTGAAGATGTGTATGACTCTGTTTGGATCTTCTTAACTCTAAGAAATAAGTGACCAGATATTCCAGAGTATAGTTAGTTCTTCTAGGGAATCAGGTATAAATGCTATGAATACACGCCAACAAGGAGGAAAGTATGTTCTGCAAACATACCTTACTCAATTGGAGACAGAAGAGAAAAGGAACATAAGGCGTATATTACATTTTTTATTATTTTTAAGCAACAAATAAGATTAATTAGCTCTAAAAGAGTGAGGGGGGAATTCATTTCATTACTAGGACTGGTTGTTACACTGAACTAAGGAGCACAGGCTGTGTCTTCCGTGAGAGAGCACAACTGAAAGTGGGTGCATGCAGGAAAGCCATGAGGCTGGGGACAGACCCATCAAGTTTCTGAATTTCTACACCCATACAGGAACAAGACTTTAGATTAACATGGATATTATGAGATTCATCCACACTGTCTCTTATACTGGCTGCTGATTCTAGACTCAATTTTGTGTTCTCAGAGTTAGGGTTCTGTTTTCTCCTTCCCCTGAAGTTTATCTTAAAAAAAAAATGCATGTCTTTTCTAAAAACTGTTTAAGAAGCACGATTTTAGAGCTGAAACATTTTTTGAGGAAAATCTGGTTTTGCTAATTTAAACTAAATTCAATCGAGGTGAACAACAAGCTAAGAGGAAGAGTCATTTAACAATTCCTCAATTAATAAAATTATTAGAAAAAAAAACAAACAAGAGAAGAAACACGGGACTGAGGGATTTGTATAACAATAATTTGCAGCTGCTTTTATCCTAAAGAAGATGAAATGAAAACAAAGTAAATGATTGGCTTCCTAATCAGAGGTTGAGGTTCAAGTTCATACTTCCACATGAAGGAAATATGTTTGTCCTTTAAGCCCAAGAGAGACTTATTATACTTCCCAGTTCCCTACCCACCATCAAATAAGCAATTGTCCCTCCAAATCCGGTATTGTTTTCTCTGCCCCAGGAGACAAATCTCGATGGATTGTATCGCTCAGAATCTCTTGGTTTCTTATTTTCAGTTTGCTTTGGCTTATGGGAGTCACTGGTTGGAGATTAGAAGATAGAAGGAGACATCATTATGGCTAGGCATTTGCTTAGCTGTTAGTCTGGCAGTAGCTGTGTTCTTTTGCAGTCACAGCTACTCTTGGGTACTTCCTGCGACAGCCCACAGTCTTCACTGGTTTCTGGTAATGTCCAACATGGGACCCTCCAGTATTTCCTTCAGGCTTAAGGACATAACTGCTTTCCATCATTTCCCACCCAGGAGTGCTTTGCCACCTTTGTTGGTTAATCTTGCCTATCTTTCTGAAAATTGCCCCTTTTAAAAAAAATAGTCCCTTCAGTGAAACACCTTTTGAGCAAGGTTTAATTTAATTTGTTCCAATTTTCATTTTTTCTCTAATGTATTCATTACTTAGTTTCTCAGAGAGTGCTTCCTATTTGCTAGATTTTTTGACGTGAGTGCCACTTGTTGTATTTATCTGTCTCTTTATCTCACTCAGAACTCTGGATCTGTGTTCTCACCACAGCCAGCTCACTCTGGGGATGGGAGTGGCATTTTAAAATTCTTTTACACGTAAGAATAAATTTCCTTCTGGGGACATAAATGAGAATGGACCTTATGTTATACACCAGGTATCGCTCTTTCATATTCTCTGGAAGTAGCAGCTCAGAGTTTTTTACCAGTAGGCTTCAGTATCATGAAAAGCCTTTACAGTAAGCTTTAAACATTTGTTCTTTATCTAGCAGGTATATTTTTAGCTTTCTGCTCATAACTCAGAAAGAGGAGTTAGATTTCTACTTTAGAATCCCCAGTAGTAAATTTGAGCACACTAAACTTTCTATGACACCTCTGATTTTTATGTCATCATTATCTTTATAGCCTGGCCTTTGAAGGGACTGGTAATTCTAAGAGACTTGGCCTCTTTTGCCATAACAATATGTTTAAAGAGATAAAATTGTGCTTAAAAGTAAAAATATATATGTATTTAAGCTATATTAAAATATAAAAAGATATTTTTGATACGAACTGTACCATAATTTAAAATGTTTAAATCCATATTAAAAATATAAGTATATAATACATATACATATTACAGAACTCTCTCAAAATTGATAAAATAGCCAGCCCATATAGTAAGGTTAAAATATACACTGTATACAATATAGCAAGGCTAAAAAATATAATAAGGTTAAAAGTATTGTAAATGAGTAAGTTCGAAATTTGGATGTTAAGAAATACAATTAATATCATGAGACGAGGAATGCCTAGATTACGTCTTAACCCTCATACTACCAAAGGTACAGAAAATATTAGATAATGGCAGAAAAGAGATACATTGCAAATTGATTATGTCTGCTCATATTTTCTTGTCAGATTTAAGTTTCAAGACTAAGGATGGCCTTTGTGGTTTCTCCTCAGTGCTGCCCCACGTAATCTATGTGTAGTCTTGCATTTGCACAGAATGCCCCCATTGAGAGGAATGGCAGGACCTTGAGAAGGCCCTTTAACATGTTACCATAATCTTATTTTCATTTGAAAACCAGTAATGTCACTCATTTATAAATGCCATTTGATGATGTCTTGCGCTCTGACTATTCACTCTAACCTCTCTACCACTGATGTGGATTTATTGAGGGGAGGGCATGTGCTAATGATGAGATGATTCCAGGTCTCAAAAGAGAAATGAAAAGTTCTCTTCTTAATACATTGATTTAAGCTAATTCAGAGCATAATAAACTGAATGTTTCACAGCAAAACTTGGGTTGTTTTATAGAATTTTAGTAATATTGTTCCAGCAAGCATTTCTCCACTAAAAGTAAATAAATAAATAATAAAACAACAACAACAACAACAACAACAACAAAGCAGTCCAAATAAATTAGGGTTGGGCCAGATAATGTATATTTTTGCCATTCTATACTTTGTGTTTGCCAAATAGTATTTATTTTACTGATAATAAATTTGGGGAGTATTTTGAATTAGAGGTCGGCTTAAGTAATTTCACTTTGTTTTCTATGTATATTTAGGATATACAATTTTATGTCTACTTCAAAATCCAACTGAATGTGAATTACATATAAAAGTTTCTCCATAATTTAGAATATCTCTTCTCATAAACATATTTCCCATTATTACTGTCTGGAATTAGAAAATCTAAGCACTTCTGATTTTTTGTTTCCAGGCTAGAGTTATTGTAATCACAGAAAGTACTTGTGCTTGCAAAATAACACTTAACCGTAACTTAGATGAGAGATACATTTATAAATTCTGCCATTAAGTTGAATCTAGACTTGGGATTTTTTTCCCTCTCTGGCTTACAGCAACTGCTATGATCATGTGCACAAAACTGTGACTTGGAATTACATGCATATGTGTTTGCGTGTGTGTGTGTGTGTGTGTGTGTGTGAGAGAGAGAGAGAGAGAGACAGACAGACAGACAGACAGAGAGACAGAGAGACAGAGAGACAGAGAGACAGAGAGAGAGAGAGAGAGAGAACTGGAAGCGTGAGGAAAAGAAAGAGAGAAACTGATTTCTTGAGAAATGGTAGAAATAATACAAGGTGTTAGACCAAAGTTGAATTAACAATGGTTTCAGAAGTCTCATCAGATAACGAGAAAATGAGTACTCAGGCCAGATGAAGACAGTATACTTGCCATTGTCCCTATTATTTCAATATAGCACCTGTGAATAAAACTCTTTATTTTATGGTTGATAAAAAAGCATTTTGTTCAAACATAAACCACGATGAATGTACAGTTTTCATGACTTGTAAAATAGGAAGCATTTCTAATCATAATCTTGTAGATTGTATTAAAACTACTTTAAACTATGAAGCTTGATGATTTTAAATACTTATTGGGTGCATTTTTTTCAGACCAGATGTATCATTACTGTTAATTTTAAAGACAATATATTTATTGAATTGCAAACTGCCATACTCTGATATATGCTGTGAAGTTAACTACTGCATGAAATATTTATAAACATCTTCAAATTAGTAGTACTTTTTAATGTTGTTTAACACTATATGAAATGTCCCATATATTGTTATGGACTCATCACAGTAACTGTTAGTTATTCACAATAGAGAGACAGTCTTTAGGAGGTTCATTAAATTGTTAAGGGTCTCACAGATCCAGAAAGATTAGGCCATAATCTTGGCCCCTGTCACCTAATTCAATGGCTCTTGATTCAATCTCACACAAGACGACCAACCTAGTGATAGTATCACTAAGCATACATCACACAAAGCATTAAAAACATAATAATGTTTATCTACTAAAAGTACATTTAATAAATATGCATAAGAAAATGGGAATAATTCCAGGTATAAATTTATTTCTATAATTTATTCATTCAGAAAATATTTATTAAACTACCATTATATGTTAGGTACCATTGTAGGTCAGGAAAATTCTATAGAAACAAATAAGACAATAAATCTTTGCGTCCTAGGGTGCATATTCCAGTGGACAAACCAAACACAAGAAAAGTTAAACATCTATTACAGTGGATAGTGGTAGGTGATAAAAATTAATAATAAAGTAGGAAAGAGGAAACTTAAATATAACAAATAGTGGCCACGACCTTAATAAAAGGGATATTCTGAGAAAAAACTTAAAGGGAGTGATACCTATGTAAATACCTAAGTGAATCATGCAGGGTTTAACCAGAAAGAGAGAGAAAGAAACAGTAGGAGATGTGTTTTAAGACATTTACTGAAAGGAGGCTGGCTAGGGAAACCTGAAAAAAAATAGAGAAGGCAATATAAAAGGACAGTGGAACTTTTGTGCGTGAGCTGAAGCTGGTATCCAGAGGAAAATATCTTCTTCCTGTGGGTTGTCTCAATTTACTGACTCAGGCCCACTCAGTTTATCTGGAATTATCTCTCTTACTAAAAGTCAGCTGACTTTGGACTTTAATCATATCTACAAAATATAGTTATAATATCTCCTAGATTGGTGTTTGGTTAGGTAACCAGGGACTAGAGCCTCACCAGTTTGATATATAATACAGAGCATCACCCTGGGGGCAGAATTCAAGGCAGAGGGACAAGTCAGTAACAAGGTTCTGAAAGAGCAAACCTAGTTTCTTGCTGGAGTAGCAAGAAAGCCAATGTGTCTTGTGCAGAGTGAATGAGACTGAACAACTATGGGAGATGGGAAGTCACAGGGATAACTAGCAAGCCAGACCGATATGTTCTGTAAGTTACAGTAAAGAGTTGCACTTTTACTCTCAGAGACATGGTGAGATATTTCAGGATGCTGAGCATAATTGATAAATCTGAGTTATACTTTAGGCTATTGCTCTGGTTACTCTGTTCAGATTAGATGAGTGAGAAGAACAAAATCAGTGAGAGGCTAGACAATAATCCATAGTGGTTTGAGAATGGTGTGAGTTTTTATATTTTCTTTATATGTTGAAACAGACCCATAAACTTTTGCTGATGGGCTGGATGAAACAGTGATCCTGATATTTTGGCTAGAGTAACTAACGGGAAGAATGGAGTTGACACTAATAAAGAAGAGCAAGACTACAGGAGTCTTAGAGAAGAGATATTGGGAGTTCAGTTTTGCATTTGATGTGTATCGGATGCCTGTTAGACATTCAGAATGTGATACCAGATCTGTGGTTTGGACTTCAGAGAATGGATGGAAGTTGAGATTCACCAGCTCATGGATGGTACCAAAGGTTGTGAGCCTGAATCGGAAAAAGATAAGGAGATTAAAGCATTGACTTCAGGTTTGTGGATTTTTAATTGTAATTTTTTTCATTTTTTTAAACTTCTTTTGACTTCTGATTATTTTCAAGGAATTGTACACTCACAGTAATCTGAGATGTTCCATGATGTATAAAGAGGCATAAAAATCACTCAGTGGTGATTGATATTACATTTTTGGCATGTGTTTTTCCCCCAAATTGTTTCTACACATTTTATTTCCTCAATTACTTGAAATCACAGAATATATGAATTTTCAAATTATTTTACTTCAAATTATATTTAACCATTTCTGTAATGACGTCATGATATTCTACTGCTTATAATATATAACTCTTTAGCTAATGTTTTCATTTATTTTTTTCTCTACTGTCTGTTATAAATATGGTAGCAATGATTGTCCTTATGTATTATTTTAATACTAATTATATATCATCACAGATATTGTTATATAAATTCAGTCACAGTTTTCATATACCCAATAACTGACAGAGGAGTTTGATAGTATGGTTCATGGTACTGTTACCCTGAAATGCTAGTTTATAAATAAAGATCTATATTTTAAAGAGTGTCTTAAGTAATAAAAACACAGAGACCAAAAATGGTGTGTTGTAAATGAAAAGAAATCATCTCTTTTCAGCAAACTTAGGCAATCAGGGATGATTAAAATAGCCTGTTTACTGCTGCAGGAAGATACAGTATCTGTGCAATTTAGACGACCTACTTCCTAGCAATAAATGAGAAAAGCTGCTTAAATATGTGTGTCACTTAAGATAGAGAAAATGGTGTTTAGGAACTTTTTTATCTTCCTATTTCATGAGAAGAAAAGTTCTCAGACGTCCTCAAACTTATTCTCACAAGACATGCATCAAAGCCCTAATTCTCAACACACCAATTTCTGAGCTTTAACTTACCAAAGACTCTTCCATCCCTAGTGAGCAATTTCTACTTTTGCAAAATGGCAGAAAATGTCACATTTGACAACTACTCACAGAAATCAGTTTCACTCAAAAGAGGCTATTTGTGAAAGAGATTCATACACATACTGAGTCCTGTTGAAATCTAAAATGAAATTAAAAACAAACCTTCTTGAGTTCTTTGAGACCTTTTCACTCCATTGCCCTTTGGTTTTCTGCATCATTAGTGTTCTGGTTCTGCTGGATTCCCTTACTTTCCTAGCTGCTGGTTATTGCCACTTTGATCCCTGCATGAAAGTGTCCAGTCCGTAATGAGTCAATTTAATTTGGTAGTTCATCTAGGAAATCTTTTTTTTTTTCAAAATTTAAATTAATATTTTAGATCCTTATTAGAACTGGGGCATTTTTTGCTCTTTCACCAACTAGTGGAACTGCTTTAATGAGACTGTTGCTAAATGAATCCTGGATGAGAAAAAGATTGCTTCTAAAATAATTTGTTGCCTATAACCCACTGATATAGAAAAGGGTGTAATATTGCCTTGAAGATCTCAACAGTGCTGGATGAAAAACAAATGCAAACTTCATTAATATTTAATTGCAAATGGCAATCTATCCATTGAAACTACAGCTAGAAACAAAAATTACTTTAGAGTAAATACAACTAAAGCTGAAAATCAAACTCATACGTTTAAACAAACAATCAGTTTAAATAGCTATAAATTCCCTAGTAAAATTTTGTTCAGGAGAAATAATTTTGTTAGATGCTATCTATCCACGGATGTCTGTGTTAGTTTACCACCTTGTTAATGTTATATTTGATACGATGATATAATGCAGTGATATGGTATCTATATGAAAATCAGAAAGGTTCCAAGTTGTAATTCCATTAAATATGTGTACAAACAAACCACCTCAAACAATAAGCTGAAATTGAACTAATTTCAAAAGCTAAATCATATGTGAAAACAGAGAAAGATCAAAATGAGTAACATTACCCCAGAAACTAAAGTGAGCATACAGACTAATTAATATTTTCTTGGGCTTATATGACAGTCACTTATTAGTTATTAGTGTATTTCAATTCCTCTAGCAGTTTACTATTTAGAACTCATATTTTTTTATGGGGCAATCTAATCATGCTGTGTTTTTAGGCAAAATAATTTTAATCTCAAAATGAAAACATTTATTTTCTTTTAATAAAATAGGCTTGCCTTTTTTCAAGAGGCATGACATCGTAGGAGAAAGACTGCAGAGTTTATTAATAATGCTATTAAAAGAAAAACATGGAATGATTTTAATGAGAGAGACAGAGAGAATGGTATATCAAAGGATATAGATGATTTGTGGAATAGCTGAGTTCAGTTTTTGAATCTGGGTGAACTATTTACCTCAGAGAGCCAGATTTTCATCATCTGTAAATGAGATAATTGGATTTAATACCTTCTAAGTCTCTGTCTAGGTGCAATAGAATAGGTGCATTAATTCTATAAAAATTGTGAAGCTCTTTGTCATTCAAGTATCCATCAGTGACGGCTTCAGAGAGGGACTTGGCGGTGGAGACTAAAGAGCTCAGTGGTATGTCAAGTAGCAGTGACCTCGTGTGGAATCTGCCTTGGTTTTTCACAAGCCTATGTTGGTGCTTAAGCAAGATAATCCGTAAATTAGTGTTTTGGATATAACCCCCTATGCAAATACAAGTTATTAGCAGAACACTTAATCATCTTTGGAGCCTAAAATCTTATTTTTATTGCTTAAAAGTGTGTTAAAACTACTCTTGCGGTGTTATTTATTTATATATAAATAACCGGAAGTTCAAAGTAACAATAAGGAACAAAGCTAGGTAGAGATGAATAAAACAATTGAAGCTCAAGTACTGATTTTGGCAATTGGTAACCATAAAATCTTGAGCAAATTACTTTCCCTTTCCAGACCTCAATATACTCACCTATAAAGTGAGGATAATAAGATCTACATCATAAAGACACAGTGAAACTCACATGAAAACATCCAGCATATGTTTTATAGGTGGATGTTTCTTAAGTTTTATTGAATCCTCAACTTCTCTCTCACCCTTACCATCTTATCCATTTGTTTTAGAAATTTGTTAAATCTAGTTCATAAATATCTCTCAAAATTCACCTTCCTCTACATTTCTACCGCCAATAGTTTTGTTGGAGCCTTTATTATCAATTTTATGAACAGATAAAATAAACTCCTAACATTTTGCCTTCAGTATTTCTGTCTTGTAATATATTCCAGACTTGGCTGTCAGAATTACCTTTCTAAACTGGGTATATGATCATTCCACTCCTCTGCTTAAAAATTTTGGATTGGGAAAAAAGTAGGATATGGATCTTTCTCCCTCATGCCTTTATTCCCTCTTCAAATAAGCTTCCCTGTAAGTCATCTATCAGTCAAATTCATGACCTTAAGCTGTGTTACCATTTTTCATATTTGGTATCAGATTATCTTTCCAATTTTTATATTGCTACCATAGTGTCCAGGTAGGCATTCCTCCCAATTCAAACCCTACAAGTACACTCTGCTCTGTCTTATAAACATGGCTCTACATCTGCCATTACTTCTATGGGGAATCTCTGATACTCTCTCTAGAGCTCAAAACTTCTATTCCTTCAAGAATATGCCTCATTGTTACATTGCCTTCATTCTTGAACTTTGGTTGAAACTCTAAGGAAAATTACATGCACTTTAAAAAATGTAATATGGTGCTGTTGATACTTAGATTATAGTGCAATTTTTGATTCACATTTTTTTTTTCCTTCCAGGGATCTGTGAACTTCTGAGACTAAGAGCAATCTGATATGCCTCTTTATACTCCCAAATTCTCCCTGTACTGATTGCTGCACTGTAGAATCAGAGATCTGAAACATTTGTTTGAAAGAATGAATTAATTCTATGAAAATTGTTTATAGCCTATGGTTTTCTCTTAAAATAAAGGAATTCAAGTGGTTGGCTGTAAGGGCTGGGATTTTGTTTGTTTGTTTGTTTTGTTTTGTTTGTTTAACTAGGAATTTAAGAGTCTTATGGGGAAGAAAATAAGGTCTTTCAAGTCTGACCAAGGAATAAGGTATCAGTTTTATAAATGAAAAAAAGATTATACTGGAAAACTCTCAAGAGTATAGAATAATTCTTAATTACCTTAACTAAGGTAATAAAAACAATATAGACAGCAAAATTAAAATATCTAAAAACCTCTTGAATACCACCTACCACTTCTGCTTTCCTTCATGCCTTCTCATTGACTACTCAACTAGTGCAGTTGGGTTTTGCTATAAACTCACCATCTTATAGCAGTTAAAATTTTTCATGTTAGTAAACACAGGATATTTTTATCCTCACCCGGTGTAATTGACTACTTTTATTATCTTAAAGATTTCCATTTATTTTTGTCTTTTCTGACATCACATTTTCCTGTATATGTTCTCATCTCTCCATCAACATTTCCAAAATTCTTTGCTGATTCCTCCTCTATATGTCGGCCTGAATAAGGGCTCAACCATAGTCCTATTAACAAAAATCTGATAAAGGGATATCATTTCACATTTTGAAATAACACTTATAAGTAGATGATTGACAAATTCATGTATTTCTAAAAGATGAACACTTGGGTTCCTCTCCCAAATATATTTCTATCACCTAACCTGGTCCTCCACATCTCATTAGTGTCATCACTACTTATCATTTGCCAGAAGTGAAAAGTTATTTATTTATCCCTTTACCTCATTTTGCCTCTTTTATTTTTTTTAATTTTTAATTAATTAATTAATTTTGAGAGAGAGAGAGAGAGAGAGTGTGTGTGGGGGGTGGGGGGCAGGGACAGAGAGTGACAGAGGATCCCAAGCAGGCTCCACGCTGACTGCAGAGAGCCTGATGCAGAACTCCATCTCAGGAACTATGAGATCATGAGCTGATCTGATGTCAGATGCTTAACCAGCTGAGCCACCCAAGCACCCCTCAGCTTACCTCCTTTAAAACTAAGGAATATGGAGGGACACCTGGGTGGCTCGGTCGGTTAAGCAGCTGACCTCAGCTAGGGTCATGAGCCCCTGGTTAATGGGTTCTAGCCCTGCGTTAGGCTCTGTACTGATAGTTCAGAGCCTGGAGCCTGCTTCTGACTCTGTGTCTCCTCTCTGCCCCTCCCCGACTCATAGTCTTTCTCTCAAAAATAAATAAAACATTTAAAAAAAATAAAGAAAAAAACCCTTAGGGAACATTGACTCTAAATTGTGTATTCTCTCAACCTTACCTGTCAATACTGGCATTTGCCATAGACTCCTAACTAGATCCTGTAACTCCAATCTTTATTCCTTTCCACAGCAGCCAGAATGACATTCTTAAATAAATACCACTTAAATGTCTCTTTACTCTTTAAACACCTTCAGAGAATCTCCATCTAATTAAGAATAAAACCAACATTTTTTATCATAGTCTTCAAGGTTCTTAGTTATCCTACACTTTCTCAACTCTTCAGTCTTTGATGTTCCTTCCCCTTCCCCTAGTCATCTTTAAATTTTTCCTTGCCTCAGGGCCTTTGCACATAGTCTTCCTTCGGTGTACTTTCAGTGAAGCTAACCCCAGTCATCCTTCATATCTCTATGCAAATGATACCAACTCAAAGAAGCATTCATCAATTATCCTAAGTAAATCAGCCTGTCCTCCTTGTTCTGTAACTTAGCAATATTCACACACTAATTAAAATTTTAATATATTATTCTACAGATGTCTCTTTTAAAAAAAATTTCTGCTCACTCTTTAGGATGTAAGCCACAAGAAGTCATGTAGGCCATGTAAAGTCCACTGTGCCTAGAGAGTGAGTACCTAAATATAGTATGCATTCAACAGACAATTTGAAGATTAAAAAAAAAAAAGGGCAAGTATAAACATGAATATGCATGCTTGGTGAACAACTTTCTAATTTTGTCCAGTTTAGGTCTGCAAAAGTCCCCTTACATTGTAGCAGGCAGGACAGCACAGAAAACTATAGAACATGAATATATACTCCTAGAAGCTCTATGAAGTAGGTGTTATTTCTATAGAAATTTGTGGAAAATTGTGGATACAAAGATTATGCAGTTTGCTTCTATGCTTTGAATTAGAGTAGTTACAAAAGTCTACATCATGCATTCTGAACCAGAATACTGCACTACCTTTGAACAGGTCTATGATCTCCTTAACTAATTTCAGCAGAATTTGAGGTAATGGAAGTTCCCTGTTACTATGTGGGATCAAGATCCCACATGAAAAACAGTTACTGTTGAAATGTTTTGGTGATATTTAATGTTAGAGAAGGAAAAATTTTAGAAGTTGTAGGCTTTCTGCTTCTAAGAGTTACTTGTATTTGCCAAATTCTCAAAACAACCATCAAAAAGATAGAGTCTTCTTTTTTAAAGAGTAAAACTTTTATTTAACTACTTACTACTGATTTTCAAGTTTCTGTTAGTTTCCATACAATTGCATGTACAGTTGTCAGACATGTTAAGCAATAGAACTTAAATTGATGAGACTTTAAAAACATCTGAACATGCTGACTAGTGCGGTTACTTAATGTGAAAAGAACAAGAAATAAATCTGCCCAATCTAGTTGAAGGAGAGAGGAAAGCAAACAGTAAAAAGAGATTTTTTATGTTTCTCCAAAATAATGAGGGTGAAAATGAGCACTCACTTCAAAACAAGAATATATGTGTGTATATATATTTAAATTAAACCTTATCTCTTCAGCATAACCATATTGGCTACCGACTTTAGAGCAAGTATTTTATTTGTACATAAGAACTGTAATGTGAATGAAAGATAAGAAAAAAGTCTGAAGACATATTAATAATCATAAGCTCTGCATGCGCGAAAGATTTAGCCAGGACCCAGTAGGATGTGGAGATACTTATAAATATAGTCTTTATTGTTAAATCATGAGAAAACTGTAACAAAATATTTCCAAAAAGTTTAAATTGAAAGATTCTTCTGGAAAAGACATTTAGATTAAGTATGTAGTATAGATTCACTTTGTGTAAATAAAGCTATACATATTTTTATGTTTAAACATTACCTTACTCTAATCAGGAGGAGGAAATTCTAAACAAAGTTGGGATTTCAGATTAAGTTCCATGCTCAACCTGATCCCTCAGGAAGCTCTGGAGAGTAAACTACACCCCACGGTTTATCTGTCTAGAGGCAAAGGAGCTGGATTTTACAATTCCAAATCTGTCAGTGTTTGGCTACAACCACTCTGGGGGGATGAAGATGGGTAAAAAAAAAATTCCCAATTATTTCTGGCTTTTCATCCACAGGCAGCTCCAGTGCTCAAGGGCATTCATGTGAATAAATTTACAAGTGCAAACTCTTAACTGCAAAGCACACAGATGCTGGTAATGGAGCTCTGACCTGGGAGAGTGGTCCATGGGGATGGGAGTGAGCCAAGAGGGCATCAACACTGTCCACTGTACAAACCTTTTATTAAAATAATCATTTTTATTGTTCTCTCTAACAAACTCACCCACTGCTAATTATAGGATGCATTTTAATATGTGATAGATGTGATGGAGGCATGAATTAAAAGAGCATTTTAAAATATTGCAATGGGTGGGACGCCTGGGTGGCTCGGTTGGTTAAGCATCTGACTTCCTCTCAGGTCATGATCTTGCGGTTCATGAGTTCGAGCCCCACATCAAGCTCCCTGTTGTAAGCACAGAGCCTGCTCGGATGCTCTGTCCCCCTCTCTCTCTGCCTCTCTCTTTTTGCCCCTCCTCCACTCATGCACTCTTTCAAAAATAAACTAAACATTTAAATAAACAAATAAAATATCGCAATGGGAAAAAGTACTTAATATGCAAAAAGTAAGATCAAATGTCCTCCATAATCTGGGATTGAAAAATACATTATTCACGTAACTAAAGTCCAAATTCTGTCAATGAAACTATTGGACATTCTATAATACGGTTGGATTGAACAAGTGTTAAAACCATTTAAGACATAGTAATGTGGAGAGGATCTATGTGGTATTCCTAACAAGAGCATTCAGAGTATTCTCAGAGGGACTCTGTTTAAATTTACTGGAATACTTTTTGTGGTTGTTTTTTTAGAAATTCTTCTTGTCATCAGGACTGGAGCATTTTTACATTTTAATAAAAGCATGAGTCTTTTTTTTTAGTTTTTTATTTTTTTTAATGTTTATTTTTGACAGAGAGAGAGAGAGAGAGACAGAGCATGAGCAGGGGAGGGACAGAGAGAGAAGGAGACACAGAATCCGAACCAGGCTCCAGGCTCTGAGCTGTCAGCACAGAGCCTGACACTGGGCTCGAACTCACAGACCACGAGATCATGACCTGAGCTGAAGTCAGATGCTCACACGACTGAGCCACCCAGGCGCCTCAAAAGCATAAGTCTTTTAAAAAAGATTTTATTCGGGGCGCCTGGGTGACTCAGTCGGTTAAGTGTCCGACTTCAGCTCAGGTCATGATCTCATGGTTCATGGGTTTGAGCCCCAAGTCAGGCTCCGTGCTGACAGCTCAGAGCCTGGAGCCTGCTTCAGATTCTGGGTATCCCTCTCTCTCTGTCCCTTCCCTGCTCATGCTCTGTCTCTCTCTCGGTCAAAAATAAATAACCATTAAAAAAAACCCTCTTATTTAAATTCCAGTCAGTTAGCATACAGTGTAAGTGCACTCTATAGTGATTCAACACCTTCATACAACACCCAGAGCTCATCACAACACCTGCCCTTCTTAATACCCATCCCTTATTTAACACATCCCCCCTGCTCTGGCAGCCATCAGTTTGTTTTCTACAGTTAAGAGTGTGTTTCTAGGTTTGCCTCTCTCTTTTCCCTTCCCTTTGCTCATTTGTTTTGTTTCTTAAATTCCACTTCTTTATTCAGCCGTTGATAAGCACTTGGGCTGCCTCCATAATTGGGCTACTGTACATAATGCTGTTATAAACATCAGTGTGCATGTATATCTTTGAATTGGTATTTTTGTATTCCTTGGGTAAATACCCAGTGGCACAATTGCTGAATTGTAGGGTAGTTCTCTTTTTAACTTTTTGAGGACTCTCCATACTGCTTTCCAGAATGCACCAGTGTGCATTCCCACCAGCAGTACAAGAGGGTTCCCCTTTCTCCACAGCCTTGCCAACACCTGATATTTCTTGTGTTGTAAAAATATCAGTCTTTTAAAGAAATAAACATTTTTAGTAATTTCATACTAAATGTCCTAATTATGTTTTTTTAATGCAAAAGTAAAGCAGTTTGAAGTACCAGCTTATGATCTTTGTTACTAGCAGATGAACCGTGACTACATTGCTCTTACAAAATCATGAAGTCATTTATTTATTCAACAAATACTTAATTCAAAAGTACTAATAGTGTTAGGCAATATACTAGGTCATAGAAGCACAGAGATTAATGAAAACTATATTCTGCCTTCATGGAGTTCACAGTTCTTATGATGATCAGTATCCCGTTCTGTCATTTAGCACACTGCAATACGTAATCAACTACCTAGAAGCCATCAGTTTTGTGGATAGCCATATGCTGAGTTACTTTCAAAAATTTCCTTGAAGTTTTCTACAAAGTAACCATATAAAGATAGATATATCATTATATTTGATGCCAAGTTTCTGCTAAGGTGAATTATGTCATTTTGAAAAAAATATTATTAAATAACTGCTTCTCACATTGGAGGCCATAATTTTTACCACAAATTTTGATATGTCCAATCTGTGAAGATTTTTTATAATAATAGTAATGGAGGTATTGTTTCAGTATGAATTTATAATACAATGAGAGTTAAGAATTTATAATGTACGAATATAACACGGAAGAATGTTAAGAATGACGGAAGAAATATTACAAAATGAAAAAAAAGTTATTTACTATAGAATTCAGTTTATTTTAATCCATGCAAAGTAGGTCTACGATACAAAACAAATTAGATAAGACAGGGATAAATATAAAGAAAAAGGGTGAAATAAATAATAATAATTCATCACCAGAGATAAATAACTTTAGACTTCTGGTTAAGTATTTTTTAGACTTCTCTGTATATGCATATAGAGTGTTTTCCCACAACACTGAGATTATACTATGTCCATTGTTTACTAGACTGTAATTTTTATTTAGTACTATAATGTAAAAAGTACCCTTTATCTTTAAATGTAGTTCTACATAATCATTTTCAAAGTCAAATTACTATTCTACTTCAGGAGTAAGCAGTAATTATAAAAAAATTAGTCCTTTTGAATTTTGAGGATTTTTTAATATTTAGGTTATACAACACGTGGCCAAAATTCTCCTTATAAAGTAGATCATAACTGATACATCTCTCAGTACTATTGAGTGATAGATTTTTCCTTACACTCTTCCAGTTCTGTGTATCATTAATATTTTTATCTTAGCTTTGCATGTGTGTATTTGTGAAATACTCATAACCTCTGTTTGGTCATCTTCCTATTTCTTTTTTGTCTTAGGAGATCCTAATTATTAAGATCTGAAATATGTACCGTAGATAATATGTTACTTAACATCATCGTATTGTATAAGACAGTTAATTTTAATATATACTTAAAATTTTCAGTTTTATTTATTCTCACTTTATACTTTCAATATTATTCTTAGGAGATCATTTACTTTAGGAGGTCATTTATTATTCTTAGGGCTCACAATTGTATGAACTTTAACCTATATTTTTGTTAAAATGTATGATTTTATGGTTTACAGTTTCAATGCTTTTCTTGTATATTAATAGTGGTATCAACATCTTCTTTAAAAAAATTACTTTTTCTACTCAAATAAAATAACTTCCAGTATCAGCATCATACTGCTTCAGAGACTGTAGCTTTATTATCTGTTTTATTTAAAGTGAATCCATTTTTCCCTTTTGCATAATTTATAAATTTTATACATATACGTATATGCATATAATTTTATAGGTTAACTTTAGAATCATTTTATTAACTATACAGAAAATCTCTTGGAGCTTTTGATCAGAATTAAATTACATTTATAGAACCAAAAAAAAAAATAGAATCCTTAAAAACATCATTTTCCCATTCAGGGACATGGAATAAATGTTACTACACTTTTAGAGTTGTCTTCACATGTTTTATAAACATCACTTATATGTTTATGCTGACTATATATTTACATTTTTTTAAATGTTTATTTATTTCTATGAGAGAGAGAGAGAGACAGAACACGAGCAGGGGAGGGGCAGAGAGAGAGGAAGACACAGAATCTGAAGCAGGCTCCAGGCTCTGAGCTGTCAGCACAGAGCCCCACGCGGGGGTTTGAACCCACAAACTGTGAGCTCAGGACCTGAGCTGAAGTCAGACACCCAACGGACTGAGCCACCCAGCCACCCCAATGCTGACTATACATTTAGTAATGCTCTTTTGATTGGAGGAGTTTCCCATTCTGTTTTTCTACCTGGATATTCTTTGACCATATGAAACTTTATTTTTAAAACTTGTAATTAATAATTTTATCTTATTCACTTATTATATTCTTTCTTTTATCATTTCCCAGCTATTTTTAAGTTTTATATATTTTAGATGAATGATCACATGATGTACAAATGATTAGGGTTTTTCCCCCCTAATATGTACCTCTTTCATCCCTTTCATTATTTATTTCAGGGTCAATAATTTTTTAATTTATATAGTAATGATGTTCACAAGCATTTTAATAGTCTTACTGATTTTAATGGTCTTACTGATTTCACTATTAATTAATATGTTTAATAGTTTCAGACTATTTTGTAATAAACTTAAGCACGATATCTAGTAAGTGATAAATATTATAACCAGTGTCCTCACATAAGTTTTCACTTCCCCATTTTAAGTAATAGCAAACATAGTTAACATTTGCTGGAAACTTACTATGTTTGAGGCAGAATTACAAGCACTTATGTACATTTATATTTAATTTTCACAATAAAATTATTAAGAAGATAAAACAGACTAAAAGGCATGGAATCTGGGATTTGAATTCAGGTTGTCTGGGTTTAGAGCCCTTTGTATGTATGAAACTGATCTGCTGCATGTCAGTATCTGGCGAAACCTTAGCTACTCTGTGATATAGAACCAACTCTCCCATGTTTGGATCAATATTCCTAAGGACAGCATTAAGGGAAAAACGAATTAAATTTCAGATGTGCTGAATTGGAGTATCCCTGGGATATCGAAGTGAAGAGCTCTAGTAAACGGTGATCTATATTGATTTCATATTCAGGAGAAGAATCCCAGGGTTTTGTATTAGTCAGGATTCAGTCGGCTTAGCTGGGTGAGCATTTCCCAAGTTGAGTCCTGTTGTCGTTGGGCCCTAGTTATAAATCTGGTGGTCTGTAGAGGAAATGGAGGCAAATGTTAAAGAGGGCAAGCAATGCCTTCTAAGGGATCAGTTTTATTTGCATATTTTTCAGACTCCAAGCAAAAGAGAAGTCTTTTTTTTTTTTTTCACGTTTCTTTTGTGCCTGGTTTATTTCACTTAGCAAAAAGTCCTCCAGCAATTAAACTTCAGAAACAGTTTAAAAATGTTACTCTTTTTTTTTTAAACTTTTTAAGTTTATTTATTTATTTTTGAGAGAGAGAAAGACAGAGAGGGGAAGGGCAGAGAGACAGGGAGAGAGAGAATCCCAAGCAGACCTCGCACGGTCAGCACAAAGCCTTATGTGGGACTCAAACTCACGAACCCTGAGATCATGACCTCAGTCGAAACCAAGAGTCAGATGCTTAATTGACTGAGCCACACAGGTGCTCTCAAAAATGTTGTTATGCTTAATGATATCTCACCAAATATTTACATTAACTCATAGGAAACACAAAGGTTTACTGTGGCATATTCTTTTATTTATTTATTTTTGGTCATATTTTACTATTTTTTAAATTTAAATTCAAGTTAGTTAACATACAGTATACTATTGGTTGCAGGACTGGAACCCAGTGATTCATCACTTCTATATGACACCCAGTGTTCATACCAACAAATGCCCTTCTTAATGCCTACCACCCCTTTACCCATCCCCCCATCCATCTCTCCTCCAGCAACCCTCAGTTTGTTCCCCATATTTAAGAGTCTCTTATGGTTTGCCTCCCTCTCTGTCTTTATCTTATTTTTCCCTACCTTCCCCTAGGTTCACCTGTTATATTTTTTAAATTCCACATATGAGTGAAATCATATGATATTCGTCTTTCTCTGAGTGACTTATTTCACTTAGCATAACACACTAGTTCCATCCATGTTGCTGCAAGTGGCAAAATTTCATTCTTTTTTGATCACCCAGTAATATTCCATTATATTCCAACTCAGGAAACAACAGATGTTGGCAAGGATGTGGAGTAAGGAAATACTTTTGCACTGTTGGTGGGGATGCGAACTGGTGCAGCCCCTCTGGAGAACAGTATGGAGGTTCCTCAAAAAATTAAAAACAGAACTACCCTACGACCCAGAAATTGCACTCCTAGGTATTTATCCGAAGGATACAAAAATGCTGGTTCAAAAGGGCACATGCACCCCAATGTTTATAGCAACATTATCAACAATAGCCAAATTATGAAAAGAGCCCAAATGTCCATCAACTGATGAATGGATAAAGAACAAGTTTTATTCAACCAATAGGGAGGGGAGTGGGAGCTAGATCATTTCTTCAGGCACGGAATTCAAGGGAATCTAGATCATCCAAATTCTGAAGTGGATGTTCCCATTTCAAAAATCAGGATTTCACTTGGTCCTTATATGGTCGTGATTTTAACAAGGATGACAGCCTTTTCCCCTAAAGTTCATCCACTCTTACAATTACTTTGTTATGCTTTTTCAGCTCTATCTGTCCTTCAGTTTAGGAAGAAGAGTAATTTACTACTTTTAAAATTTGAAGTACCTAAAGAGTTGTTTTAAAACTCAGAAATTCAGAACTCATTAGTAAAAGCTATGGTTTCTTTGGAAACATATTTCTTGCAAAAATTTTTGAAGCTGTTGAAATTTGAGTCAGTTCCACATGCCCATAACCACTTTGATGACATAGCTCTGTACAACTTTATTTTTTCCACTTTTTTTAACCCTATCCCTCTTTTTCTCAACTTAAAAGCAACTTGCTTTTGACTGTCTGGAACAATATAAGGGTGCAGCTACACCCTAATCTTAACATTAACAAGAAAAATTTTAGTGTGCTTTTATTGATCAAAGTCTTTTTAAATCCCATTTCTTGCTGCTGGAGTCTAGCAGTTGTCTGCTTTTACAACTCTGTAAGGTCACTTTCATTTCTGCCTTGGAACTCCGCCAACTTTTCCTCTAAGTCTTTTTTGTAATAACTTGTTAAAAACAGGCATCTCCGACTACGACACTCTTTCCTCTACTGGTTTAATATGGGGACATTTGCCTGCAAACTTATTATAAGTAGTGCTTTACAAAATGACTTGCTGTGGCATACACCAGATCTCCATCTGTCCAGCCTTAGATTGATTATCCACTCTCTCTGCCACTCTCTTTTTCATCCACTACAAGTCACCGAGCCAATATTACAGATGTTAGGGGTTATTCTGGCTGTTATTGTCATAACAATAACCTATTGGGTATAGCAATTTCTGTACTTGTTATTATAGGAAAGGCTGTACTGCTAGCATTATATATGAAGATATCAGGGGCTTAACATGCTAATTATTTATGTCTTGTTTATATAACAGGCAGATTTTACTCACGTACTTATCTGCCATCCTGAAGCTCTGAAACTTAGTACATAGAATCTCCAAGAATGTCGTGGCAGGAAAAGAGAGAGAGAGGAACCATATAGGTTCTACCAGACAGAACTAGTCCAGGCATCAAGCTAAACCTGAAGCTTTAAAATAGGAGGACATGAACATTTCGTGAGAGTTAACTATCTATGCCATCTCTCTTTCTCTCTCTCTCTTTTTATTTCCTGTAATTAGCAACAGTTTAAAGCTAGAGAATGAAGTTTTAGAAAAGTGTACATATTTTCCCTTCCTGGTACACAGTGTCGTGGGTAAATGGTTGTGAGTCTCTTTGGGGGTAAACTGCAAAAAAAAAAGATTGCTAGTATAATATTTTAGTAGTGTCATAGAATCCTCACTTAGAAAGTTGGGCCACCTCTATTTGCAGGGCTCCTGGGAATGAAAAGTAGATCAGACTGGGGCCTGGTTAAGTGGGTCGAAGTCTTCACTGTAATTATACAGTGCAAATCTTTGTTTATAAGGTGTAGGTATAGGTATAGATATGTATATTAGAGCTTTAGTGAACTATCAATCTATTTAAGACTAAGGTCAATCACAATCAATATGAGATCATTAAAAGGTCTTCAAATGAGAGAGGGCCAGCTCCCTCAAACTGAAAAAGAGGACTGTTTCTGCTTGCCTGAAGGCTCACTGGGATTTGTGAGATCGAAGTACCCAGAATCCACCAAAGATCACATTCTTATTATGAGATCCCCTTTTCCATCAATCCTCTACTTTTTTATATAAGTGATCTAATAAGGATGATAATTCAATTTATATTATAAGTTGCATATAATCTAAACGTATAACATAATTTGCAGGATTGAAATACGCATCTCATGTTTTGTTCATTAATTCAGGCTTATAAAGATAAAAATAGATACAAAGATACAAAACGAATCTTAAATCTCCATCATTAAAGATATATTCTCTAGAACCACGTTTGGTAAGAAAATACTGCATAATCAGTTTAGAGTGAGAGAAGGGAAGCCGCTCTATATATTTCCATCAGAAGGGACTGCAGTATAGGAAATGGAGTGCTTACTAAATTGCAGGAGGGGCTGAAGGAAGAGAAGTCCGATAAGGCTAGCAGTAGGTCTTTTAAGTCATGGCACTGCAATCTGCATGCCTGATACCTGGAGGTTGCTGCTGACACCTAGACTTTAGAAGGCCACAGAAAATATCTGCTGCAGTCACAGCTGCTTCACTACCCTAAGACTGCTGACTGGCGGAGAAACGTGGAGTCTGGCTGGTCTCTGCCAATGCCCAGGTTTGCCAAAAGCCCATGCCTCTGCTGCTGCCACTGCCAGAGGCAGAAGCTCATCTTGCTTCTGCTCTCTAAACTCATGTAAGTACATCTCACTGGCAGATTGTAAATACCATCCAAAATCCAAGCAGGAACATAGACTGGAATAAACCCAGATTACAAGTAAGCTCCAAACAGCAAAGTGTCAACATACTTTAAAGAAGTCAAAGAGCTTGAGGGTTTGTTTGGACCTAGGGCATCAGTGACACTTGCCAGAGCAATTTCAGTGGGTGGACAAGTGGGGAAACCAAGGTTCAACAGTGAGCTAGAGGTGACAGAGGACTTAGTGAAAAGAAATGATCATTTCAAGTGGTGTGCCCCTACCTTAAAAATAATAACAATATCTCCTTGATCTTTATTATAGGTAGGTTATTGGTATGGATGGTGCATTAAATTTGTGATCCAGAGTTCTAGACAACAAAACTCACTGTCAATTCCACTCATGTAAAGGAAAATTAAACCAGCATCATGTCATGGGCTGAAAGAAAATATCTTTCTCTGTTACTGGAAAGATGGAGACACAGATATTATCTTGTGACACCTGGGAAGTGACTCTGCTTTCTCTCTCTGGTTGAGAATATGGCCTTGATGATATTGCACTGGTTTCAGATACAAGAATGTCTGATGCTCATAAATATTTAAGTGAAAGGAACATACACTGTGAATGCCATTTCTTCTGATATAATGTTCTAAGCCTCGATGGTAGAGTGTAACGGAAGTTGTGCTGTTCCCTCGACTCTGGCAAGTTCTTGCTGTAGAGATCAGCAACACCTGTGCACGTACTTAGGGGATGTGGCTGCCAGGGAGAAGCAGCTTCAATTATTAATAAATATTTTCTAGGTCATCACCAGACCACCTTTATTTATTTTTTAATCTTTAGCTAAATAAATTGGCTAAAGCTGTGTTTGTTTTCTTCATGCCGAAACATAACTTACTTGAAATGCTGTAGTCAGAAGTGATATAATAAAAATAGGCTTGGAACAATTAAAATTTACTGTATATATTAAAGACAAATCAAAGACTTTTAGGGTTGAATGCTCTTCAAAAAGAATCAAGAGGTCAATTCTTGAGTATTATTGCATGCTGTTGATTTTTTAAAAATTCATTTGGGTACATTGTATTTGAAAAAAAATATATTTATTGTCCCAATAATGAAAAAAATAATAGTGTAAGGAAAAATATTTTTGGGGCTCTGTACTGACAGCTCAGAGCCTGGAGCCTGCTTCAGATTCTGTGTCTCCCTCTCTCTCTGGCCCTCCCCTGTTCACATTCTCTCTCTCTCTCTCTCTCTCTCTCTCTCTCTCTCAAATAAATAAATATAAAAAATAGTAAAAAGATAAAAAATATTTTTAACTGAGATCTATTAAAATAGAAAAGCCCATGATATAGTAAGGAAAATCAAGGAAATGTATGTTTTAGAGTGCTTTATGATAATTACAAATCTCTGCTTCTCATTTATCAATTGAATAGCTCAGGAGACATGATCTAGAATATCTTTTTTGGATGCATACCCTGAAAATTCATGATGTAAAAATGGGGTGGTGGCTTGAATTTGCTCACTTTTATTGAGATGATTTCAGGATTCAGTCCTTGGAGCCTCAGGATGGATCCTTCGGGATGTAACACATTACCTTCTACTGCAGAGCCTATACTTTTCTGATTCTCACCTTGCTTTTGGGACACCTCAAAGATTTCAAGGTGTTAGAAACATCAGCATGCTTCACTACTACCTCAAGCCCAGAGTCACTGAGGCAAATGTAGGAATGGACAGGCTCATATGAACATAAAAGGCACTGATCTACTCAAAGTTTCTGAAGCCCTCTGTGAACAGGCAGACTCTCCGAGCAGGACGTGTCATGATAAGGATAAATTTGAAGCAGAACTCTTAGCACAGCTTTGGTACATACTCTACGAGAGTAAAGGTTTTTGTGACAGATTTGATGAGAACATGGGAACTCCTGAATTCAAAATAGAAAGCCAAACTGAAATTACCTCCAAACACTATTGAGTGTTACAAGTGCTTGTTACAGGAAATTATTCAAGCTAATTTGATAACAGTTTACACATGTCCATTAGGCCATCTACACCAATGATTCAGTTATGAATTGGATTAAAGTGTTCCTACCTGAATAAAGACACAGAGTATTTGAAAGTAATATTTTTCTATTCTTCCTTTATTTCTGCAAAAGTGTTGGGTGTTATTATGGGATGTTGCTGTGTCCCTTGAAAGTGTCAAGATGCACTAGAATGCTTTATATATTATATCTATGTTTTTATAAGTTATACAACTACATTATCAAATTCACTGCCAATCTGGATATAGAATACAAAATGCATCTTTATGTTGAAAATCAACATTAAATCAGTATATTTTGTGGCAATGATATGCATCAGTATGACTATGAACTTATGAAATAAGTCAAGATATTTTACACTTATTAACTAAATGCTATACCAATTTTATACTATCCCCTTTTCCTTTTAATGCCTTAACACAAGAAAAGGTATAAGGTGAATTTTAAAAGGAAGATCAAATTTATTTTTGATCAGAGAATGAAACTATTCTAGAATTTTTAATACTAGTTTCCTTAGGCTGAATATTGGAGAACATTTTTCTTGCTTGTCTCAAAATATTTTTCTTGAGTTTTCTGAGCACGTTGTTATTTTATGTTTATTTATAGATATGGCATTAGTGTAGAAGTAGTTGAGAAATCACACAATACTTGCAGATACATTGGTATTTACAAGAATGTATGCTCCATGAGTATGGAGTGCATGAATTTAGATTGTATCTTTGATCTGGGACACATTACTTAAACTTTCTATCTTAACTTTCTTTATGAATTTTGGATAATCATACCCACCTCATGGTAGTTTTGTAAAAAATAAACTAATTCCTAAGAAATTTTTTAGTATAGTTTTTTTGTTCATAGTAAGATTTAAAGAAATATTACTCTTGAAATCAGTAAGAGTTTGTGGTATGTAGTTGTTTTCCGTTTGTTTTATTCATAGTAGGTGTTCATTTTTTTTCAAATATTTCATTTAAATATTAGTTAATTAACATAAAGTACAAATATTGGTTTCTGGAGTGGAATTTAGTGATTCATCACTTACATATAACACCCAGTTCTCATCACAACAAGCGTCCTCCTTAATATCCATCACCCAATCAGTCCATCTCCCACCCACCTTTCTCCTCCATCAGCCATCAGTTTGTTCTCTAAGTTAAGATTATCTTATAGTTTGCTTCCCCCAATCTCTCTCTTGTTTTCCTTCCCATATGTTCATTTGTCAATCTCTTTTGTTTCTTAAATTCCACATATGAGTGAAATCATATGGTCTTTGCCTTTCTCTGACTTATTTCACTTAGCATTGTACGTAGCATAATATTTCACTTAGCTCCATTCACATTGTTCCAAGTGGCAAGATTTCATTCTTTTATATATATATAAAATAACTTTTATATATATATAAAATAACTTTTATTTTTCTTTATCATTCATCAGTCTATGTATATTCGGGCTCTTTCCATAATTTGGCTATTTCTGATGATGCTGCTATACACATCAAGGTGCCTGTGCCCCTATATTTTTGTATTCTTGTGAAATTGTTGGGTCTTAGGGTAGTTTTATTTTTAACTTTTTGAGGAACCTCCATATTGTTTTCCAGAATGGCTGCACCAATTTGCATTTTCACCAATAGTGTAAGAGGGTTCCCACTTCTCCATATGCTTGTCAGAATCTGTTATTTCCTGTGTTGTCAATTTTAGCATTCAGACAGGTATGGCATGTAGTTCTTATTTGATATTTATCTGTTAAAGAATATTAATAAAATACAATTATAGTGAATTTTAAGCTATTTCAAAACAGATATTTTTTAGAATAATAGGTAAATATTTTCTAATTATATCTGTTGAACATTACACTTGATGATAAATTCAACTTTGTTACTCATGTTTTAATAATCTTATTAGGAATATACACATATACATGAACAAAGATTTTTTGCTATAGACTGAATGACTCGAAATGGTGGTTCACCTGTCCTTGCTTCCACACCTTTGTGTGTATGTGTGTCGTAGACTCTGGGTCTAAAGTTCTCTTCTTGTCTAGCAAAAGAGTGGGACGCAGGATTGAAAGTGAGAGATGGCTATTGTCCGGGAAAAGACAAGATCCCCAAATAAGGGTCCTTGTCTCGTTTTTATTAGGATAAGAAGGCTTACAAACATGGTGATGGATGTGCACAGAGGGACAATGAATTTGTGAACATTAACTTGTGGATGTGAAGGAAAGTGGGTCTTGAGGATATTTGGGGTTAAGGGTTTGGGTTAATACAAAACAAAATCTGGGGGGCTGGGCAGTTGGGAGGAAGGTTGTGTATAGCGAACATGAGCCTCTGTTTATCTTAGCTATCCTAGGGGATGAGACCGGTAGGAGGAAATAACCTCAGGGTTGACAAGGCACCGTTTCTTTTGTTAACCATCTCCGCTCTGGTCTGCTTTGCCTGCAGCACAGCAGTCCAGAGTCCAGTTCACCAATTTACCTAACCTTGTCCTGTCCTCCTGTGAAAACAGCTTTTCTGCTATCGTACTAAATTGGGGGTGCTTCCACCCTGAATATCTAATCTTGTTTATTTCATATACCTATGTATTGGGCACCTTTGCACCTGTTCCTATTTTAGGCCTTGCCTTTCCCTCTCTATTCTGAGGGCTCTGCACCCCCTCTCTGTTTTGGGGTGCCATTGCACCTTCCTAATCCTGGCACCTTTGTGCCTCCCTATTCTCGGGTGCCAATATGGTTTACCCAAACTCAGGTGTGAGCATTTTATGACTTTGTATTTCTTTATGCTTTGTTAACCCATTGGTGTAAGCCAGGGGGATTCCTAATCTTATCCCCCACCTGTGTGCAAGTGTGTGAAGATTTTTCTACCCTTATTTTAGTTATTTTTCAAGTTTTATGAAGATCTAATTGGTATACAACATTGTGTAGATTGAAGTTGTATAATGTGCTATTTTGATGAACTTATATATTTCAAAATGACTACAAACAGAGCATTAGCTAACACCTACATTACATCACATAATTACTGTTTCTTATTTTGGTAGTGAGAAGATTTAAGATCTTTTTTAGCAACTCTCAAGTATACAATATAGTACTATTAGCTATAATCACCATGGTGCATATTAGGTGTCCAGAACTTATTCATCTTACAACTGAAACTTTGTACCCTTTGACTAATATCTTGCTATTTCCCCTATCTCCCACCCCCAAACTCCCTGGTAACCACTGTTCTAAGCTCTGGTTTTAGGAGTTTGGCTTTTTTATTTTTTTACTTTTTTTTTTTTTCAACGTTTATTTATTTTTGGGACAGAGAGAGACAGAGCATGAACGGGGGAGGGGCAGAGAGAGAGTGAGACACAGAATTGGAAACAGGCTCCAGGCTCCGAGCCATCAGCCCAGAGCCCGACGCGGGGCTCGAACTCACGGACCGCGAGATCGTGACCTGGCTGAAGTCGGACGCTCAACCGACTGCGCCACCCAGGCGCCCCGAGTTTGGCTTCTTTAGATTCCACATGTCAGTGATATCATACAGTATTTGTCTTTCTCTATTTGACTTTTTTTTTTTTTTACTTATAATCCCCTCAAGTTCCATCAATGATGTTTCAAATGGAAAGATACCCTTTCTCATGGCTGAATAGTTTTAAATTGTACATAGATACCACATTTTCATTGTCCATTTATTCATTAATGGACCACTTGGGTTGTTTTCATATCTTGGCTATTGCCTGCATCCACATCTTTGCTATGTCTTCATAATGAATGTATCTTAAGGGGTACAAAGGAGTAGACCTTTGACATAGGCCTTGGACATGTGGCTTGCTTTGGAGATGGCATATGGTGAGTAAGAGCAGGCCTTAAGTCTTCAGTATTTTAGTTTGCCAGGCCTGAGTAGCTTGCTCAACCACATTGGAAAAGAGACCTGAGAAGCACAGCAGCCCTGGTTACCCCTCTAACCTGGAATGAATAGTAGATCCACACCAGCTTTTGTGGCCTGGAGGACAGTCACTCCAGAATCTAGCCTGTACTAGTTGAACCCCCGTTGACCCACAGATACATTAAAAGAAACTTTTTAATAAAAATCTCTAACTTTGGGGCACGTGGGTGACTCAGTTGGTTGAACATCCCACTTTGGCTCAGGTCATGATCTCACGGTCCGTGAGTTCGAGCCCCACATCGGGCTCTGTGCTGACAGCTCAGAGCCTGGAGCCTGTTTCAGATTCTGTGTCTCCCTCTTTCTCTTTGCCCCTCCCTTGCTTGTGCTCTGTCTCTCTCTCAAGAATACGTAAACATTAAAAATATTGTAAAAAATCACTAATTTTGATGTTGTTTCTTAGTTGGCATTAATAACAAATATTTTCTAGAGCTTATGTTCATAGTATAAGAATATCTTTTGGTTTCAAACCTTAGAATTTCCAGCAAAATCAAAGAGACAATAAATTTTAAAAAATGAAGTCATAATAATCTATGCAAACATAAACAATTAAGGGTAATGACTTGGTTTTTATTTTTTAAACGTTTATTTATTTTTGAGAGAGAGAGAGAGAGAGAGAGAGAGACTGTGAGTGGGGGAGGGGGAGAGAGAGAGGGAGACACAGAATCTGAAGTAAGTTCCAGGCTCTGAGCTGTCAGCACAAAGTCCAACTCAGGGCTCAAACTCGTCAACCAAGAGATCGTGACTTGAGCCAAAGTCAGAGGCTCTATCGACTGAGCCAGGTGCCCCATGACTTGTTTTTTAAAATAAATTTATTTGTCAGGAATGAATAATTTTTCTCCATGGCCAATATTTAGCAGATAAGAACTTTCAGATAATCTTCACATATCGAATATCTAGATGGAATTAATGGCACATTCAGTGGAACATGAGCTGCTTTAAAATACGGTAAAATCTCAGTGCCTCCCTGAGAGACCTTTAAGAGTATAAAGCAGAAAATTCAGGACTTGGATAGGTAAACACGGATAAGCTTCACCGGGGAAAGTGCTACTTGAATTTGATGTTCAGATATAACAATTGGAGCTTCTTCATAAAGAGGATGAAATAAGGTGTTTGTTTAAAGAAATGAAAATAAATTATCTACTTCATCCTCTTCAAATCTGAGGAGTTGGACAGAATCTACCTTGTTGCCCTTCCCTTCTGACCCTGGGAAGCATAAGTTAGTTTCTTAGACTTAAATGACAATGGAATATTACAAGGGTTTAGGAGTCTTAGGGTCATTTTTTGTTACTTATGTTTTCTTTCCTAGGTGGTAAAAGAAAACATGGAAAGGCCATTGACAGTTTAATATATTTCAGCTTGAATGTCTACCTTGACCATTTAAAAGGATTATTGTGAGAAACCAAGAAGATTATGTATGGGAAACTTCTTTAAAATCTGTAAAGTGTTGTTTGATGTAAATTATGAATAATTAAAAAAAATCATATCCAGCAATTGAAGTATAGGTAGTTCTTAAGTTTATATTATATAGTTCTATATTATTAAGGTTAAAATACATACCTTTAAAAAAACTAAATATTCTTAGAGTGCCTGGGTGGCTCAGGTAAGCATCTGACTTCAGCTGGGGTCATGATCTCATAGCTACTGGGTTTGAGCCACGTGTCTGTCTCTGTGTTGATAGCTCGGATCCTGGAGCCTGTTTCAGATTCTGTGTCTCCCTCTCTCTCTGTCCCTCTCCTGCTTGCTCTCTCTCTCTCTCTCTCTCAAAAATAATTAAACATTTAAAAATTTAAAAAAAAACCTAAATATTCAAGAAATATTTTTGGTGTACACAATTGTCTTGACCTTTTCTTGAAAAATAGGATCTAGGTTTTTTTTTTTTTTAGTTTTTCTTTCAATTATCCATTTCCTGAAAGTAATTTTAATGACTACTGAAATAAATCAAGAACAGCTAAAATTGTCTTAGCTAGAATTATTTATATATATGCAATGCCTTTGAATACAAATTTAGATAAGTAAGTCCTATGTGAGTTATAACTTAAAGATCATTCCTTGCTACTATTACTAATAATAACATACCTTTATAGTAATTTTTTTTCAGGGAGGCTTTCTCAAAAATGTCATAGAAGTATTTCTGCCTTATTACTACATAAGTAAATGTGTTTAAATGAAGGAAGAAATACGGTATTTCCATCAAAACAAAATAATTATTTCGTCTCGAAAAACAATTTCAAGTAGAAAAGAAAAATGTTATATTATAGCCATCTTAACCAAAACAATTTGTTGAACTATTCTGTATGAATGTTTACTATATAGTGCAAATACTTGATAAGTCATGTACTTGTATATGTGCATATGCTTGATAAGTGCATATACTTGTTAGGACAATGGTTAGTTACTAATTTATTTTTTTTCAGTGCCCTAGGATTTTTCTTTTTGTTATATCATAGTATTTACTCAAATTCTCACAATGAAATCAACAAAATTATTTTCTTAAAAAGTTAAGTTGTATATAGAGTTGCTCAATAAGTATGGAAGGTGGCCTTAGCAGAGACAGGAGACCATGTGGTGGGTCTTGGACAGAGTTGGAGTCCTGTTCCCGGTCTATTTCTTTTTATCTCTATGATCCTGGCACCGGAATGAGGAATCTTTAAAGACTTTATCTTTAAAAGACTTACGAATTTAGTTACTTTACATGGATATAATGCCTAGGTGAGGTAATTGAATTAAAGTATAACATTGCTTAAGAAATATTGTTTGCGTTTTTTGAAAACAATGTACACAATACAATATCAACATATTTGCAAGTCTCTAGAAATAGAGGTAGTAGAACCTCTTTGAGGCCTCAGTGACTGGCATTCCCCCATCCTGCAAAACTATTTCCTCAGCTAACCACATGGCTTTGTACTTTTTATCAATCAAGCTTCTGTTTAAATATTACTGTTTCATAGATTGTCTTCCTGATGAATCTTCAAGGTATCCTCCCCTTCCTCAAAGCCTCTCTCTAGTTCACCACCTCCTTCCTTTTTCTTCCTACATTGTATCACCATCTGAATCAATCTACTTGGTTAGTGTTTGTTGTCTGCTCCTTTAGGGGTAAGTAACTATTCTTATTTATTTGTTTAATCTTCAGTGCCCATATACAGACAAATAGGTTCTCAATAAATATTTGAGGATAACTAAATGGATAATTAATGATCACAGATAATGTCAGTATATATATACTTATATATAAATGTATAAATACATATATTTACATCAGTATGTAAATAATTTCTCACTAAAATAACACTTTAAGAATTCTTTGTGTATAAAATTGGATAAAGAAGATCAAAACTTTACATGAAATTGTTATTTTAACTTACGGCAAAATATTTTAATAAGATTTTTGTGTAAGGTTATCTTAGCTGGCTTGTTTTGTCATAACAAAATACTTTAGGCTTAGATCTACTTTGGGTGGCTTGAACAAGAATTTGTTTCCTCATGGATTGAGGGCTGGGAAGTCTAAGATCAAGGTACCAGCTGATCTGGCTCCTGGTGAAAACTCTCTCTTCTTGGCTTCCAGACAGAAACTTGTACTTACGTCCTCACATTCTCGCGTGGCCTTTTCTGTGTGCAGAAAGAGAAATATCTTTCTCCTCCTTGGTTTTTAAGATCATCAATCTCATCATGAGGAACTTAGCTTCATGACCTAATCTAACCCTAATTACTTCCGAAAGGCTGAATCTCCAAATAGCATCACATTGAGTAATAGGGCTACAACATATGAATTTGTAGCAGAAGAGCACAAACATTTGGTCCATAGCAAAGACCAAAGTATTTTCACAAGTTTTTCTGTGTACAATCAGAATACTTTCCACCAGCTTTTTGTGTGAAAACTCGGTAACCAGCATATATTGTAAATTAGTACTTTAATTTCTACCATTATATATTACCTTTTTTTTAATGCCTATGATTTTGCCAACTATTAACTCCCAGGTTTTAATTGAAGGCACATTTAAAACATTAAAATAATTAAAATTTTATTTTTATTGCATTGGCATTTCCTGGATGGTAATAATTTTATGTTTTAAAATTTGGGAGGAACTATTTATTATAAAGCTGACAGTCCACAGGTGGGTAATTTACAAGAATTATAAAAGAGTAGACTATCTACTTGATTTATTTTATTCTTAAACACTTAATCAGACTTTCATAACCAGAATAAACTGCTAAGGAAAATTAAACACTATTAATTCTTTCAAGGCCAATTTAGCGATCACTTCTACAAAAGAATTATCTAAGGAACATATGAAAAATTCAGATAAGTATAATTCAAATTTTCTATTAAGTTGATCTGGAGATCACCATATTTAAAAATAAAAAAATAAACACCATAATTTATACACTGAATGTATAAAATAAAATTATATCTATTAGCAATAAAAATTCATTTATTTGAATGAAGAATTAATATATTAGAGTTAACAATATTCTTCTGAATTGAATTTCCATTTTTTTCTTAACATTCCATATTTTAGCAAGTTCTTACACAAACTAAGTTGAAATTTAACTTGTCACTAAATGTTTATGACAGAATTGTACAATAGGAAATGTACATAAATAATGGACTTTATGACATGTTCTAACTATATCAAACACATGAGATTCAATATCATTTCAAGAAATACTATTAAAGAGAGAATATAAATTTTAGATTTAATTTAAAGTGTAATTAAACAGAAAGCAAAGCTATTCACTCTTTACCTAAAATTATTGGAAGCTTAAAATTGTTATACATTTTGAATGTTGAATGAATTAAAGAAAAGAAAATGAATCTTGATTTATTTTTCTCTTAAAGATACTTGAGGTATCATCAACACATTCATTTAGAAAGGAGGATACTTGAGGTATCTAACACATTCATTTAGAAAGGAGGATTTAAAATATCAAGAATTCTGCATGATCCCTCCATAATCAACAGCTCATGGAATCTTTTACATTAAACTTCTCAAAAAAATCTCAACTGAGCTCAGGAAAAACAATTTTGCTTATCTAGACCTAATTTCCTGTTCTTTAAAATTATACATTTGTTCTATATTTCTTTCAGGTTTAACATTCTGTAGTTTAAAATATAGCAAAATTCAGATAAAGTATCCAAATTAATTGAGAACATAGAGATTAAGTAGTAAATAGATTAGTCAGTCATAAGATAAGTTTCAAAACCCTTATGCTTTCAACTTTTCTTAAAAATTTTGAATGATATAGGGGCGCCTGGGTGGCGCAGTCGGTTAAGCGTCCGACTTCAGCCAGGTCACGATCTCGCGGTCCGTGAGTTCGAGCCCCGCGTCAGGCTCTGGGCTGATGGCTCAGAACCTGGAGCCTGTTTCCGATTCTGTGTCTCCCTCTCTCTCTGCCCCTCCCCCGTTCATGCTCTGTCTCTCTGTCCCAAAAAAAATAAATAAACGTTGAAAAAAAAAATTAAAAAAAAAATTTTGAATGATATAAATAACATTTAAAGACGTACTCTGGATCAACTTTGTCTTTTTATAATCACTAAAAAGAGATTATTTCCTCTCATCATCCTATGTTTCATATAATTATTCAAAGCATATGTTTGAAAAATTTTACTTGGAAATAATTTTAGATGTACAGAAAATGGCAGGAAAATAATACAAAGGCCTTGGCCCTTGTATACCTTTACTCATGTTTACCATTTATTAACGTTGGCTCTGTTTGCTAATATATTATTTGTGTCCACTCACACTATCTTCCTGTCCTAGTATGTGTCTCTTGTTTTCTTTGTCCAAAATGAACCTGTTACAAATAATACTTCAATAATAAAAAATCGTACTTACTTCCACCCAAACCCCTGTGTTCCCCAGGATTTTTCACTTTGCTTTCTAACAATTTCTCAGAGAAAAATCATATGTAGTATATTAATGAATCTTTATGGTGCTGTGATGCACATCAAATCTGAATTTAATTCCCTATAGCTAGCACACCTAACTCTAAAATTATCATGGAGTAATAGAAATGGAATAAGATTTGACCAAAAACACAAGGAAATTGGTTTGGTAATTTGGAATAATTGACAGATTGATTTGGTTAAAAAAAAAAAAAAGAATGAATACATTTTATAAATTCTTATTGTAAGTATTTTAAAATTACATTAATCAACAAAAGGAAGAGAAAGGATACAGTTTAATATTTCTGGGTTCATTTAAAAAATTTTAATGAAAGTATTAGCACTGCAGAAAATAAAAAAAAAACTTTATTATTCTAAAATTTACCATTATCTTTCTTCAAATTGTGAAAAAAAAGGCTTGCGCACACTGATTTTATTTTTTTTCTTTTAAACATTTTACTTTTTATGTTATTTCTATTTCTGCATCAAGGTAATTAGATTTGCAAAAGTGTTTTAAATGTTTTCCTTTTTTTTTTTTCTTTTTAAATCTGTCCTGGAAGAAATAAAACAGCACATGGATTACAAAATAATTGATCTAAGTCCCCACCTGAATATTTTATGTCTGTGTACTTTAGTGTTTAATGGGAATTTAGGAGAGGCTTTATTGAGAGCTGCTAATTGAATTTTATTTTCAAATGCATTCACTTCCTTCAGTTACATTAGTAAATGACAGTATATTATGGATACATTTAGCAAATAAATACATTCTGTTTTTGTCTAATGTAAAATGGTCTGCTTTGTTTTTTAGTCCATCATTTGTAAAGTCACTTATGAGATGGAATGAAGAATAATTTTACTTGCATACAGGGTCATAATTAGAAATTTTAAACAAGTGAATTCCATTTATTTTACTTTTAAAATATTCCTTTTACAAGTGTTTAACAAGAGCAGAAATTTTTCTTACACTTAGAGGCATATCAAGGAATATGTCAAAACATCTAAAAATACTTTATTTTTATAGAACTTATAGAAAATATTCAAAAGTGCTTTTCTTCATGTTTGAAAGAAATCCACTATCCACATCCATTATTATTTCTGTAGATCTGTTTTACTGAATATAAAATAATCAGAACAAAAAAAGTCAACATTTCAATAGATTGGTTTGAAATTTATGATAAAATATGAATCTGCTTTCAGTAATTTTGATTAATTTTTCTATTTCTTATATCATAAATTATATATTTGCAGATAATAACCATTTCAAACAAAATTTAATCATCATATACATTTGTTACCATAGGCAATGGCCATTTTCATATTCTATTGCTACAATATTGTCAGTTACAAAATTAACTCCCATAATGATATTTGCAAGTAGAATAACTATAAACTTCTTAAACATCATCTAGAGGTCTTAATTATTTTATCCCAATAAGTAGTAATCACATGATACAAAGACTTAATGATTTAATTTAGTTTTCACTTACACATGAAAATGATGGAATAGGGATTATTTTTATACACATGAAATAGTTACTTAGATATTTAAAATATTTTTTTATTTCAGGTTTTTATTTAAATTATAGTTAGTTAACACATATGGTAAAATCGATTTCTGGTATAACATTTAGTGATTCATCACTTACATATAACACCCTGTGCTCATCACAAGTGCCCTCCGCAATACCCATCACTCATTTAGCCCATCCCCCACCAACCTCTTTCCATCAACACTCAGTTTGTTCTCTATAGTTAGGAGTCTCTTATGGTTTGCCTCTCTCTCTCTTTAGGTTTTTACTTATTTATTTTGAGAGAGAGAGAGAGTGGGAGAGAGAAAGAGAGAGAAGGAGAGTGAGAGAGAGAGAGAGGGAGGGAATGAAGAGGGGAGGGGCAGAGAGAAAGGGAGAGAATTCCAAGCAGGCTCCACACTGTCAGCACAGAGCCTGACATGGGGCTTAAATTCAGGAACTTGAGATCATGACCCTGAACTGACATCAAGAGTCAGATGCTTAACTAAGTCACCCAGGCATCCTGATCTCTCTCTCTCTCTTTTTTTTCCTTCCCCTATGTTCATCTGTTTTGTTTGTTAAATTCAATATATGAGTGAAATCATATGGCATTTGTCTATCTCTGACTATTTCGCTTAGCATAATACAGTCTAGCTCCATATATATCTTTGCAAATGGCAAGTTTTCATTCTTTTTGATGGCTGAGTAATATTCTGAGTTATGTCTCACCTCTTCTTTATCCATTCATCAGTTAATGGATATTTGGGCTTTTTTCATAATTTAGCTATTGTTGATAATGTTGCCATAAGCATTCGTGTTTTTTTGAAATTGTACTTTTGCATCCCTTGAGTAAATACCTAGCAGTGCAGTTGCTGGGTTGTAGGGTAGTTCTATTTACGATTTTTTGAGGAACCTCCATACTGTTTTCCAGAATGGCTGCACCAGTTTGAATTCCCACCAAAAGTGTAAGAGGGTTCCTTTTCTCATATTCTCCAACATCTTTTGCTTCCTGTGTTGCTAATTTTAGCCATTCTGACAGGTGTGAGGTGGTATCTCATCTTGGTTTTGATTTGTATATACCTGATGATGAATGATGTTGAGCATCTTTTCATGTATCTATTAGTCATCTGTATGTCTTCTTTGGAAAAATGTCTATTCATGTCTTCTGCCCATTTCTTAACTGGATTATTTATTTTGCGGGTGTTGAGTTTGATAAGTCTTTGTACATTTTGGATACTAACACTAATCAGATATGCCATTTGCAAATATCTTCTCCCATTTCATAGATTTTAATTTCTTTTAGTTTTGTTGATTGTTTCCTTCACTGTGCAGAAGCTTTTTATTTTGATGAAGTTCCAACAGTTCATTTTTGCTTTTCTTTCCCTTGCCTCTAAAGATGCGTTTAGTAAGAAGTTGATACCAAAAAGGTTGCTGCCTGTGTTCTCTTCTATGATTTTGATGGTTTCCTGTTTCACATTTCGGTCTTCTGTCCATTTTTAATTGGTTTTTGTGTATGGTATAAAAAATCATCCAGTTTCATTCTCCCCATGTTGGTGTCCAGTTTTCTAATACCATGTGTTGAAGAAACTTTTCCCTTTGGATATTCTTTCCTGCTTTGTTGAAGATTAGTTGATCACAAGTTGTGGGTCCACTTCTGGGCTTCCCATTCTGTTCCACTAGTCTATGTGTTTGTTCTCATGTCAGTACCATACTGTCTTGCTGACTACAGCTAGATATTTAAAATATTTTTAACATGAGCATATCATGAATTGTGTACAGTTTTAAAAATGCTTCTATAGTTATTTGCTACAGAGAAAATGAATGGAATGTTAGATTTGGAAGTCATAATACTACATGTTCCATACATTTGCAATAATGATTAAATTGTGCCTTGTTTTAATTTAAAGTTGACTGGTTTGTGGCACTTTAGTTGTAATCAATTAGCATTCGGTCAAATGATTTTGCTTAAAAATCGTTAGTATAACTTTTCTATATTACTATACCTGTAAATTTTTTTAAAAAAATATTTATTTGTTTTTGAGAGAGACAGAGAGAGGAGGGGGAGGAACAGTGAGAGAGGGAACCAGAGAATTCCAAGCAGGCTCTGCACTGTCAGTAGCTGGTGCATGGTTCAAACTCATGAACTGTGAGACCAAATCCTGAGCTGAAATCAGGAGTCAAATGCTCAACTGACTGAGTCACAGAGGCACCCTTATTTTTGTTTATGTGAAGTACAAGGTTGGTCAAAATGAGAAGAAAGCACTGATAAGTATCTTGCTGATTTTAAGCATAAATTAGATTCACCTGCCAGGATACAATTTTTCTTCTATATTTAAATCTGCAGTTTAACGTGCTTTCCTAGAGCATTTCTATATACATAATATCTTCCCATAATTGATTAAAAAAATTCCTCTCATAGTTATCATTTTGCCAAACTTACATGTCTTCACCTTTTCATTTGATTTCAGAAAGTAGTATATTTACTCTTTACTTATAATGACTTCATATAAATTATACATTAGATAATTATAAAGGGAAAAATCAGTTCCTGTATTCGGCTTTCTTTGTCTTGTCCGGGCAGCCGTAAGCCTAACAAGATCTTAAACAAACTTAACAACTTAAATCTTCTCCACTAAATACCTTCTGTCTCCCTAAAGATAAATCCTTAGTTCTGTTTTCTGAGGATGTGTGATTCCTCTTGTTAGGAAGATAGCATGACATCATCATGAAGGTAATCTCCATATTTATAGAAACCTGGCTTATTTGTGGAGTTTCTCTTCTGATTAAACAATGGAACACCAGTACATGATTAAGTCCAGATTTAATAGTTTCTTTACGATGTGGTTTCCCCTCAGAATGAAGAATAACTCTACTAAAATTCAATTTGGTCTATATAGCAATTTCTACCACTTATACATTTTTCAAATGTCTCCTAAAAATATTTCTGTCTTGTGTTTTTTTTTTTTTTTTTTTTGTCACTTTGATTTCTCCTAAGCCAGAGTCAATTCTTTCTCCCTTCCGCTTTTGCACATCAATAACCTTTCTTTTTAAATTTAACTAGCAAGCTGCTTTGAAATGGACTCATTACAGACCACTTTCACATAACATATGAATTTATATGATGAAAATGTTGGAACTTATTTATCATCATTCATATTTGTTAGCTGATAACAAACCATGTCAGAAATTAACATTTGCCTTTGAGAAACTGGTTTAATATACATTTTTGTTCTTGTTTAAACTTAATAAATTTAAATACACCAAAAATTCTTTAATAATTATGTTATTTATTTATTTATTTATTTATTTATTTAATTTATTTTAGTGTTTGTTCATTCTTAAGAGCCAGAGAGAGACCATGAGTGGGCAGGGGTAGAGAGAGGGAGACACAGAATCTGAAGCAGGCTCCAGGCCCTGAGCTGTCAGCACAAAGCGTGACGCCGGGCTCTAATTCACAAACTGAAGGATCCTGACCTGAGCCAAGGACGCTCAACCGACTGAGCAACCCAGGCTCCCGTAATAATTATGTTTTATTGGATATTTTCCTTTCATTATTCAGTACTTCATGATAATTCCACTGTGGGCTCTCATTATGTTACATTGATTTTAGGTGATGTTATTGAAAGAAGAGCTATTTTACATGTGTACAAAAATTTAGGATATTAATCTCATCTTAATTTTTAAGAATCAAATGTTCATACTTTCTAGGAGTCCTAAAGATTTACAGCATGAAAATACTGCTTTTAAACTACCCCATAGTAAACTGTACCTACATGGTCCAAAATTACCAGAAAACCTTTGGTCTGAATTTCTGGGCACTCAGATTGTTCATATAGCCTGAAGACTTCCTAGAATAATTTTAGTGATTCTTTTTTTTTCTTTAACAAACATTAATTTTTTAAGGTTTATTTATTTATTATAAAAGGGAGAGAAGAAAGCACGATCTAGGAAAGGACAGGGAGAGAAAGGAAGAGAGAGAGAATCCCAGGCAGGGGCTCTGCTCTCAGCATGTAGCTTGATGCGGGGCTCAGACCCACCACCCATGAGATCATGACCTGAGCCGAAGTTAAACGCTTAACCGACTGAGCCACCCAGGCACCCCTAAAAACACATTTTAAATATACTGTTATAAAGACAGTGAAGATACAAACTCATGGACTATTTATGCTGTCATGGTTAACTTTAACCAATAAATACTTAACATATTATTTAGGCTTTATAAATAATCGTGTATCAAATGGAAATCTTACATTCGTTTAAAAATTTAAATAAGCAGCTTGACTCAGCTGCAGTTGCTCCTCAAAGAACTTCATGGAATTCCTAGGAATACCAGGGCTAGGTTTTGGAAACCACTTCTGTAGACGACATTCTTTTGCCTATAAAACTGAGTTAATCTCACCAAAATAGTTTCAAAGCTAAGATTTTGCTAAATTACTTGATTGTGTCAACTTTTAAATAGGAAACAGCTTACATTGTAATTTTCACTTTTAGTAACTGAAATAACATCAGATAATTTCCCATAGCAAACGCAGTGTATATAGTTTTAAAAATAATAAATTATTAAAACATATCTAAATTCATCTTAAAAATAAAAATACACTTGTTATATTCAATATGTCACATAACTGACTCAGTTATTATAGATACCTATTAAATTCGTTTTCCATTCTCCTTTCGGGAGGGAAGTAGGGTAAATAAATAGGCACAAGATAAACGAGGCTCCATTTTTATTCCTCAGAATAATTCAAAAGCAGAAATCGTTCCTTATAGGAATCTGGAAAGTCTCCTGTTAGGCTGTGGGATTTAACTGGCCTTTGAGCTCTGGAAGAGATTCAAGGAACGTACAAGGTGGCAAGAGACAAGTAAGGGCCAGAGCAAATAAAGAGGCCGGTGGAGAGGAAAAGAAGGTGTTGGGGACAAGTAAGTGCATTAATGTACCTGGATTGTAAGGTCTACGTGGAATAGTAGAGTTGAATGGCTACACATTTTGGAAGGGTAAAGGTCAGATTTCATATTAATTAAATGCCAGGATGACTTTGAAATGTGGGGAATAAATGAAGACAGAACTAAATAATTTGGTTCAAGGGCAGGGAATGGTCAATGCTGAGTTTTATTTCTATTATTCCATCAGGGGCATATATAGTGGGTAGGAAAGAAAAAGTATTAAATTATGAAAAAAGTGAAAACGATCCCTGAATATTCCATCAGGGGCATATATAGTGGGTAGGAAAGAAAAAGTATTAAATTATGAAAAAAGTGAAAACGATCCCTGGAAGCAAGCACTATGTATTTGAAATTGAACTCCACTGAATGGCACTCCTCTCCCACACTCAGCATATCACTCCCTTTTCTCTCCAGAGCATTGCTGTGCTACACTGTTTTAAAGTCTGCCTTAAAACACAACTGATTTAAAAGTCTAGGTTTTCCAAGCTGAGTTAATGCCTGCATGTTATTTAATCACTCATATCTCACATTATCAGTAAAATAAAAGCAATTTTAATCTTTCTGAATTACTGTAAAGACTGAGGAAATAGGTGTATTGTGCCTAACACGCAGTTAGCACTCAGTGCTATTCTACTCTTTCCTTTCTTATAAAATGCATGTAGGGAAGTTGCATCCAGATTATGAGGGGGGCTATCACATAAGCCTCTTTGTAAATAGCAACATGCAGAAGGAGAAAGGAGGTAAATATGGGCGGAATTACATTTAGTTTTATATTTGTTTGGTATTATTTTTATGTTTATTACCTCTCATTATCTTTGCAACAGTTATACCAAGGGAAAAGTATATTTCATTTGCCCTGGTTGCATTTTTAGTGTGCAACCTCATAACAGTACAAAAGGGAATTTGCAAACTCAAAGGTGTATTCATAATTGACTTTTCCCACTTAGCCACATATTGCTCTTCCCCTGGACTTTATTTTCCCTATTAGATCTCTTTTTTTTGAACTAAAGAAATAATTATTTTGTCACCAGAATCTGTCAAGCACTGTGCTAATCACTATCAATACAAAAAAACAAAAAAACAAAAAAAGCACAAAGAAACAACACATCTGCATAGTGACAGAAAGTGGCTTAAAGCAGAAAAAAGATTTAATTGTAAAAAAAGCAGCCACACGTTTCTTCTAGTTGTCACTAAAATGTAACTGTTACTGATATTTCTTTCAGCTTTCTTTAATAAATAGAAAAATAATTTGAGATCCCAGAAGCAAATGTATTCAATCAGGGAAGGACTTTATTTCATCTTGGATGGCTCTTTGTCAACTTTGGTGTATGTGAAGAATGTACTGATTTATCTCCTCTCCTTTTACCTAATCTGCCATTCTTTTTGATGGCTAGCATTAGGATCTGCTGATCTTTCTTTCTTAATTTCAAAAGCTTCTGTTTATTTAAACTTATATGGTGGCAAAGGAGAATGAAACTTGCTGGCATTTGACATTGTGTGTGAAAGTGTCTAATGCCTTGACTCCATGGTTAGAATACAGTAAGAACAACAACAAAAATCCCGCATCCTCTCTTTTGACTCAGTTTTATTTTTTCCTGCCACCGGTCCCATTAATGGAATCAAAAATAAAATAAAAATTATCCTTGTTATAATCTGAGCATAGGTCCTTCTTAAACAGGCATCAGAAAAAATTAGGAGCCTATACATGGGAGATATTTATGACTATGCAAGAAAAATCTTTCACACAAAACAATATAATGTAAAATCAAGTCAAACATTTATTTCCTTTTATGCTGTAACTAAAATAAAGTCCAAAATGCCTATCCTTTGGTATAAATTGTAGTCATAGATGTTATCATTTATAAGGTATAAGACATTTTATCATACCATTCTATGAATTCCCAAATCACTAGTCGAGTTTTAGGAAATATTTGTATGATCACTCTGCTTCTGCTATCATTGGATAGCTTAGCTATGAGACACAGGGAAACATATCCACTTCCTGTGACAACTATTTAACCCTTGGTGTTTTGTTGCAATACGAGAGCCCCTAAACATGGTGCTTACATTTTATACCCTGTTACACACCTGAATGCCTGTTACTTCCCATGTTGCCATGAAAGTTTCCATCATCAATGCCACCATATTGCCTTCCCAGTCATTTGTCCCCATTCTGGTCAGAATCAGGCCACTCTAAAACAGTGGGAAGATGTGACATAAGGTCATCACTGCCTATTACTGTGTTGGTCTCCTCAACGACCTCTAAGGTCTGGTGCCTGGGTGGCTCATGTCGGTTAAGCGTCCCACTTCTGCTCAGGTCATGATATCCTAGTTTGTGAGTTCCAGCTCCATGTTACACTCTGTGCTGACAGCTCAGAGACTGGAGCCATCATCTGATTCTGTGTCTCCCTCTCTCTGCCCCTCCCCTGTTCATGCTGTTTCTCTCTCTCTCAAAAATAAATAAACATTAGAAAAAAAAGACCTCTAAGGTCAACCTCAGTTGTGCAAGCACTGATTCATTACCCATTAGTTATTCCTAAAGTTAAAACAAAAGAAAATTATTAAGTGATTTCTAGCTTCAATAAATTGATACTTTTATGCACATCAATTATTTTTTTCTTTATGATCCAATCTTATTCTTGGATGAACAAAAATCAAGTATATTAAAATAGTTTCAAATTCCTAAAATTATCAGAGATTTTTATCATCATTATTTCTATTATCAACTAAATCTAACTTATGGTATACTGGGAAGCCATTTATCAAGATTGCCCCAACATTTTATGACTTCAACTAATGTCTTTGCATTAGAACATACATTATTAATTAATTTTATATTTTATTGAAGTTATTAATAAACATTTGCAAACAGCATAAAAGTACTTAAAGATTTCAATATTAAACCAATTTGCTATAGCTGTAGCTGTAGCTATTTTCAGTCTAGTGGCTGAATATAAGCACTGTATGCACGTAAGAAAAATATGAAATGAAATGAAAGGGGCATCCAGAATTGGACAGAAAAGTGAAACAATAAGCAAGCAATTGCCTTCAAATCTGTGTTCATGATGAACAAAATTGTAAATTGAGTATATTTACTACATTTACTTATCTTTCAAACAAAAGTCAATCTGGAAAGATACATGATTTATAAAAGCTACAACTTATTTTATATAATCTAATTATTTGTTTGTTTATTTATTATAGTATAGTATAATTTGTAATAGTAGTATACTTTATTTATTTTTGAATTTTTATTTAAATTCCAGTTAGTTAAGGTACAGTGTAATATTAACTTCACATGTATAATATAGTGATCTGACACTTCCAGACAACACTGGTGTTCATCACAAGTACACTTCTGAATCTCTATCACCTTTTTAACCTATCCCTTTACCCAACTCCTCTCTGGTAACCGTAAGTGCATTCTCTATATTTAAGAATTTATTTATTGGTTGGCCTCTCTGTCTCTTTTTCTTTAGCTCCTTTGTTTTGTTTCTTAAATTCCACATTTGAGTGAAATTGTATGGTATTTTTCTTTCTCTAACTGACTGACTTCACTTAGTATTATACTCTCTAGCTCCATCCTCATCATTGCAAATGGCAACATTTCATTCTTTTTTTATGGCCAATATTCCATTGTATATGTGTGTGTGTGTGTGTGTGTGTGTGTGTGTATACCACATTTTTTTTTATTCATTCATCAGCCAATGGACACTTGGCTGGTACTATAATTTGGTTATTGTAGATAATGCTGGTATAAACACTGGGGTGCATATATCCCATTGAAGTAGTATTTTTGCATCTTTCAGTAAATACATAGTAGTGCAATTGCTGGATTGTAGGGTAGTTCTGTTTAACTTTTCAAAGAACCTCCAGGATGCATCAGTTTGCATTCCCACCAACAGAGCAAGAGGGTCCCCCTTTCTCCACATCCTCACCAATATCTGTTATTTTTGTGTTGTTGATTTTAGCTATTCTGACACATGTCAGGTAAAATCTCATTGTGGCTTTCATTTGTATTTCCCTGATGATGAATGATGTTGAGAACTTTTTCATTTGTCTCTTGACCATATCTTCTTTGGAAAATTGTCTATTTATGTCTTCTGCCCATCTTTAACTCTATTATCCATTTTTGTGTTGTTGAACTTTATAATTCTTTATATATTTTGGATACTAACCCTTTATAGTTATAGATATGTAATTTATTAATGTCTTCTACCTTTCCAAAGGTTGCCTTTTAGTTTTGTGGATTGTTTCCTTCACTCTGATTAACTTCCAAAGATTTATGTTTGTTTTTTGTTTCCCATACTTCAGGAGACATATCTAGAAAGCAGTTGTTTCAGCAGATGTCAAAGAGGTTTCTGCCTTTGTTCTCCTCTAGGATTTTTATGGTTTCAGGTCTCAAATTTAGGTCTTTAATCCATTTTGAATTTGTTTTTGTGTTTGGTATAAGCAAGTGGTCTTGTATCATTTTTTGAATGTTGCTGCCCAGTGTTTCCAATAGTATTTGTTGGAAAGACTGTCTTTTTCCAATTGGATATCCTTTCCTGATTTTTTTTTTTTTTTTTGGAATAAATTTATTTATTTATTTTGAAAGAGAGTGGGGAGGGGAAGAAAGAGAGAGAAGCATAGAATTCCAACCAGGCTCCTTGTTGTCAGTGTGAAGTTCCATGCAGGGCTCCATCTCACAAACTGTGAGATCATGACCTGAGCTGCAATCAAGAGTTAGATGCTTAACCGACTGAGCCACCCAGGTGTCCCATCCTTTCTTGTTTTTTTCAAAGATTGGTTGACCATATACTTAAGAATTCATTTCTGGGTTTTCTAGTTTGTGCTATTGATCTTTGTCTATTTTTGTGCCAGTACCATACTGTTTTGATCACTACAGCTTTATAAATAACTCAAAGTCCAGAAATGTGATGCCTCCAGCTTTGCTTTTCTTTTTCAAGGTTGCTTTGGCTATCCAGGGTCTTTTTCCATTCCATATAAATTTTAGGGTTATTTGTTTTAGCTCTGTGAAAAACATTACTGGTATGTTGATAGGAATTGCATTAAATGTGTATATTTCTTTGGATGGTATAGACATTTTAACAATATTAATTCTTTCAATCAATTGCATGGAATGTTTTTCTATTGCTTTGTGTCATCCTCAGTTTCTTTCTTATGGTTCTTGGTGCAATTGTAAATGGGAATTATTCCTCACTTTCTCTCTCTGCTGCTTCATTATTGTTGTATAGAAATGTAATAGATTTCTCTACATTAATTCTATACATTCTATCCTGAGACTTTACTGAATTCCTTTATCAATTTTAGCAGCATTTTTTTTTGTAGAGTCTTTTGCATTTTCTATATAGACCATCATGCCATCTGCAAATAGTGAAAGTTTTACTTGCCAATTTGGATGCTTTATATTTCTTTTTGTTGTCTGATTTTTGTGGCTAGGACTTACAATGTTATCTTAAATAACCGTGGTGAGAGTGAACATCTTTGTTTTGTTCGTGACCATAGAAGAAAGTTGTTGGATTTCTTTCGTTAGTATTTTGTTAAGAATTTTTGCATCCGTGTCATAAATTCTCTATTTCTTTGATGTAATAAACAAGACTTTATAGTATCCTTGTAGTTCTTTTCATTTGTTTTTAATTTTTTTCCAGAATCTGAAAATTATATATCTGTTATCTCTAAACGTATTCTTCCCAGTCATTGTTTTGTTTCCTTCACTGGAACTTAATTCTAAACATCCAGTTGTCAAACAAAATTTCTGATAAATGAATTATATTTTTAAGAGGAATTTAGCTACTTTTATTTTGCATTCTATGTAATTTTCCTCCTGAACAAATGCAAGAGGTTTCAACTTGAATAAGAAGCTATAATTGAAGATATACTTATTAAGATACAGTCTAGAAATGTCTGAGAAATTAATAATTGTTTTGATTAAACTATATACATGTAGATGAATAAATGAATAATTTCTGAGTTAATCAATCAACCCACACAAAACACTATTATAATAACACTTAAAGTCACACATACCACAGATGATTTCTGGAAAACGTTTTATTGTCAAAAAGGAAATATCTTTTCTTTTGCACTTATAATATCAGTGAAATCTTGTTTGAAACACTTTGTCAAATTATAGAATACTATTCTAAGATTGCCTGGTTTGACAGCACATAATTAAATAAAAGGAATTCAGTGAGATATTTTCCTTCAAAAATGGGGAATTATACTTGCCAGGAAATCTTTTTAGCAATACATTGACTAAATAAAGCATATTCAGTAAAAATAGTTTTAATTACTTCTGGAATAGTTGATTAAAATTTGATTTTTTAATATAAAGAAGTTTTATTCACTACATAAGTAACATACTAAGGTGTTTATAGTAAGCTGTTATCACACAACACGCTTCTGTGGTTACCAGGTGTATTGTTTTCACTCCCATTTCTCATTTCGGCTTGTTTGTCTTCCCCCCTTTTTTTTTAGTTAATGTAGTTAACTAAAGCACTGCTGTTTTTGATTTTTATTTGTTTGTTTGTTTTTGGAAAAACTAGTTATTATTCTCAATGTTATGTTATTGTTTATTCTGGTCTCAATTTTATTTCTAATTTTTCTTTGTTATTTCTTTCCTCTACTTAATTTTAACTAAGTTTCTTCTTTTTCTAGTTCCTTGTGGTGGAATGTTAAGTTGTTTATTTAAATTTTTCCTCTTTCTTTTTTTAATTTTTTTTCTTAGTACGAGCATTTATAGCATACATTTCACCTTAATTGTACATGGAGACACTCTAAGCTGCAATGCCTACCTTTAATACATAATCTCATATTGTATCAATATATAATCTTCATGATGCCATTTTGATGTTCATAAATTTCTGTTTTAAGATTGAAAACACTGAGGCTTGAGATAGAATAACATTTTCTTCATGGACCCAAAGGCAGTAAATAGTGAAAATAATTCATATTCTAAGCCAACATAGGAGTATATGAAAGCATACTTAAAGATTATTTTAATAAAATTTTAATAGTTTTAAATTTAAATTTTAATAGCTTTATTTGTATCTTATAGTTTTATTTTAGTATAATTTTATTTTTGTAAGATTATAGATAATGTAAGAAAATCAAACCAAAAAACTTAATTTCAAATATTTGCTTATGCTTAATGACCCTGGTAAAATCTATTCCACAACCTAGTATTTGAACCCTTTTGCAATATTTCAAATGTCTGAGGTTTAAACAATTTCAGAAAAAAAAAGTAAAGACAATTCTCTTTTTGAAAAGCTCTAGAGACAAATTTTTTCATGTTCATTCCACTAAATGATCATGCAGTTTTCATGTATTGTTCTTTCTTCTAAGCTCTATGTCTTTGAAGTCTCTTTATGTAACTTTATTTTAATACATCTCAAAGATTTTATTATGTTTTTATAATTTCTCTTGTTTTTAGGCCAATGCATTTGGTTCCAACGTTTGTTCTCGTATGATAATGTCTCTTCTCATTCCACCATTCACTTTCTTTTGATGAAGCTATTTCATGTCATGCTAGAACCAACTATCATTTCTTAAGCATTTACAATATGTCAACATCTGCTATGGTTCATTTCATACATGAAAGTCTTTTTTTTTCTTTTTTTTCTATTCAAGCTCAAAGGAAAAAAGATATTCAGAATTTTTAAATATGTCACCTTTTAATATAGGGTCAAGAAAATTTTGATTATATTGTCAGCACTATAATTGGTGAGGCTTCCTCCATAATTCTTGATTTTTAGAAACTAGGAAATATGCTAAAAAATTAGAGATTTGTGTGTTAAATTTTAATATATTTAATTCACAAAAAGTAAAATTAACCTTCAGCATAAAGGATAGCATAAGTAAAATTCATACACAATTTGCCATCTATGAAAGACCTTTGAAGATCCTGCTATATCTACTAGAATATATTGTACCAGCAGAATAATTTTTCTTTTACCTTAATGATAGTTAAAATTTTAAATATCTAAATATCTGAAATTAATACTTTACCTAATCTAGTCAGTGAGAAAAATAAATTTTCCTTTTGTCCAAAAGACATTGTTGTTGCTCTACAAAGCCATTGACAGGAATTCAGAATCTGGAATCTGGGGTCATTTTATTTTTAGTTTAGTATACCTAGTGCCAACCTGCCAGGAGTTGTGTCTACCCAGTTATTTTGCACAGTACTGAAATATTTCTCGTTCCAAGGATATATTTTACTAGCAGCCCCTATCACTTTCACTGCCCAAGTCCCTAGGAACTATCACTTACTCTAACAGAAGCAAGAAGTTTTTAAAGTCATCAGCAATATTAATTAAAAAAAATATTGGTTTCTAAGTCTAATCAGATCTATAAGTAAATGATTTGTCTACAATTTTCTTACCGTTTGGGGAGAAAATGATTTTTTCTACAGTCTGGAAATGTGTTATTGTATTAAGTTATGTTAATAGCTAGTCCATGAGGCTACAGAGGGGAATTTAAATATGCTTGCTGCTAGTTGCATGGAAACAAACTCTTTGTATGTCTAGGATACAATACCAAATTTTGTTTCCTTCTTTTTTAAGTTTATTTATTTACTTTGAGAGAGAGGTAGTGAGCTGGGGAGGGGCAGAAAGAGGGAGAGGGAGAGAATCCCAAGCAGGTTGCATGCTGCCAGCACAGAGGCCAATGCCGGGCTCGAACTCACAAACCGTGAGATTATGACCTGAGCTGAAATCTAGAGTCAGACGCTTAACCAACTGAGCCACCCAGGTGCCCTCAAATTTTATTTCCTAAAAAATAAAACATTCTTTCTCAAAACAAGTATTTTCCTATGAGGGTAGGAGAAACATAGCTTTGAATAGGCCCTTCATCAAATTTTAAAGATCATTTTTTACCCTAAAATATTTTAATTGGAATGTGAGAAGAAACATTACTGTGAACAAAGACATCTGAGAAATGGCATAGACATTGCCTTGGGAATTCTTACTGCATATTAGTATATAAAGTTGCACAGAAATCCTGTAGTAAAAAAAAATTTTATTTAATCTATTGATTCCAAATGTATGTAATGATATGTAAAAGAATTTTAACATGAAATGGAACTGAAGGGTATAAAATGGCATGTGCCTTCAGGATATAAATCTTAAGGACTGAGAAACTGCTTTCCCATAAGTTACTGATTTATTAAAACTGATAATTTTTGAGTTTTCTCTAAATAATAGTTGTTCAGAGGTTGCCTCATATCCATCTTGGGAAGTTTTACTTATGGTTTCGAGTCATGAACAAAAAATGACCCATATCAGGCTGGTATTATCTCACAAAATTAGCTGAATTGAGCTTTGTTTGTATGATTGGACTGGTTTTGTCTGCTCAGGGAATTTTCAGAGCTGATTTCCCTTTATTTTGGCTATTAACAGATTCTAACTGAACTCTCCCTTCTTTACGTTTCCTACTTGTAAATACAGCCACCCCAAATCCTCAATGAAGTTACATTTAGCATGCTATAATATATGTCCCAAATTCCATTTCTGCTACTATTCTTAAATAAACTCATTGTTTTGACAATTTGAAACTTGCCTCAGTTTACTTCTTTATTCAGGTTGACACAAATTATTAAAAAAACAAACAAACAAACAAACAAAAAACCCTCTGGGCACCATGGTGACTCCATTCCTTAAGCAACCAACTCTTGATTTCAGGTCAAGTCATGATCTCAAAGTTCATGAGATGGAGCCCCCATCAGGCTCTGTGCTGATAGTGCAGAGTCTGCTTGGGATTCTCTCTCCCTCTCTTTCTACCTCTTTCCCAATCTCTCTTTCTCTGTCTCAAAATAATTAAATAAACTTCAAACAAACAAACAAACAAACAAACAAAAAACACCAAACCCTCATGGTATACAGTCACCATCTACACAAGTATTTTCCCACAACTCCCGGTTTAAAAATTGCATACACAATCCATAAAAAGTTGGAATTATATTTTAAAATTTTCATGGAAGTAAAATGCTTTTCCTTATTAAAAAATGTTTATAAATTATTGAAATAGTGAAAGATTGTTACTAAAATTCTAAAAAATAAGAAATGCCCTAATCTTCCTAGAGCCTAATCACTAATTTGTTTTTGTTTTTGTTTTTAAATTTGTTTATTTATTTTGAGAGAGAGAGAGATACAGCTAGCAAGCATGGGGGAGGGGCAGAGAGAGAGGGAGAGAGATAAAATCCCAAACAGCCTCCATTTATCAGTGCAGAGCACGACTGAGGAATCATGAGATTATGACCTAAGCCAAAATCAAAAGTCAGACTCTTAACCAAATGAGCCACCCAAAGGGTACTCCAATCACTGATTTTTTTTTATCACTTGCTAATTACATTTAAATTTGAAATGTTTCATTTAGATTTGTTATTTTAATGTTCTCCCTACAATTGTGTACATTTAAAATATTTGCATTGTAAAATATATTAGTCATGGGGATGTAATGTATAACATAGGGGATACAGTCAATCATATCGTATTGACTTTGTAAGATGACATAGTAACTAGATTTATTGTGGTAGCCATATCATAATGTTTACAAATGTGAATCACTATGTTGTATACCTGAATCTAATATAATACTGTATGCCAATTATACCTGAATATTTTTTTAAAGAACATTAAAATGAAACAAAAACAAAATAGTGAAAAAATTATCTTTAAAAATTTACCATAAGTAAAATATCAACATGAAAATAAAATAGAATAGAAATTTACAATTCTAAAGAAAGGATTTCTTTAATATTAAACAATTCTTGGGTTCCTGGGTAGCTCATTCAGTTAAGCATACAACTCTTGATCTCAGCTCAGGTTTTGTTTTTTTTTTTTTTATGTTTATGTTTATTTATTTTTGACAGAGAGAGAGACAGAGCATGAGTAGGGGAGGGGCAGAGAGACAGGGAGACACAGAATCCAAAGCAGCCTCCAAGCTCCAAGCTGTCAGCACAGAGCCCGATGTGGGGCTCAAACTCACAGACTGGGAGATCATGACCTGAGCCGAAGCCAGACGCTCAACTGACTGAGCCACCCAGGTGCCCCAATCTCAGCTCAGGTCTCAATCTCAGGGTCATGAGTTCAAGCCTTGTATTGGGCTCTGTGCTGCCATGAGGCCTACTTAAAAATATATATGTATTTTAAGCAATTCTCAATTACTATAAATAACTCAGAATGAAATCACAAAATGGATATTCAGATAAAAAATGTTTCTTGTGAAGAGTGCCAAATTTGCATAAAATTCCCAGTCATTTCCTCTTCTTTCCTTTCCCTCTTTTTTCTTCCTCCCTCCCCATTTCTTTCTTTCTTTCTTTCTTTCTTTCTTTCTTTCTTTCTTTCTTTCTTTTTCTTTCTTTTTTCTTTTCTCTTTCTTTCTCTCTTTCTCAATGATGTACAAACAATTTTAAAACCTTGCAACATTGGGACACTAATAAATTATAAATAAGATATAATTGCTCGTATCTGAAAAATTGTCATAAATTGGAAAGGTAGTTAACATAGGCAGAAGAAGCAGAAATATTATCTGTATTTGGTGGTTTAGAAGACAAACATCTAATAATTACTTAACGTATTGCTTAATACTCTTCAGAAGTTTTAAATTTTAAAATATTCTCATTTGGAAGAACATCCATTTTAATTTTTTAAAATTTGTATTCATTTGAGCTATACAGATCAACAAGCATAAAATAATAGTTGTTATAGCAAGAGCATAGCAGAAATCTTTATCTGTATTTCCTCACTTTTCCTAGACTAGAGGCCTAGCCTAGCTTTTAATCCTCAGTTTTCAACATGCCTTCCTCACTAAACTTAATAATTTCTAAGTTTTGATTTAAAATGAGAGAAATGTGATTTTTTTATTTTGTTCAAACACTTAGAGGCCATGGTAGGATTATTAATTGATCTAACTTCAATATTGTTTCAGGCTAGGGAAAGGAAGAAAGTTTGGGGGGGGGGGGGTGGTGATGGCCAGTAAGTGGTGCAAGTCAAAACACACACAACCTTTGCTGATCAATTTTACTGTTTTATATGGGCATGGTTCATGGTACTTCAAAACAAATGCAATACAATGATCACAGATCACCAAAACAAATGTAAAAGTTTAATCATAAAGTTTGAAATGTTGTGAGAATTACCAAATGTGACATAGAGACACAAAGTGAGCAAATGCTGTTAGAGAAATGGCAGTGATAGACTTGCTCAACTCAAAGTTGCCACTAACCTTCAATTTGTAAACAAACAGAAACAGATAAAATCTGTGGAGCACAAAAAAACAAAGCACAATATACCAATGTATGTCGGTATTTAGAAAATTCTGAGGAATCCACCAGAAAAAAAAAAAAAGAAAGAAGAAAGAAAACCTACAAGAGCTAATAAGTGAGATCAGCAAGGTTGTAGGGTACAAGGTCAAAAACATAAACCAATTGTATTTCAATCTACTAGCAATAAAAAAATAAAAAATGAATTTAATAAAACATTGCTAGTTACAATAGCATAGAAAGGAATACGACATTTAGGAAAAAAATTAAAGAAAGTGCAAAACTTGTACACTAAAGACTACAAAATATTGCTGAAAGAAATTAAAGACTTAATAAATAGAAAAATGCCTCATGTTCATAGATTGTAGGACTTAATCTTATTAAGATGGAAATGCATCCCAAATTTATCTACATATTGAACACAATTCCTATCAAAATCCCTAATGGCTTTGTTGCAGAAATTAACAGGCTGATCCTAAAATTCATAAGAAATATCAAGAGACCCAGGAAAATCAAAATAATTCTGTAAAATAATGGAGTTGGAGTACTCACACTTCTCAATTTCAAAACTTCCTTTCAAACTACAGTTCCAAGATAGTAGTACTGGAATACTGATAGACATATAGATTAATGGAATAGATTTGAGATTCTAGAAATAAACTCCAACAATCAACTGATTTTTAACAAGGATGTCACTACCATTCAATGGGGGAAAGAACAGTCTTTTCAGCCACTGGTACTGAGATAAATGGCTGTCAACATGAAAAGAAGAAAGTTGAACCTTACACCATATATAAAAATTAACCCCAAAAATAAATACAAAGGTACAAAAATAAGTACAAAAAATATAAATCAAAGACCTAAATGCAACTCTTAGGAGAAAATCTAGGTGTAAATCATTGTGTCTTTGGATTAAGCAGTGGTATCTTGGCTATGACACGTAAAGCATAGTCAAAAAGAAAATAGATAAATTGGACTTCACCAAAATCATAACTTTTTTGTTTAAGGGTCACTCTCAAGAAAGTTAAACGATAGCCCACAGATTTGTTTGAATATTTGAATATATTTTTAAATTGTATACTTGGTAAGAGTCTAGTATCAGAATATATAAAGTGCTATTGCAACTCAAAAAAAAAAAGAGGCAAATGATGCAATTAAAAATTGGCAAATGACTTGAGTAGATATTTTTCCAAAAAGAATATACAAAGAGCCATTAAGCACATGAAACACTTTCAACATCATCAGTCATTAGAGAAATGTAAATCAAAACTATGATGAGATACCATTTCATAACCATGGCTATAATAAAAACAAGATGGACAATTGCAAGTGTTAATGATAATGCTAAGAAAATGGAACGCTCATACATTTCTAGTAAGAATGTAATACATTACAATCACTTTGGAAAATATCTTTGCAATACTTCAAAACATTCCACAGAGTTACCATATGATCCAGAAGTTCTATTCAAGGTTATTTATCTAAGAAAATCAATAACCTATACTCACACAAAACTATACACAAATGTTCATATTTTTTGTAATAGAGTGGAAACAACCCAAATGCCCATCTGCTGGTGAATGGATAAACAAGAAGTGGAACACCGACAAAATAGAGTAATAATCAGCCACAAAAGGCAATGAAGTCCTGATCCCTGCTACAACTTGGATAACTATGAAAATATATAAAAAGTGAAAGAAAAAATCCACATCTTGCATGATTCCATACATATGAAATATTCAGAATAGCCAATCCATACAAACAGAAAGTAAATTCATGGTTCCCAGAGACATTCCCCTCTGGAGGAAAGGGGTTTCATTTTGAGGTGATGAAAATATTCTGGAATTAGATAACGTACTGTTTATGAAACCTTGTGAACTTACTAAAACCTCTGAGTTTTAGGGACACCTGGGTGGCTCAGTTGGTTAAACATCTGACACTTGGTTTTGGCTCAGGTCATGGTCTAACGATTCATGGGTTTGAGGCCTGCATTGGGCTCTGCTTTGCCAGGGTGGAGCCTTCTTGGGATCCTCTCTCTCTCCCTTTCTCTGTCCCTACCACCTGTTCTCTCTCTCTCTTCCCCCCCCCCCAAAATAAATAAACAACTTAAAAAAAAAGCCTCTGGGTTTTAAACTTTAAATGCATGAATGTTATGGTCTGTGAATCACATTTCTATTAAAGAACATGAGAGGAGTAAATATCTGAACCAAGAAAATTCTCATGAAAATCCTTAACACTTTTGTAGGATAGTTTGTGGATCAGGGAAAATGGAGAGTGTTAAGGTTTTGCAAAAGTGAGAAAATACCAGCAAATATTAGCCTGTAAAAGGAATGGACTCTAAGGGAGCCTGGGTGGCTCAGTCGGTTAAACATCCAACTTTGGCTCAGGTCAGGATCTCATGGTTTGTAAGTTCGACCCTAATACTGGGCTGTCAGCATAGAACCAGGAGCTGCTTCAGATCCTTTTCCCCCTCTCTCTCTGCCCCTTCCCCCTCTTGTGCTGTGTCTTTCTCAAAATAAATACATAAACTAAAAAATAAATAAATAAAAGGAATGAACTCCATCCTGAGCAGGACTAAATGAGTGAATCTAAGAACACATAGATCAGCATTGAGCACCAGAGGAAGTAGGAAAAAAGGACATCAGAAATTCTGTGGTAAAAAATGTGGCTGAATTCTTGTCTTGAAAGCTTTATTAATGAGTAAATGATTTGTCACTAATAACAGGTAAACCCATGACTAAGAAACTAGGAAGGCAAGTCTTATCTGTATCTCTAACCAATAAATAGAATTTTCCACTAATAGCTGGCCAATGAAATCCAACTTTTCATAAATGAATTGTGTCTTCAAAACAATCTGTAAAAATAAATACAAAATGTTGATCAGTAAAGAAAGAAAAGAAATAAAGATTTGAAACTATGACAAAGTATTGCCCATAAAATAGATTTTTTTAAAGACAGAAAAAAAGTTGACTGCCAAACAGCAGGCAAGTGTGAAACTGGAATAAAATATTTCAGTTATTGTGGCTGATTATATTCCTCAAGTATGACTGCAACACTATGTCTTGTCCCATATGCTCCTCTAGAACCTTGACACTCTTCCATTATAAAACAAGTCTACGTTCCTCTCTTTGAATCTTGGCAAGGCCTTGTAACTGTATCTAGTACTAGCATACAGCAGAAGTGAAAACATTTGATTTCTGAGGCAAGTTATAGAAGGCAATATGGTCTCTGTCACTGCCTCAAATGTCGTTTCTTGGAATGCTTGCCTTTGGAAACCAGGCACCTGGCTATGAGTAAGCCCAGCTGAGATGGAGAGGTCCACATGGAAAGGAACTGAGGCTCCATCTGAACACTCAGGTGACAGCCGTGTGAGTGAACCATCTTTGAAGAGGATCTTTCAGCCCCAGGCAAACCACTTCAGTTGATGCCAGGTGGGGCAGAGACATATACTTTTCCCCAAGCCCTGCTAAAACAACAGATTTGAAGTACAGTAAATGATTATTTTGTTTTTCCAAGATTTAAGAAAGTTTATTATGCAGTAATAGATAACTAAAAAGGTAAAGAAGAAAAGGAAACACATTCATTTCAGAAAAGAACAATTATGAAGACGACAAGGAAGAAAAGGCATCATTCAAAGAATTATAGGGACATAACCAATAATCACAAGAAAAGCCAAGAGAGTGAAAATGAAATAAAGTGGTAAGTTGGAGTAGAGAAGACATGATAGGTATGGAAGAAAAGTTAAGAGAAATTATGTATGGTTGGGATACATATAAAGAAGAAAAACAAAAAACTGAAGCAGAACAAAGTTTTACTTTGTGTACCTATATCAATAAAGAAAAGTCGACAATGAGACATATTACCATAGAATTGCTGGACTTTGAAGATAAAAAGAGATTCTTCATATATCATGCAGAGATCAACTTATTAAAAAGGAAAGAAAATCATGTTGGCATCAGAGAGTTTTTTGTTTTGAGTTTTTAAAAAAAATTTTTTTTTTCAACGTTTATTTATTTTTGGGACAGAGAGAGACAGAGCATGAACGGGGGAGGGGCAGAGAGAGAAGGAGACACAGAATCGGAAACAGGCTCCCGGCTCTGAGCCATCAGCCCAGAGCCTGACGCGGGGCTCGAACTCACGGACCGCGAGATCGTGACCTGGCTGAAGTCGGACGCTCAACCGACTGCGCCACCCAGGCGCCCCTGTTTTGAGTTTTTAAATGCTTATTTATTTTTGAGAGAGAGAGAGAGCAGACAGAGAATGATTGGGGGGGGTGCAGAGAGAGGGGGAGACACAGAATCTGACGCAGGCTCCAGGCTCTGAGCTGTCAGCACAGAGCCCAACGCAAGGCTTGAACCCATGAATCATGAGATCATGACCTGAGCTGAAGTCAGACATTTAACTGGCTAAACCACCCAGGCGCCCCAACATCAGAGTTTTAAATTTAATAATCAATAAACAAAAACATTGAAATTGAAAGAAAAAAAGTCTGGCCCAGGAGGATTTCAGTTATTATGACAATAGACATGTCATTTCCAATGTATAAGATCTCAGAAAATATTGTTCCCACAGCTCTTCCTTGAAAGCCTTGCAGAGTAAAACTTCCAAATGATTGGAGAAGCTTCGGAAAAAGTCCTGAGTACATTTAACTGTAGAACTCTTAAGACAAAAGCAGAAATATGAGTGAGTGATAGGCAACCAGGCAGTTCAAATATGGCAGGTCATGTTATGAGAACTCTTATCTGTGTTCAAAGACAAGGCACGTGGTGAGGAGTTAACATTCGCATCCACAACTTCAGCACAGAGAAAAAGAAAAAGCTAATTAGAATAGGGCTTTCTCCCAAGCCTCCTCCAGTGACAAGGGACTTCCTGATATTTTGTTTGGAGTAAAAAACTCAAACAGATTCTGCAGTGCTATGTGTCTTAAAATGCTTGTTTGATAGATTCATTGGAAATTTTTTTCTAGCATAATTTTATAAAGCAGGACAGGAAGTCACAAGGAGAGTGGAGCAGGGTAGTATCCTTTGGAGACATCAGAAAAATTACACACTCTCCCCCTGCCACAGCCATTACCAGACATCAGATTCAGCGTGAAAGCAGATGAGTGAAGAAGGCTGAGAGATACACCAAAAATATGTGTTGGTTTGAGTGATACTCTTCTTACATAGATGAGATCGGGTGTGTTCAGAGTGGTATTGCCGTGGACATATTCCTCTTACATACTATGCACTCCTTTGCCACCAAAATTCTGAGGTTTCAGATGATGTCCTATGGTCATGAATGGGATGTCTACTTCTGAATTATTCCCTAGCTTCTGATTCATACCTAAGTCAATTTTCTTAGTGAGACCTTGCGAACTGCCTTGACTCAAATCTACTATCCTGTCTTCACAACCATCTATTAGTTGTAGGACCCTTAATGACAATCATTCCAGAATGAAGACAGCCATAAGTGGGCAGAGTGTGTTTTATCAACTGGAAAGCAAAACACATACAGTAGGGCAAAGACAATGGAAGTAGCTCTTGTTGGGTTGGTCAACAATAGGAAATCAAAAGGTAATAGGGCCTCCATTTGGCGATCCAACACTTCTGGGCTTCAGTTCATACTTCTCAAAGGCTTAAAAGGGTCAAGAAAGGGGGCAAAAGAGTGACAGAAGAGGCACACCTAGGCTTTGTGTATCCTGTACTTCAGAAGTAGTATTCCAGACACTGATCCATTATTTGATTCCCTGATCCCTATGACACGGCCGGAAGTAGCCATTAAGGGGACAGATATTTTTAGAAAATATATACCATTAGGGATCTGTCAACCCAGTCTATGAATGGGTGGTTAGTACTAGTCTGGTATAATTTATTTTTCAGGCAAATATGCCTGCTTTCTAAAAGGCATGGTAGGTACCACCAATTAGCAAGCAATCAAGGGCCTATGACAGGAAGTACAAAAGCCAGAGACAGTTTTACTGGGAGAAACTTTCAGACAGAAAAAAGGCAGGTGCAAGTTTCTCTCAGGGGTAGGGTAGTGCTCAGTGACATATCAGGGCCAGATTTCAGACAGTGATATTAGAACCTCTATATATAAGCTCTATGATTTGTATACTGCACACTTGGCAAAATATAACCTCATCCCTCAGTAGCATTAGGGATAAGCCTGAGCCTTAAAGCTTCAGCTAAACTATGTAGCAGAAAAATGGCCTCTAATCCTCTCCTTCCACGTTATCATTTATGGTAAAGGAGCACCATAATTGTATGATGGGTCCATAGATTGGACTCCAAGAGTTGTCGTTGAGGCAATGTGACACAATGACTCTGGTCAAAGCATTGACTCAGCAGCATCTATTGATTTAACGCTTGGTACAGTAGGATTACATCAAGCAGTTTTCAGGTCCCCCCCCCCCTTTCCCCACTATGAAGCATCTTGGCTTTCTCTTCGCAAAGACCTCCTGAACAATGTTAGTCTTTGATTAGTTCATTTTTGCCTCTTGAAACAGCATAAGTATGTTAAAGAATTTCTCTTACCATAACAAATCTTTATTTCTTGATCAAACTACAGATTCAACATGTCACTGGGAGGCTTTATTCATTGCAGTTCTTCAATGGTGGGCTGATGTAGACCCAACGAGAAGCTTCAATGGTATAATGAATCAAATAAAGATTTATAAACTTTCTGCAAGGAACTTATACATATTACTTCTGCTCACATTTCATTGGCAAAATCAAGCCAGTCAAGTTTGGCCTAGTCAAACTTAAAGAAAAATAAAGATTTCCCTCCTGATAGTATGGGGTAGTAATATCTCATGGTAGTTTTAATTTCCTGATTTCTAAAGAGGTTGAGCATCCTTCCACATTTTTACTGACTGTTTGGATATGTTATTTTGTAAGGTAGCTTTTTAATTCTCCCACCCATTTGTCTATTAATTTCTCTTTCATTATCTTCTCTTTTTCTTGTAGGATTTATCTATCATCTATCTATCATCTATCTAACTATCCCTTCATCCATCTAACCTATCCATCTGGGTATAAATCATTTATCTACATATAGAGATACTATAACTCCTTTGTTGATTAAAAGTCCTTCAAATATATTCTCTAGCTCTATGGATTGCCTAAGTAATGTTGTTATTTTATTTTATTTTTGTGGACAGGAGTTCTTAATTTAACGAAGTACAATTTATTAAAATTCCCCATTTTTTTTTTCTTTCTAGTTAGTGCATTTTTGTTTCTATTACAAATCAGGAAGTAGAAATTAAGCTTATTTAAGAGCCAACAAATTACACTAAAATAGATACTCACATTGATTTTGTATTGGAAGAATTCGAGAGAAAAGGGAATAAAAAATAAGCCAAATCTTGTTGTTTAAAAAGGAAACCAATAGACACTTCTACAAAAGGAGGACACACATGGTTTTATATTAAGCTATAGGTACAGAAGGTCACCATAAGAAAAAAAAAATACTTTTCTAAATATCAGAAGAGCCACTTAGGAATATGTTTATATTGATACTTATATGTTCTACATGTAAAGAATAATACACACAAACAGTAAAGTTGAATTAATATGACAGAAAGGAGTTCAAAATTTTTTTTTATGTCAAGAAAAAAATTAGCTTACTTCTCTTATAAGAAAAAAAAATATTTTCAGATTGATTTACAGGTCAAAATCTCAATGAATGCTCCATACCACACCTAAAGTTAAGTTATCAGGAGACTTGAGAATAAAAAGATAATCAAAGGTACATTCAGGCAAAAAGAAAAGCAAAGAGAATGCTGTAATATTAGACATAAAGAAGAAAAAAACACATTAAACAAAACAGTAAATAGAACTCTTAATGTTAGAGTCTATAACTCACTATGAAGATGTTAATCATCAAATCTTTGAACCAGTTACATAGCAGTGAATTTCATATAACATAAATGGCAAGAATTCAATTATAGTTAGCTGGAAACACACTAGTAACATGTGACTTTAATATAAATTTCTTAGTCCTAGCAGACAAATATCTGAAATAAAATAGGCAGGGAAATACTTAAATATCATAATCAATAAAGTAAAATTTCAAGGTGTATAATAAATTCTGTGTCATAGTAAAATTCTTCTTTTAAAGTATTTATTGAAAATTTACAAAAAATTGATTCAATATTATTTGGCCACAAATAAAACTTATTTTTTTAATGTTTATTTATTTTTGAGAGAGAGAGAGAGAGAGAGAGAGCGAGCATGAGTGGGGGAGGGGCGCAGAAAGAAGGAGGCACAGAATCTGAAGCAGGATCCAGGCTCTGAGCTTTCAGTACAGAGCCTAATGTGGGGCTCGAATTCACAAACCACTACATCAAGACCAAAGCTGAAGTCGAACACTTACCAACTGAGTCACCCAGGCGCCCCTGCAAATAAAATTAACGGTACTTGTATTGTACAGGCTGCTTTCTTATTTGTCTTTATGTTGTCTCATCTCCTCTAGTTCTGGTGGAAGAGAAGGTCTCAGAAAGTCCCTTTTGATAAAGGATACATTTTCTAAATGTATTGAGAGCTTATCCCAATTCTAAATAATAGTGAAGACATAAAACCAACATATAATATACCTATTTAATGAAAAAACAATGTTTTGAAATAATAATTGTTGTGAGTTCATAACTGATAAGTAATAAGATCTAAGAGTATTTTGATGGTACGTTACTTTGTCTTAGGTTGGGAGAAAAAAAGAAAAAAGAAAACAAACTTGGTCCTTAGCAAATTATTTAGAAGTACTAATACAATATTATTAATGATTTCATGCTTGAATTAAAAACGGGATCTATGATGGAAAAATTTATATAAAAAAGTCTTCAGTAAAATATCACTATTCAAGTTGATGAACGAGTTAGAATATCTGATGTACAAAAAAGTAATGTTAATAATAAACTTAAGACATTTCTACTTAATAATTTATCCAAGTGAGATGAAGGAAGAGGTGTTTTAAATATATTGCATTGGCAAAGTAAGAAATTAAACTAGTGCCTGTTATACTTTATCTATTTATGATTATTTCATTTGCTAAAACTGAGGAAAAAGGCTTCATTTTGAATGGTAAAATATTGGCATCATTCTCCTTCTTATGGGCTATATTTCTGTAATTTTAATAAGTATCAATTGAATATTTTAAATTCAGATACTTCTTCAGCATTTACATTATTTTAGAAGCATTTTACCAACTTCAATAGGCATGAATATGACCGAATTTGTGCACAATGCTTTCTATCACGATTTTCAATAACTTTCTTGTTGCTTTCCAGATATTCCAGTACCCAACTGGGAAGATGTGGGAAGAGTCTGATTTCACCTTATTTGTATTCCCTGTGACCCAGAAGTAAATATCGTTTCTATATTCCAAGATTGTTTTCTATATAACCAAAGTTTATGTGGAACCAAGAGCCAGTATCTCTGCTTGTGTGGCATGCAGAAATATAATAGACCCATAAGAAATGTTTTTCCAATACCAATCCACTATAACCCCTTTACCCATAGTTGTACATTAGGTCAATATCACTGGTCAGCATTAAATAACAACATTTGGATGCTACAGTTATGATGGGAACTTAGACACTATGATCGTATTCAATTAAATTTTCTGATGTTTTTATTTCTTTGTGTGATTTCCAAAATAGTATACTTAGTGCTTTTAATTTTTTTTAAGTTTCGTTTATTTTGGGGAGAGAGAGAAAGAGATAGAGTGTGAGCAGGCGAGGGGCAGAGAGAGAGGGAGACCCAGAATCTGGAGCAGGCTCCAGGCTCTGAGCTGTCAGCGCAGAGGCCCATGTGGGGTTCGAACTCAAGAACCATGAGATCATGACCTGAGACAAAAGTTGGACGCTTAACTAACTGAGCCACCCAGGTGCCCCATGTACTTACTATTTTTAAATTCTAAAGTCAGAAAAGACAGAGTATTGTCTTCATGTAGTTGACAGTTCTAAATGCAAGCTTTGACACATCACAAATAACACAGACTGGAAAATGTTAACTTAATAAAATAAGGAAGTTTGGAAGTTTGGAAGGAAGGAAGGAAGGAAGGAAGGAAGGAAGGAAGGAAGGAAGGAAGGAAGGAAGGAAGATAAAAGAAAGAAAGAAAGAAAGAAAGAAAGAAAGAAAGAAAGAAAGAAAAAAGGAAAGAAAGAAAGAAAGGGAGAGCTTGCTACTGGTTGCAGCCATCAGCAGTCTTTGGGGTTATAGTAACCCAGGAGACGCACAAAGAATACAATTTTGACTGAGAGAGTGAGTGGGCAGCTTTTCCAGTAGTGGCAACAGTGTAAGAAAACTTTTTTTTTTTTTTTTGGTAATATTTTTATTACACTTTTCTCTGTTGAAGAGTTAACTTACGGCTTTAAAAATATCAATGTAGTGTTTTGAACATTAGAATTGCATATTATGCTAATATAGATATCATTGTTTAGGGCACCCTATCTTCACACTGTTGATGTGGTTGAAAATGTGATGTATTTTGTACCTTTTTACCATTCATTTTTCACTTTTCCCAAAACTTATTCAGGCTCAGAGTTCACATTTTGGAGACAGAAGACAAATGCTCTTCCTTTGGATTCATTACCTAATTAATGAAGACTTCTTTATTATATATATTTATATATTATATGTCTGTGTGTGTGTGTGTATGTGTGTGTGCTATTTTTATCTTATGTGAACTCAACAAATCCATGGTTACTTTATTCATTTTTCCCCATTTGTATGGGAAGTTGCCTTGAAACTCTTGTCAGCAGAATCCTTTTCTTTCTTTAGTTCTTGTGTCATAAGGGCCTGTGGATTAAAATACTGTTACTACAATTAGGTTTTCAGGGACACAAAGGGTAGCCTTTGGCAATGTGAACAGATTCTGTGAGCAGCATTTATTGATACAATAATTTGTGTTAAGTAGACTTAATCTTAAAATAGCAATTGTGCAAGTAGGAGGCAGTGAATGAATAATAAATATCTTTCTCTGTGTGACTTTAGAATAAAAATATGAGAAAAAACATAAATAATATGGTTGTAACTAATTGGTAATGCACAAGTTTCTACCTCATACTTTTCTAGTTTCTCAATTCGAATGGTTGCAAGCAATAATCCATATGCATCTAATGATAATTGGTGAACTGTGTTCATAATTAATAATTAAATCCTTCACAGGAAAAGTTTCCTTTCGATGCCTGTGTAGGGATTTTAAATATTACATATGTTTACATCTCTGTAGAAAAGAAATAGATACATACATGGGCCTAACAAACACGAATAGTTTAAAATAGTATTCCCAGAATCTTTATGATCTAGTAGAAAGACCATATAATTTAGATTGTGATTAATCTAAGTTCCAATTTCACTCTCACATTTGCTAATAGTGTAAATATAGAAATGTGTTTCATTGTCATCTCATTTATTTCTTTACCACAATTATTTAATAAATAAGGGATAGGGGCGCCTGGGTGGCGCAGTCGGTTAAGCGTCCGACTTCAGCCAGGTCACGATCTCGCGGTTCGTGAGTTCGAGCCCCACGTCGGGCTCTGGGCTGATGGCTTGGAGCCTGGAGCCTGTTTCCGATTCTGTGTCTCCCTCTCTCTCTGCCCCTCCCCCGTTCATGCTCTGTCTCTCTCTGTCCCAAAAATAAATAAAAAATGTTGAAAAAAAAATTAAAAAAAAAAATAAGGGATATAAGGAAAACATTACATTTCATGCAAAGGCGACAGATCCTCCCCTCAATATTGAAAAAGGAAGATAAATTAATATGTAGGATCCCACAGCTTAGTAAATGTTTTCATTTGAAATTCCTAAGGTATTTCTTAGGTAAGAGGAAATACCAAGCCTTGTCTAGGAAATCTTCCCAGAGACAAGGACAGCTAGAAGGAGTCCTGTGGGAGGTAGAGATACTAGTCATGTGTAGGTTGAAAAGAGAGTGTATGGGGCACCCAGGTGGTTCCGTTGGTTAGCCTCCTACTCTTGATTTCGGCTCAGATCATGATCTCATGGTATGTGAGTTCAAGCCCCACGTCTGGCTTTGCCTTAACAGTGTGAAACCTGCTTGAGATTCTCTCTCTTCCTTTCTCTCTGCCCCTCCCCTTCCCGTGATCTATCTCTTTTTTTCTCTCTCTCTCTCTCTTAAAATAAGTAAACTTAAAAAAAAAGAAAAGAGAGAGCATGAAGCTATCAGGAATATTCTACAGATAGTTTCTTATATACTATAATAAAGGTGTTCTAGTTATGCTTTATTAAAGGACTTAGACTTCATTTTATTGGAAACTATTGAAGGACTTTACTTGAGAGGTGACAAATGAAATTTTCAACTCTAAATGCAGCTAATTTCAACTCTAATTTCTAATTTCAACTCTAAATGAAGAATGATGAGAAAGGGAATGCCCAGAGATGTGCACTATTTTTTAAAAAATATTTATTTATTTGGGAGGTGGGCTGAGAGAGGCAGACAGAGAGTCCTAAGCAGGCTCCGTACACAGGGCTCGAACCCACGAATCTATGATATCATGACCTGAGCCAAAATCAAGAATTAGATGAAATGGACTGTGCCACCCAGGTGCCCCGGATATGTACTATCGAATAAGGTTAATAGTAGCAGAGATAAGGAAAAGTGCATTAATTGGAGAATTGTAAAGAAAGTCACATGGTTTACTTCTTCACTTCTTTCAGGTTTCTCAGAGGGTTTTTTTTTTTTATTTTATTTAAACTAAGACTGTGTGCAACTGAAGATCTGTTTGCTTTTTTATTATATGGATATCTTGAATATAGTTTAAACATATTTACTTTTGAAGCCCTGAGTTATCTTTTTCAATGTCTGGGATAAAACAGCCATGTGGTAAACAATCATTCAATAAATATATAAAGAATGAAAATTGGCAGAATCCGGTAACAGATGACTTTCAAATTTTGTCCTGGTCAAACTGGGTGAAGAGTTGCATCAGTAAATAAGCAGGCAATTAAGGGGGAAAAATGCATATTAGGTAGAGTATGATAATCAGTTCATTTTAAATGGCATGTCACTTAAACCCTGGTTTCTTAATATGAAATGTTAATAATAATAACCATCTTTAATGTTATTATGAGTGCTAAAGAAGAGAAAATATGTCAGGCTTAGTCTTAAGAATATATATATGGTCTCTACTCAGATTACCTACGTATAAATTCACTAATTCTGGTCCCATCATTTTAGGTACAAGTCATTTACTCCTATTTGTGAATATTCCCTTAATTATCTGTGAAATGGGGGTTTTTCACAGAATTGTTGCTGGAGTTAAATAAATTAATCTAGACAGGTGCACTCTAGGTATCTTAGACATTAGTTTAAGGCATCTCAGAACTCTCTAACACAGAATAGGCTAATAAAAATGTGTCCCAAGTTTTCCTTCTCCCTTTATGATAAAATGCATCAGAGGAAGAGCCAGGATTCATAGGTGGCATTTCTGAATCTTCCTATCCTGCTTTTTTAATCTACTAAATTATACAACTTTTACATTATTTTTAAAGTTATTTTTTTATTTTGAGAGAGAGAGAGCGCACAAGCTGGGGAAGGGAAGAAAGAGAGGGAGAGAGTAAGAATCCCAAGCAAGCTCCGTGATGTCAGCTCAGAGTCTGATGTGGGGGGCTCGAACTCATGAACCATGAGATTATGATCGAACAGAAACCAAGAATTAGACACTTAACCGACTGAGCAACCCAGGCACCCCTTTTCTTTTATATTATTAAAATGAAAAAATAATTCCAACATAGAAAAGTTAATGGTAAAAAAAACTAGACACAAAATAGGCAATGGGTCACAACATGATTTTGAAGAGCACTGTTCATCAAGATAAGCAGCTTCAATTAGAAATTGCCAGAATAATCCAACTCTATAGTTGTAGACTCCAGATGGTTTGAAACAGTATTTCTAGTTAAAGAATTTTACGCCAGCTGGCACTTTATTCATATATGCTAGGCGTCCAGCAAAAGCTAAGATTGAAGCAGTAGTCTAAATAGAGAGGCCCCAAAGACCTCATCATCAGCAAGATAGGAAAAAACAACCTCTTGGGGACAAATGTCTCCACTGTCACAGCAGGAAGACTTGATGTGAAAAGATACTATTTCAGGATCCGTTCTTGAATTCCTTTGCATTACTGCATAGTGAGCCAAAATTATAAACTGGTGAAAAACAGACAAAAGATGATGATGACTGAAGTCATTATTTTGAGCATGTTACAAATAGATATCACTATTCCCCCACTTCAGTCTTAAGAATGTGTAATACATAAAAAAAAAAAAAAAAAAAAAAAAAAAAACTAGGAGGGGAAAATAAATTTGGCAAAGCATGGATTAAAAGGTTCAGGTGAGAAGGCATGATTTTGCAGATACACTATTATGGCATTCTGTCAGCATATCGCAAATTAGTCAATGATTGCTCATGGCGATTAAAATAATCGTACATATTTTCTCTCCTGAAGCATACATCAGTGATGAGCACCTGGAGTCTGGAGGGCTTAGAGCAAAATTACTGAAATCTACAAGAGCATTATATATAGATACATGTATTTATGACATGAATTAAGTGTGAAACATGAAAACTTCAATCTAATATTTTAATACATTCTTGACAATTGTATATAGTAGTCACTGAATTAATAACCCCTAATGTATGGGGCATTAGGAGTCTGTTACAAATAGATTCAAATTAAGTATCTAAACTATGACTTCACTGAGATGTTGATGACCATATATTACAAACAATTATAGTAAGATAACTCAATTATTTAAATAAATGTAAATGTGTTTGTGCAAAATAAAAAAAATTCTGAATATATTATAGACTTGAATTTTAGGAATACTAAAACTGACAGAAGCAAGGATAATACATCGTTATGCACTATAACGCAAAGATTATTGATCACCATTTTTGTGTGATATTTTTGATGCACATATATTTTCTGAAAAAATACAAAAATTGTAAGAAGACATTAGTGAAATATGATTTAAAATTCTACCAACAGAAAACTACTTTATATAAAACACTGACAATTTAATAAATTAAGAATAATGGCCCATGTAAGTTAAGCAAAAATTAGTTCATTGTTAACAAGCTGGACTCCATCAGTATATTGATATATACACTTCCTTATTTCCAATGTTAATAGAAAATAAGAAAACAAATTTTGAGTCCTCAAGAACGACTGGCCTTGGAGTTTGACAAGTTTGATCTTGCATATAGATAAGTTGTTTAATACCTAAGTTATATTAAGAACCTGTTTTTACTGAATTATAAGATATTTTCTCTAGATCTCCTAAAATCCAATCATAACTTATATGGCTGTTTTCATAATAATTTCTTTAAATTTTTGTTCATCTTTTGGCATTTTCCTATAGCTTTGTATATTTTCCTAAATAATCTGGTGGATAACTAGCTTTAATTTTTATCAATACTTTTAAAACAATTGAAGTATATTATTTTATTAATGTCATAATGTAAAGTATTTATTGTTTCCCCTTCTGAAATGATAGGGATTCACCAACATTTCTTTTTTTTTTTTTTAATTTTTTTTTAATTTATTTTTGAGACAGAGAGAGACAGAGCATGAACAGGGGAGGGGCAGAGAGAGAGGGAGACACAGACTCTGAAACAGGTTCTAGGCTCTGAGCGGTCAGCACAGAGCCGGACACGGGGCTCGAACTCACGGACCGGGAGATCATGACCTGAGCCGAAGTCGGACGCTTAACCGACCGAGCCACCCGGGTGCCCCTGCCAACATTTCTTTATACTGTTGCCACACTCATTTTCAATGCACATTAATGGATTTTAAATTATGCTCACCTAAAATTACCTAATTTATCTTTAAATTATTTGAAACATTTGAAACATTTCAGTACTCATCAATGAAAGTACAAATTGGCTTCAACTCTGTATCTACTTTTAACTTTTGTTCAGTAGTGCCCATCAGTTGGTTTTTTTCTACTGTTTCCTAATTTTTGAGTTATCTACATTGACTCACTGTATTTCCTAAGATTCTAATGTGGAGTAACTTATTTTTAGGAAGCATTCAGGTTTTCCTGTTTATTAAGTCCTTTTATATTCAAGGTTCTCTATTCAACATTTTCCTTCTGTTGCTGGTATATATGAACAATAAATTGATGACATAAAATTTGCCAGTTATAAAGTTTTTCTCTCAAAACTATTTTCATTCCATTTGTTTGTTTTTTCTGTTAGCTTCAGGTGACATTATGACCAATTTGTAATTGCTTGCTTTTATTTATACAGCAAGCACATTTTGTTTGTTTTATGAATTACATTGGCTGGTCTATTTGTGGGATTCTTTCTTTGCTTTAAAGTTTTATAATTTCACCAGAATAAGGTTGTGTTTAGTAAATCGTGATTATGTAAACATTCTCATTTTATTCTACACAATTCTAATGATAATTTCAGCATTGTCAGTTTTGTGTATTACAGTTACAAATGGAAGTTTAAATTATGTTATTGTTTCTCGGGTCCTCAACTTTACACCTAGTCAAAGGAGTCCTATGTTTTTCTAAGTCTCTCAGCTCCCTTGCACTCCTTCTTCATTATATTCTATATATTTCCATCTCATCCTACTTCCTTTGTTTTAAAAAGTTAAAATATAAATTACTAAAAATAAAATGTTACTATTGAGTTTTATTGAGATTCCAAATACGGATCTTTCTTTCTACAATTTTTTTTTTTTTTTTTTTTTTTTTTTTTTTTTTTTATTTTAGAGAGAAAGAGGAGGGAGGGGCAGAAGGAGAGAGAAAGAATCTTAAGCAGGCTCCATGTCAGCAAGAACTTGATCCCACGACATTGGAATCATGACCTGAGCTGAAATCAAGAGTTGGTCTCTCAACCGACTGAGCCACCCAGGTGCCCCAACACAGATCTTTCTAAATGTATGCTTTTTTTCTATGACATACCTCCCCATACCTCAAATTTTCTTAAAACTCTTCATCAATTTCCCCCTTTTAGATGGAGCCTCTGAGCTCACAGATCCCTTTTATGTACCCTCAAAAATATTAAGAACAGAAAGAGTAATGCTTTTCCATGATTCATTGTGGCTAATTAACATGTGAGGTGTTTTCCTCTTTATTGTTGTTTTTTGTTTGTTTGTTTGTTTCATATTTGATCTAACCAGGATTGTCAGTTGTAGTAAAATTTCTCATTAGTACTTTCTACATTTCTAGTTCACTTTTCATCTATAAATTTCTTGGGTTAAGGGTTTATTCTCTTAACAACGGTGTTGAATATTTTGAACAGAATTTTATATAAAAATGAAACCCAATAGTCTAACTCATTGAAACACTTTCCAAAATGAATGGATTTGTTCCTCACACTAATGGTCATATATTTATTGAAGTTATATATTTTTTTCTGGATTTCTGCTGTCTGCCTATTATTTTACTATTTTTTGTTGAAATTGTTAGATATATTAACAAAGGTTACAATATTATAAATTATATTAATACAAATTAATATAATATAAATTAATATAAATAAAAGTTATATTAATCGTGTTGTGAAGAAACAAATCTTGGTAAAGTACTACTTTTTTTTTTTTTAATTTTTTTTTCAACGTTTATTTATTTTTGGGACAGAGAGAGACAGAGTATGAATGGGCGAGGGGCAGAGAGAGAGGGAGACACAGAATCGGAAACAGGCTCCAGGCTCTGAGCCATCAGCCCAGAGCCCGACGCGGGGCTCGAACTCACGGACCGTGAGATCGAGACCTGGTTGAAGTCGGACGCTTAACCGACTGCGCCACACAGGCACCCCAAGTACTACTTTTCTATATGGTGTTACATCATAAGCTGAAGATTCCATATGATAATTAAAAAATCAAAAGTCTACAGGAATGTTTGTAAATAACTCAATATGATCTTCTTGGCTTTTGTGTTTTGTGAATTAATTCCAAAATTCCAGGAAAAATAAACGAAGATTATGAAAAGCAAATGGAACTTCTTGAAAGGCCTAAAACTCAATTTGAATTTTGAACTTGTATCTTTTTCATTATGAATATTTTTAATAATTTAAGAAGAAAAAAAATATCCTTGAAAAAAGTGATCTGTAGAATGTGAAGAGCTTGTAATGTTCAATTTCTTTTTTTTTTTTTAATGTTTATTTTTGAGACCGACAGAGAGTATGTGTGTGCAAGTAGGGAAGGAGCAAAGAGAGAGGGAGACACAGAATCTGAAGCTGAGCTGTCAGCACAGAGCCTGATGCAGGGTTCGAACCCAGGAGCCGTGAAATTATGACCTGAGCCAGAGCTGGACGCTTAACTGACTGAGCCTCCTAGGCGCCCCATGTAATATTTAATTTCTGGATCAGAGTAGTAGTTTAGTGGGTTTATTCCACTCTGAGAAAATTTGTAAATTATTGCACCTTTGTGTATGTTACATTTCATTAAAAATATTTACTTTTGAAATTCCATTTGGTGTGTTGGCAGTCATCACGTAACAGTCAGTACAACTGAAAGACCAGCTCTTGTTTTCCAATTTTTGTCGTGGTTGCTGTTTATTCATAAGATTTTTTTCTTATAAAATTTCACGGTCAACTATATCTAAAACATGTTTCTGGTATTTCTTTAAGAATTTCTAGAACTTTTGAAGCAATTGTGTTTTCCGATGATTGAGTTGGCTATGTTTCAAGAAACAGAAGTGCCCAGAATGCATCTGGTTCTGTTTTATTTTTATAAATTTCAATTTTACTTAAATTTGCATACTTAGTGCTATTTTCAGCCCAGTAAAATTTCCTTCAATTCCAAGTGTGATTTTAGTTTGTATCCCGATTACTTCTATGAAACACCTGTAATTTCCAGATGGCTCTTTGTTCCTACATCTCTTCTCTCATAATTTTCAGCTCTTTGGCTTGTTTCTGTACACTTAAAGAGACTCTCAAGTAGGCTCTTAACATCAGTCATTAAAACTTCCATGAGCTCTTTTTACTCTCTGCTGCCTCCCATTTTCATTTTACTTCTGTGTCTTTAGTTTCATTTTAATCTTTTAATCTCACCCAGATTTCTTTTTCTCATTGGTTGTTCATTTCGCATGACTTTTTGTTACCCTGTTTCTAATTTTTCTGGCAAGTAGAGCAAAATATTTATATAAAACTTAAATTCCTAGCATACGTGACTACTGGGACTATTTTTTAAATCTCTGTTCACAAGTACATCTTATTTGAAGGCCCTAAACCTACCAGGAGCTAATATAGTTCCACCAGCCAAGTCACCTTCCTGCTTCTGACAAGTGAGCTCTCTAGATGGATGCGGAAATTGGCAATTCATACAAACCCTGGGCAAAAAGTGGCAGAGTGAATAGAGTTTCTCAGACTTCTTGCTGAGCAGCAGAAATATTTGTTTTTATAATCCACAACACCCTTTACTTGCTGTTTTAAAATAATGTAAACCTTTCCTTTTGGAATTAGGGGTAAACACCAAATTCAAGCATCAGGTTTGTTTGTTGGAATTTGTTTCTAAAACTGACATATGTTTTATTTATACATAATATGGTTATGCATTTTTAACTTACACATATTTACTGTGATAACTTTATACATTATTATGTACATTATTTTAAGAATATTCAAAGATAAATTTAGAATGCATCTAGTAAAATCTAAGAGAGTTTTTAACCAAATTTGATTTTTACTCAAAGATATTTTTATCTATTTATCTTTTTATTCAATTCCCATGGTTAAGGTTCTCAATAAACTGGACCCACTTAATCCTTTGTTTCCCCTTAGAAGAATATGTTCAATTCTATACTTATTTTTCTTGAACGTCTTCCCATTTAAATTGTAAAAATAAAAATCTTGTCTTTTTTCAAAGTAGTGTTGAATATGGATAACTTTCTGTAATAATACTAATTTATGAGCGTAATTTCTCTTTTATGAGTCACTGGAGGTGTTTTCTGTATACTACACCATCTTGTCTTGCCAGTTATCGCACATTTTATTTCTCATCGATGGTAAAAAAGGTCACTAACATCAGGTGTTATTTCTTCAACTTATAGTTTAAATTCACAGCACCCATACATGTTTTAGTTTACACACACACACACACACACACACACACACGTATGTATCACATACATAGGTCTAGATAGATAGGTAACAGATACACATAGATAATGATGCTTTACTTATCACACTATTTATTGCATATAATTGGCACAGGTAGGTTTAGCTAGGAATTTGGTAGAATGAATATTTTACTTATTAGGTAAATAAATCATAATCAAAACGAACAAATTAAAAGATAATATGGCATATTTCCTGTATCTTTACTTATCAAATTTAAGTCTATTATGCATCATTATCTCTAGTTCTTGCAGAAAATCCTGGGGAAAGTGTTGCAGTTCATGCCTATAAACTAGTCAAGATGGAGCTTCACTTTCAATCTGCACCAGAGCACAGTGATGGGGGCTCTCTTTTATTGTGACAGAGCTGTTATGGCACAGTTACTTAGATATGTCCAGGAACATACCAAAGGCGTTTATGAGAGCGTAAAATCAAACCAATGAATTACCAAAAAGCAAATATGTGTTAATTTAGTTTCTGGTTTGTCACTAGGGAAAGAAACAGGGATGAGGCACAGTGAGAGATGGAGTAAACTTCCTGTGTTTTTGTTAATCTCAGAATCAAACAAAGCAAAGTCGTTTCTCATTCTCTGTGAATTCACTTGTATATCAGAAAGTGACAATTTTAAATTCTACATTTCCCCTTGAGGCTGATAATTTTACATGCATTGATATAAGCTATTAGATAGATAGATAGATAGATAGATAGATAGATAGATGTAGCTGCTTAATAACACATAATTTTCCTATTTCTAATTAAAGATTGGGTAGGATGGGGACACCTGGATGGTTTCGTTGGTTAAGTGTCCAACTTTGGCTCAGGTCATGATCTCTCAGTTCGTGGGTTCAAGCCCCACTTCAGGCTCTGCAGAGGCTGGAGCCTACTTTGGATTCTGTGTCTCCCTCTCTCTCTACCCCTCACCCAACTCGTTCTCTCTCTCTCTCTCTGTCTCTCTTTCTCTAAAAAATAAATATTTAAAAAATTAAAAAAAAAAGATTGGGTAAGATGGACCTCACTACACTTTGTGAGGTTCTTTTTATTACACTATACTCATATGATTGTGTATACTATAGACGCTATTGAATAACTAAGGAAGATTTACTTTGTACCCCACAACATAACCCCTATATTATTTCCAGACTCCATAATAAGTTGTCCTTAAATTCTGGATTTTCCTCAATATATAATAAAATTCATTTCAAAATAAAGACTATTGATATTTCAGTGATAATACAGTGGCTAGCTCAGATCTAACTTTTTAACTCACTGATTTTTTCAAGAAATTTTAAAAGTTACAGGTACCGAGAAAAATGGAATAGAATAGAAATTCATGCAATAAAAACTGGAAGTTTTATATAATTTAACTGAGCATTAGAAGTGGAAAGTCAAGGATATTTGTAACATCCACTACTTAGGAGGCAAAAAAGAAAAAAAAAAGTGTTATCACATTTCAGGATTTGACAATGTCAAAAGTGACTCTCTACTTCCGTTAACAACTGGATACAGTGTCCATAAAATATTGAGAAATGTTGTTATAGAGGAATGAATAGGAACCCAATCAGGCTTTACATCTTGATAATTTCAGCTCAGTGACATTTTACAAATTACTTATCATTTTAAAGCCTAACTGATTTATTATCTAAAAGCAATTACAATAACAACATCTCTCAAAAGTTAAAATAAATAATAATTTTAGGGTTTACAGTATATAAGAGGTGCCACATAAGAATTAGTTCCAGTTATGTATTTATATTTTTTTTGTCTTTACATAATGCAACTTCCTTATTCTGTCTTTTTGGTTCGCAAAACAAAAACGTAAGGAGTTTTGAAAATGAAAGATGTTTGGTCTGCATGATTAAAAAACAAGAAAAGGGGTACCTATTTGGCTTATTCTGTTGGGCATCCAACTCTTAGTTTTGGGTCAGGCCATGATCTCATGGTTCATGGAATCGAGTCCCGAGTTGGGTTTGTGCTGACATCGCAGAGACTGATTAATCGTCTCTTTCCCTCTTCTCTGCCCCACACACCACTCATGCACTCTCCCCTTTTCTCTCTTACCCAAAATAAATAAATTAACATTAAAAAGAAAACAAAAGGAAAGATGTTTGGTCCACATGAAAAAAGACATTACTGCTTTGAACTGCTCTCTTATAATTGGTCAAAATATGCTTGTTATTAACTTCAAAAATATTATTTTTTTAAGTTTATTTATTTGAGAGAGAGACACAGAGAGATTGGGGTGGGGCAAACAGAGAGGGAGAGAGAGAATCCCAAGCAGACTATGCACTGACGTGGGGCTCGATCTAACGAACCGTGAGATCATGACCTGAGCCAAAATCAAGTGTCAGACACTTAACTGACTGAGGCACTCAGGTGCCCCATTTCAAAAATATTCTTGATTTTTATACTATGATAAAATTACATTATATACAATAATTTTAATAAAAAAATTAAAAGAAAAGTTACTAAATTTATCCCTAAACATCACATCCTACTTTTACCTGCTTTTCTTCCCCAAACTTCCATCCACTTGGATAACCCTTACCCACATTTATTATTCTTAGCACAAATTGCCGTCTCCTGTGTGTGACTGAAATGCCAAAATTTTAATAGTTAAATTCATCTTTCACTCAGAGAAAACATAAGGAAAGCCATAAAGTAAAATGGCACATTTAGTAAGAAGTTTTGAAATTTGAAGATAATCAGCTCCCCATACTTCTGTTAAACAGATTGAACCCAAGTGTAGGTTGAGTAGCTTTGGCCTTTTCTTTATGTAGCAAGATTGAGCTATCATGCCCCTTTAGGGAACACCTTCATCTATAATCATTTGGAATATGAGGATTTCGGTGTCTGCTCCAAAGTCAATTTCCCTGATGTACTTGGCTCCAGAGTATTACTCATGGGCACAACTTGTACATCCGCTTACCTTCTTGAAAGTCAAAAATAGCTGGCCTTCTGGAACATGTTAGAAGGACTGTTTTACTGGCCCCATCCTCCGAGTGGACAGGGTATGAGAAATCAACATTTCTCTTAACCACCCATCTGAAACTCCTCAGTGCCCTTTTCTTATTACCTTCAAATGACCACTAACATAAAACTGTTATATGTGAAAGTTTCTTATAAATCTTTACAAGAGATAGAGGAAAGCTACAATCTATTTTATTATACAACAAAAACACATTTGAATATTTTTACTGCTAGTTTTCTTGGCCATCCATGCCAAGAGATCCATTCTCATTAAATATTTCTGGAATTGCTTTTCTCTGTCAAGGCCCTTCTCCAAGTTTCAAGACCAGCTATGCTTTCTTTCCTTAGATTTATAGTAGAAATATTTCTCATAAAGTGTTATCCTCTTGTTTGACTTCTTCAACTCATTGAACCAGGTTAGATGGATTTAATCTTTATGATCAAAAGCTTATGAAGATGTCTTCCGAAGTGACAGAAGACCAAATTCAACATTATATGTGATAAAAGGCAAGTTATTTAAATTTTCAAAACTATTATTTCTCAGATATTTAGTGGAAATAATCACTCATCTCAAAGAGTGGTGTTGAGAATTAAGTGAACTGAAACATGTAAAGCACTTAGAATAGTCTGTGCTGTTGTACAATAGGTCTTTTATCTTAATCATTATTTTGTTATTGGTGATCACTGTTACTCATTTGAGAAATATATATTGAGTGCCAGTTGTGTGTCAGGTGCTATTAAAGAAATTAGAGGATCAGTGAGAGAAGATAGAGCCTGTGCCTCATTGAAAGTGGGAGAGAGAAAATAAAGAAACAAAAACATAATTCCAGATAGTGATATTGCTCTGAGGGAAAATGAAGCAGAGACAGGGTCATTTTCATAGTCAGGGAGGGCACCTCTAAGATGTCATTTGGATAGAGATCTAAATGATGAGAAAAAATAAGTCCAATGTAAAGATCAGTATGAAATGTGTTGCAGGCAGGAGGGACTGGAAGGGCAAACATTTTGTAGCTAAAATGAGCTTGGCATGGCTTAGAAACAACAAAAAAGGTTCAATTGCCTAGAACAGAATAAGCAATAGATGATCATCACAGATGAGGTCATAGAGCAGCTGTCTGCTCATCTAGGACCTTGGATGTGATAGTAATAAATATGCAGTTTTTCACTGTCATGACAATGACTGGAGGGCTTTGACTACAAACTTACTGAACTCTTTTAGATTTTCAGAATATCTCTGCTGGTCTGGGTGTAATAAGACTTTAATGCATAGCAGCATGGAAGCAGCTTTGTGGATTAGGTTAATTCTACTTTCTCAGGAAAATGAGACACTAGGTTATCAGTTCAAAGTGAAAAGAAATATTTGAAGGCTTTAAGTAAAAAAATAAAAATGGTGAAATAATTACCTTAAGTATAACTGACCAGGGAAATATATAAGTATTCTAGATATTTCTAAGGGCCCGATCAGCATGGTTGTGAAGTTTTTCTCATAACTTGGGTTTAGGAACAAAGTAGGGGGTTAAAGGACAAGGTTACACCAGATTTGGTGTTCTTCCAGTGAGAGAGGAAGGCACAAACAAGTTGAGGCTGAAAAAAACCTAGAAGCAATACAGGTTTCTGTAAGGAGAAAAGAGACCTCAGAAGAAAGAGAAGAAGAGTGATAATTTGGTAAGGTCAGTTGATTAAAATGTGCTGAGGCAGTGAAAAAATTGGACAAGCATTACTAGATTATGTCTGTTGATCAATAGTGGTCAATGAATGAGGTCCTGAAATTGTGTTTTTTTTTTTTTTTTAATAGGACACCATTATTAGAAATAACTGGATTTAGGGAATAAAAATTAATGGTGACCCAAGGTAGAGTATTATCTGCCTAACTGCAGAAGTTAGTAAAGTAACTGGCTTTGATTTTAGTCTTTAAAATGACATCTATTCATTTTTTTTGTCCACCATTCTCTCATATATATGATCTTTCTAAAGACATATTTATAAGGTAGATTATTAGAGGTAAATGAGTCATTATATAGTTCTAGTGTGAGCCTTTTATTACACACAAAGAAAATGAATTTAGAACCACACACTTGTTTGGGGTAACAATATCTTCTGGTGAAAATAGATTTCCAACTGCCCTATTAGTAAGTAGGATAGCAGTGTGAGGGATTTCTAGCTTGTAAGATGCAAGCAGTAATAGGTGAATGGGAAATCTGTTAAAGATTATAGATCCACGCGGTATATGTCCTTTGGGCTTTTTCATTTCTTATTATTTTCTTGCCTGGAATTCAAAATAAATATGGGACTTTGCAAAGAAGAAGATTATATCCACATACTAAGGAGATCACAGCATGAAGATGGGAAGGTATCCAAATCCCTAATGGGTTTGGTGGGGCAGCCCCATCAACACTCTCTCTAGACATATTATTATGTGTGAAAAGTCCTATATGGCACAGGTTAAATAACTATCAGTATATCTGTTTTCTTTCCCACTTTTTTCTTACAGACAGGTCAGCTCTATTGCCAGTTAATCCATCTTTTATGGGAGCTCATTAAAAAAAAAAAAAAAAAAAAAAAAAAAAAACCCACAAGAAAGAATCAGCATACTACTTGGCAAATTTTCCCCCATTTGCTGTGTCAGGAAGCAACAATGGAACCAAAATTTTTGCCACAGCTTAAAATGGTGTCCCACCTTTTCTTTTTACTTTTTTAAAAATAAATTTCCAAGTATTCCTTAAAAGTTGTATTCTTTTTTAGAGAGGAGAGAGAGAGAGAGCAGGGGAGAGGTGGAGAGAGAGAGAGAGAGAGAGAATCGCAAGCAAGATCTGTGGTGCCAGCACAGAGCTCAACGTGGGGCTTGAACCCACAAACCATGAGATCATGACCTGAGCCTAAACCAAGAGTTGGTCACTTAACCAGCTGAGCCACCCAGGCACTCCAAGTGTTCCACGTTTTCAAACTACAGTATCTGGGTCTCCGCTGCCCAAGTCTCTCTTTCTTTATATAGTTCATTTACATTTTAGATTCTCTTAATTATAGTACACTACTAACCTCTAGTAAATTCACTAACATGATTACAAAAGCCACTTTATGGAAAATCACTCAAACTACTTAAAACAAATAGATTAGTTTTCCACATGTATCAAGAAAGACTTGAGAGAGATTAGGTTAAAATAAAATTGATATTGCATATTCATTTATAATGAATAATGAGAATAATTATTATAAGGAAATTATCCAAGGCGGTTTGCAAAAGAATAGTTTGCTTCTTCACAGCCAGCAGGATAGCCAGTCCTGCTCTAGCCACTGACTCATATATGACATAATGTAAGCATGAGAGTGACAACCCTATACCTTTGCCAGATAACAGAACCGAATCAAGGAGATGTCATTCCATCACCTTTATTCTATTGGTCAGAAGCAAGTTATTAGTTCTTCTGGAAGTCAAGGGCAAAGGATTTTACAAAAGTGTGACTCATTGCAGATTATTTTATGGTGTGTTAGCCACACTATATACACTATTTTTTTAAAACTAGACATTCGAGCCCCGCATTGGGCTCTGTGCTGACAGCTCAGAACCTGGAGCCTGCTTGGGATTCTGTGTCTCCTTCTCTCTCTGCTCCTCCCCTGCTCACACTCTGTCTCTCTCTCACACTCCAAAATAAACATTGAAAAAAAATTAAAAAGTTTAGAGAATGATGTTTGATTTCAGTCATTATCAGTAAGGCATGATCAAAAAACTACAGAATATGTATTTGTTATTTATGCTTATTTAGGTATTTAATTCTAAAAGCAGCTAAACTAAAGTCTGTGCTAATATGTGTTTTGTTTATTACTTTTAGATGTACTTTTAAGACTTTAATTTTGTATTAGCTCACTTTTCTTGAAATATCCACAGTCTATTCATAAGAATGGAGCATATTATGTTTTTAATATTAAAAACAGGAATTTTATGGGTTGATAATGAAAGCAAAACATTAGTACATGAGTCCACTTCCTTTTACATATTGAATTACATGAAATGGCAGGAATAAGTTTGCAGAAAAAAAAGTTGTAATGATATTGGCTAATTATTAAGAAATTCCTTGAAGATTGTAGAAAAGATTGATTTTAATTGACAGAGAACCAGAAGAAATAACACCATATACTACACACATGCAGAAAGTTCATTATTTTTACTACCATTATCTTCCTTAGGTGCAATGAGGGAACTGTGTTGCCAAATAAATCTCAAATTAACATACAGTACATATAGTATCATCTAACACGAACAATAACAGAGAAGTCCAAACCCTTTCGTCAGCCTATCCCACATGGACCAAGGCTTGGAAGTGGTTCCCCTACCAAACCCACTCCTGTTACCAATCCACAGGCTAACTCTCTCAGGAAATTTAAAGACCAGTGCTGAAGAGCCTGAAGTAACACTGGATCTCAACAAAACAACCTAGAAAATGCACAAATACATGTGCAAAGAAAAAGGAAAAGTTTTAGCATTTGAATACTGAGTATAATTGTGCTGCTTTAGGACACAAAAAACACAAGATGCTTGTCTGGGCATAGGGAAGTAGGAAAAGGATCTTGGTAACTAAGTGTTGCTGGATAGAATGGGCAGCTTTCTTCAACTGCACAACTAACCTGGCTGTGCTTCCAGAACCAAACCTCACCCACAGTTGTGATGGCAGATTCTTGTATTCAGTTTTCATTGTCTGTCAAACAAATGGAGAATCATTACTAGGGTGGCTCATTTTACCCTCAGGGACTGGCACAAAGTCTGACTCATAAAAGAGTCTCATAAAATGCATATATATATATATATATATATATATATATGCATTTTATATATATATATATATATATATATATATATATTATATATATAATTATATATATATATATATATAATTTTACTTATTTGGAGAGAGAACAACCACAAGCAGGGGAGGGGCAGAGAGAGAGGGAGAGAGAGAGAGAATTCCAAGCAGGCTCCACCCTGTCAGCACAGAGCCCGGCATAGGGCTCAAATCCACAAATGGTGAGATCATGACTTGAGACAAAATCAAGAGTTGGATGCTTAACGAACTGAGCCATCCAGGTATGCCCTCAAAATGCATTTTTTTAAGGTTTTATTAACGGGATACCTGGGTGGCTCAGCTGGTTAAGCGTCCAACTCTTGATTTTGGCTCAGGTCTATCATCTCAAGGTTTGTGGGATTGAGCCCCGCTCTTCCCAGGAGATTATTACCTTTGTCAATTTGATGGTTTTCTATTGAGGCATAAAAAGTATCATCTTGGGCTTTATTAAGAGAATGTTATTTACATATACCAATTTAGCTCTGTGATTTTGGTAACAAAAAGGTATTTTCGGGCTTTTCTTTAACAGAATTTTGTGTTGGTTAAATAATTGATTACAAAGAAAACGAATTGCTAAACTTCAACTATAATTTTACAGTTGAATTCATGATCTCTGAAGCAGTACCATGGCATGAACCTAAAGAACATTAGGGGAACTTGGCTCCCCTGCACAATGTTTGGTGCAGACCTATCTTTGAATTAAAAACTATTTCTCCGATCCTTTTGGTCAGCAATTTGATTTAAAGAAGCTTCTTCTAAATGTAAATAAAAAGGACTCCAAATAACAAAATGAACAAAAATAGAAACAGGTTCAGTAAAAAGCTAGATTTGCCCTGTAAAATCATTAGGCTCTGAGCATAGCAAAATAGTATTTCTTAGATATTGCTAAGGCAGAGCTTTTTGGTTTGTTTCTTCTTTTCTTTTTTAAAAACTTATACATAAAGTGTTTACTTTTTCTGAATGTTCAGTATATAAATGCAATTAGCCTCCTTCCATATAGTAACATGTGTGTGGAGCTGTTTGGACTCATTCTTTAAATAAAGATTTAGAGTATCCAAACTATGAATCAAGCAAAAATGCACCCACAGAGTTGGTAAAATGTTATGCTTAAAAAAAAATCGACATTTGGAAAAAAACAAGAGTTGTTCTTATATGATATAAACACTAATTAAAAATAACTTTGGAGGCATCTGGGTGGTTCAGTCAAGATGGGTAAGCATCTGACTCTTGATTTTGGCTCAGGTCATGATCTCATGGTCCTGAGATCGAGCCCCGGGTTGGGCTGTGCTGGGTGTGAAGCATGCTTAATATTCTCTCTCTCCCTCTCTCTTCATCGCTCTTCCACTCACTCTGTCTCCCCCCCCCAAAAAAAAAACAAAATAAAAAATAATAACTTTGTATCATATTGTATGCTACACAAACTATAGAAAGCATGTCTTAAAATTGAAATTTCAAAAACTTGGAATAAGTAAAAACATGTATGAAAATAGAAAGAAGTTTATGCTTAAATAAAGGCTTTGACATAGCGTTAGCTCAATAAAAATTGGAATGTAAATTAAGCGTAATAAAAAGTTATTAAGCATCTTTATATTTTATTACTCTACCTTAATTTGGGTGTGATTCTTATAATAGCAATATTCTATCACCATAAATATTTACTTCTACCTGTTTTTAAATTTGGATCCATCATTATTACTCAAAAGCCAGGCATATACTGCATCTCCAGTGTTTTGAAAACACCAGCTAGATGTTGATTGAACAATATATATGGGTGAGTGATATCAACTAATTATCTAAAGTTCTGATGAGATCTTAAATTCTCAGCTGAATGTATTTAATAATCACTAACAAATAATAATCACTAACATATAATTTGTGAGGCACATCTTATCTGTTAGGTACTGGAACATATGATTACTGTTAAGCTCTAAAAATACCTGAAATTATTATTGTTACCAGCATTTTGTTGACACAGAGTGTTCACTAGCTTGCCACACTACACCTTTTTAGTACAGACAGTCCCTGACTTACAGTCATTCTATCACGATTTTTTGACTTTACAATCATGTCAAAGTGATATACATCCTATAGGAACTGTACTTGGAATTTTGAATTTTGATCTTTGCCCAGGCTGGTGATGTGCTGTCCAATCCTCTCTCGTGATGCTGGGCACTGGTCGCAGCTGGCTGTCAGCCACGGGATCATGAGAGTAAACATTTGATATGCTTAACAACCATTCTGTACCCCTATAAGAATTCTGTTTTTTGTTTGTTTGTTTGTTTGTTTGTTTTACTTTCAGTACAGTATTCAATAAATTACAGCGATATTCAACACTTTATTATTAAATGGGCCTTTGTTAGATGATTTGGCCCAAATATAGGCTAATGTAGGTGTTCTGAGCATGTTTAAGGTAGGTTAGGCCAACCTATAATGTTTGGTGCGTTAGATGTATTAAAATATTTTTGACTTACTATATTGTTCACTTACAATGGGTTTATTGGGATGTAACCCTAATATTAGTCAAGGGATATGTATATACATTCTAGCCAACCTGATATAGAGTCCGTTTTTGCCACTTTACTGTTAATTCCTTCTATTTTTACCAAAACTTTCTGTGTAGGATCAAAACTGTTTTGATAGTATAAGGCAGGCGCAGCTGTGATAGTTTCTGAAGACTGCTTACTTGGCTACTATGAAAATTTCCTCTGCTATTTAACAATAACATTTCCTTCCTTCCAGGTAGCAATGTTAGCTGGTAGAAGAGGTGAGACAATGTGACATGCAGACACTTGACATATATTATCAAATATAACAGCATTGATTACAAGACACATCAATTTCAAAGATTTTTTAAGTGGGAAAATGTGTGTCTAGAATTGATTAAATAAAGCATTATCTATATTCACTTTCACTAAATTAAGCGAAAAGTCCTTTATGTTCCATACCAAGCAAATTTGTATTGAAGACATTTTTTTAAATATTCTTTCTTCCATATTTTTTTTTATCTACTGTACAAACCCCTATCCTTTTTCTCAGTAAAAAGATTCTGGTTAGGGCACTATGTTACTATTTGAGCTTAGAAATGAGGAAGCTTGGAATATGGTGATGGTGAATATATAGAGAGAGGAAATAGTTTAACATTATTTATGAAGTGTTATTGATAGAAATTGATTATGGATAAGATATAGCTTTAATTACTTCATAGATGAAGGGGATCATGTCTTTCCATGTTATCCTGATTGAGAGAAAAGAAGTAGCCATCTGTTTCCATATATTTTATACAGAAACACGCAAATGCTATTGATTTTTATTTGATAATTTCTTTATCTCTGATACTTAAATTAGGTTATAACGAATGAATTTTGGAAGATCGTTTATACTTACATTTGCTGTGTTTGCTTTTTTTCATGTAAGTGTGTCTAATAATGACTAAATTTAATCCTGTATTGTCCTTCCTCTCCTGGAAGCCTAGGGAGATCTCTCTATTCCTAAACCAAACTGTAATTGTTAGGTCTTCTTGTTTTGTTTTTGTTGTTATAATCAGTAAGAATCCCTGATAAAGGCATTTGATGTTTTCCATTAAGTTCTTTACAATATATTTTTGACTAATACAAATAAAAGAGAAATCGATTTTTTATTATTGGTAGCTATTACGTTTTTAGAGAATCAAAAACAGAAGTGTAGAAGGAATTTGTATAAAGCAGGGCTATGGCTTTTTAAAATAAAATATACACCAGTAAAAGACAAAAGCTCCATATAATGTGTGATTGTATGAAACTTGACAAATGGCAAACTTAATACATAAAGGGAAAAATAAAAGTAATATTATATGGGATTTTGTTATGTTTAACTTTCCACTTTCTCTGCCTATTTTAATCATCATGTTTCTCTTACTGTTGTTTGTTTGTTTGTTTTAAAAACTTATTTGTATCACATTTCATGTTTTGCTTTTCTAGAGAAAAGGCAATGAATAATAACAAGATAAATAAAAGTATTCTCCATGAACAATTCTTACACTAATATCTCAAAGATTTCAGCTTTTAATATCTCGCAAGTATTTACTACTTAAAATGAATTGCATGCTTATATGTTAGTCTCATATCTTCTTTGGGGAAAAAAATATATCCCAAAGCTATGAACCACATTTCCATAATTATACTAATGAAGTTGAGTTTCCTAATGCATTCAATCATAAAATCAGTTCCTGACTACTAGCTGCCTTCACATGAGAAAGTGATTTTCATAGCTACAAGGCAATTCAGACAAAAATAAAAAAAAACATATTATAGGGGCTGGCCAAAATTTAAATTGAATATGAAACTTCCTAATTTTCTGTATTTCCCACTGGTCTCTCGGAAATCCCTGTTCATATACAATATTGAAAGAGCACAAAAGGAAAAGTTGGGGATTCTGTGCACTAGAACAAATTATAGAAAAGGAGATGACTTTTTCTCTTTTCCCATACAGTGTGACAAAACGTTAATTTTGTGTTTATATTCAGCATAATTTTTTGCCATGCTATTTTATTTTTGCAACTATGCAAGTTAAATTTAGGTCACACTGCCACAGTAAGAAACACCATATGAAAAACAGATGTCAAGAGGAACAGGTGTCAAATGTCCTATTAGGGACCCAGGGCCTCATATATAACATGACTATGCGGGTGGGGGCTCACAGGATAGTTCATCAATGACAAGCAGAAGCAAGACTTCAACATGTACTCTTCTTTCCACATGTATTGAGCACCTCACTCAAGCCAAGAACTGAGCTCAATCAGGTGAATAAAAATCAATTAACATGTTATCTCTGCCTCAAGGTGCTTATAATCTACCAGAACTTGAAAATCCTCCAGATCTAGATAAGCATGAAGGCTCCAGAATTTTGGAAATAAGTAATTTAGCAAAGCAGCAGTAATGAGAAACAATTGTGACCTCTTCTCTCAAAGCAAAAGTATTTTTGTCTCTGCATGTTTTGCTATCTGCTGATATGGCCTTCCTAAAAATCACAGAAGTTCCCTGAAACAAAGGAGGTCAGAAGTCTGTAGTGAATTCTGAGGCTGATTGAAAAAGGAGCAAAGATGTTGGAGGAGCCTCTGAAATGTAGCTATAGATCTATTTAAAAATTTTTGAGTGTCTCTAAGAAATTAAGAATAAAAGAAAAAATATAATAATTTTAACCTAGTTGAATATCATCATACAATAACACCATTATAATGTTTCACATCAGTGGTCCACGCAAATCAATGGCAATTATGAAAATAACGAATAAGGAAAAAGTAGTGAAGAAGAGTGGAAATGTTATGCTTTTTTGTGCAACCTGAAACTTTATCTTGTATAGTGGGGAACTTCACACAGTGGAGAAAGATGGATTTGGAATTTTGGCACGAACTTTTGAGCCTCAGTTTCTTCATTATGATATGTGAGTAGTGATACATGACTCATGGGGTGTGTTGTGAAATTTTAGTGAGTTAATGGGTATCAGTGATTTCTTAGCCATAGTCCTGATGTCTACAATGGCTAATAGAAGACCTAGGCCTAGAGAGATAGGAGGGGAAACATAGTTTTTCACGGGACCTGGACCATACCGCCTCTATTACTCTTCTATTGCTGTTGTAACAGTTGACGAAAAGGTTAGTGGTTAAAATAATATGAATCTATTATCTTATATTTCTCAAGGTCAGAAGTCTAGAAATGAGTTACTAGACTAAAACCAAGATGTGTTCCTTTTCCAGGGTTCTAGGGAAGAACTGTTCTCCTTTCCATTCCCAGCTTCTAGAGACTGCTCACATTCCTTGGCTCATGGTCTCCATGTTCATAGCTGGCAAAATGGGACTGAGTCTTTCTCACACTTCCATCTCCCCAACTGTCTCTCTTCGAAGCACTCTTCTCGTCCACTTGTAAGGATGATGACCCTACCCAGGTAATACATAACAGTCTTCCTATATTTATTTTACTAATATTTTTCAAAGTTTATTTACTGATTTGGGTTGTCTAGGTGGCTCAGTTGGTTAACTGTCTGACTCCTGGTTTCGGCTCAGGTAATGATCTCCCCATTTCAGGAGTTCAAGCCCCACATCAGGCTCTGCACTGGCAGCATGGAGCCTCCTTGGGATTCTCTCTCTCCTTCTCTCTCTCTGCCCCCTCCTCAACTCATGCTGTCTCTGTCTCTCAAAATAAATAAACCAAAATAAAATAAAATAAGTTTGTTTATTTATTTATTTATTTATTTATTTATTGACCATAAGTGGGGGAGGGACAGAGAGAGGGGGAGAGAGAGAATCCAAAGCAAGCTCCCTACTGTCGGCACAGAGCCCCATTATTCTGCCCCATTATTCTGCCCAGTGGCTCTGTGATTGGACCTATAACATTGGACCTATATTGGTAATATAGCTGAGAGGGGCTCCAAAGTTCCTTCTGAACTGGGACTGAGAATCAGGAAGTAGGAAGGCACAGAATGATACACAGTGAGGATAGAGAACTAAAAATCGATTTGGACATGAATTAAATCATACATAAACAAATATAATATTAATAACCCTGCCAAACACAAAAGCTTTTAAACACAAATAACCCCTCTAGGGGCCCCTCTGGGTGGCTCAGTTAGTTGGTTAAGTGTCCAACTTTGGCTCAGGGCATGATCTCAGGGTTCATGAGTTCAGGCCCCATGTAGGGCTCTGTACTGACAGACTCAGAGCCTGGAACCTGCTTTGGATTCTGTCTCTCTCTCTCTCTCTCTCTCTCTCTCTCTCTCTCTTTCTGCCCCTCCCCTGCTCATGCTATGTCTCTTTCTCTTTCAAAAATAAGTAAAAACATTTGAAAAAATTTAAAAACCACAAATAACCCTTCTAACATTAAAATAAATTTGTTCCTAAGAAAATCAGTAAAATAGTGATTAATACATGAAGTCCCATTAATTTATATAGAAGTTAGATAAAGATTTAAAATACAGTATATTAAGGATTTTCAAGTAGACACATGTGACACAATATCTATTCACTATAATTAGACATTATAGTAACAAAAACTAAAATAGGCAGAAATGAAACAAAAGCAAATTGATAGATAAAAGATTCAATAAATTTTGGAAATAAGAATCACAGAAATCAAAATTTAAAATAATAGGTTTCAAAAGATGGAATCAACTCAAAGATAGCATAGTCAAAGAAAAAAGTAGTGATTGAGAAGGTGATGCTGATACATTCTCCCAGAATGCAATGCAGAGACACAAAACAACAAAATAATAGAAAATGATCACTAATTAGTACAGAAGGTAGATATGGCACATCCCCTACCATGAACTACTTTCAATATTTTTTTGTTTTTGATTCTCTGCAGTTTGTTTAAAATATACCTAGGTGTGGGTTTATTGGGTATTTATCTTTCTTTTTGTACTCTGATCTCCTGGATGTGTGGTTTGTTTTAGTCATTAATTCTGACAAGTTTTCAGCTATTATACTTCAAATATTTCTTCTGTTCTATTTTTCTTTCATCTCCTTCTGGTATTTCTATTATGTGTATGACACTTTTTCTCTTGATTTGAATATTCTTTTTTTTTCTCTCCATTTTTTGCATTTTAGTTTGCAAGGTTTGTACTGACCTATCTTCAAGTTTGCCGATTATTTTACTAGCCATGTTGAATTTATAAATGAGCTTGCCAAAGACATTCTTTATTTTTGCTGGGATGCCTTTTATTCGAACATTTTCTTTTGACTCTTTCTTACAGTTTTGATTTCTCTACTTGCATCACCACTTTGCTCTTACATGTTCTCTAATTTGTTCCATCAATGCCCTTAATATATTAATCAGTTATTTAAACTTCCCTACCTGATAATTCCAACATCTGTCATATCTGAGTCTCATTCTAATAATTGCTTTTCTCTTTAGAATGCGTTTTCTTTCTTTCTTTCTTTCTTTCTTTCTTTCTTTCTTTCTTTCTTCTTTTTGGTTTTTTGATATGACTTGTATTTTTTGTTGAAAGGTGGACAAGTTTTGGGAAACAGGAGCTGAAGTAAATAAATTTTTAACAGGTAAAGTATCCTGTGTTTAAATTTTGTGGTAATTATAGATACCAGAAGCTTCACATTTCATTTAGTATACATTTTTTGTCTCTCCTCTTAACATTGGGGTCTTCCTTCATTCTCTTCCTCAAACATAGTCTGTTTCTTAGAGATCTTTCACTTTAAATCTGTTATTATTCTGGAGCCCTTTCAATGTGATGGTAAGATGTTAAGAAGGGAAAAAATTCTATGACACTATGATTAAATATCAATTTTTATGGGCCTGTTTCTTGGAGCTGTGTTTCCTTCCATCCTCCATGTGCTTTATCTTTTATCCCTGACCCCTGACTATAGTGTTCCAAATCTTTTACTTTGATGTCCTGTTCCATGTGGACAACGTTTCCCCACTTAAGTTGGAAAGGAAGATGAAGGAAGCTGGAGGGTGGAGAGTAGTTTCATTTTCCCAGCAAGAATTCAGGTTTCAAAATTGCACTCAGGCAAAGTCATTTTCTCTGGAGGGTAGATCTTTGTTAGGTAGAGGCACTAGGTATGTTTCATAATGATCAGCTCGAGAAGGAGACATTTCTGGAATATAACTGCAAGAACTTTATGAAGTTCCTCCAGTGAAACAAAGATAGATGTCTAGGCCTCTAAGGCTGGAGTCCCCAAGATATTGTATTTTCATGCTAGTCTATGTTCAGCCTCCAGAAATTTGTAAAAATTGACATTTAGTAATTCCTAACAGATTATGGATCCAGAGGATTTTGCTCCTGGTAAGAGATTTTGTCTCTAACTTCCCCCAGAGTTTGTACTAATGTTTGCACTACAACTACAGTTTTTCTAATGAGTCCAAAAAAGTCACTGATTTTCAATTTGTCAAGAATTGTCTTGTGAAAAAGATGGAAGTCATTATTCAAGTTCTTTATATGTTAGAGTAGAAAACAGAAGTACCTTCATTTTTTTTTTTTTAATTCACATGCTCATGTGAATTAAATTCAGCTTGCTCATGGCAAAGCTCATTTTAGCATCCTAGAAATGTCTACCCAAAATGCCGTATTAGTGTATTGGAGATGGGTATTGAAGAGAAATTATACTTAAGATTTTGAGATAGAAACCTAACTTCTTCAGAAAATTAGAAACAAAAGTATATATTACTGGAAGATAAATACAGGACTAAAAGAATGAAGGCTATTTGAGTGTAAAGCTCTTTCTTAATGTTTATTTCAAAGGTGGTCATTTATTATGTTTGGAACTACATACTTCTACCCGGAAAGATAACTATTATCTCTGAAAGACTGCAGGCATTATGGGCATCTGTCTCCATGGGGTTGTCATATTACTTAATACTGTGATGACATTAAAGAGATTTTTTTATTTCTCTAGATAAAATAAGATGCCAATTAAAACTTTGTGACCTAATTTTATTCCAGATTCTTTTAAATTTAATTTTCTTAAATAAGCTTTTCTCAAATATACTACAATTGTAACTGTTTGCTACTGCAGATTTCAGTGATTCTCACTTAACCATTTCTTGGTAAGTGTAATTATTTTCAATATTCTTTTCCATATAGCACTTTGGTCCTTTCAGGGTATATTAACATATATTGTTCTTTGTCCAAACATTGACTGCTTTCAAATTGTTGTTTTTGCTCTTGTCTCTGTGTTTACTTTCCACTTCACCATTATTTCTCAAGAAATGCTTATTAGAGACTTGCTTCTCCTTAATGTATTTCAGGTGACTTATACTCAGTGTTGGAAAGAAAAATGTAAATTAAATGTGGCCTATGATTTTATCTCTATCTGCTATCTATCTATCTATCTATCTATCATCTATCTATCATCTATCTATATATCATCTATCATTATACATGTATGAGCTTGAGCTCTTCTAACTAAATATTGTCGATATTTAGGGCATGACTATTAGAGCAATAGCTCTATTATCTATTGTATTTATTCAGAGTCAGTTTTCCTTAGCCCTATTCTCTTAATTCCTCTCTGCTCTGGTTAGCAGGCCAGAATTTGATTTAAAGAGTGAAATACTACTATGTTTCAGAATGTGAATGAATTTGTGCAGGCTATTGGGTGGCACATTGATTGGTAGGATATAACATTATTTGGGGCAATCCCAAGCCTAGTGATTACTGTATTTTAGCAGAGCAAATATTTAATTAAATTGTAATTCATATTTATTATAAAAGAGAAAGTATGAGAAATATCAACAGATAATGTTACAAATAAGGTCTACAGATATTTGGTAATAAAATAGACATGTAAGTATGAAGCAACTCACTATGTACCTTCAGGTGCACTAAGAGTTTCCTTTCCTCAGTATAGGCAATGTATTCAATGATATTGTAACAGTGTTGTATGGTGACAGATGGTTGCTACACTTGTGGTGAGCATAGAATAATGTAGACAGATGTTGAATCACTATATTGTATACCTAAAACTAATGTGACATTGTGTATCGACTATATTCAAATAAAAAATCAAAGGTAAAAAATAAGGTAAAATAAAACAAAAATCCAAGACCAAAACCAAAGCCGAAACCAAATGGTAAGTTTCCATGACTTATCTCACTGACATATATTAATACTCTTTTGACTTTGGGACATTCATTAACTACATTTTATAGATAACAAATATAAGGCTTAATGATCTAATTAACTTGCCCACAATCATAAAGCAAATAAGTAGTTGAGCCATGATTCACACTCAAGAACTATGATTCAAGAATCCACATTTTAATCATTACTTGCTATTGCTTCCCAATACTTCTTTTATAATGTCCCCTTGGAAACATATACAAGAGTGACTTAGAGCATGATATTTTCCTGGTCAGTTTTATGGCAAAATTTGTGCCATGTTTTAGTTCTGTGACACCCACAGGAGCTATTAAGTCTTCTAGGACCATTTTCCCCAATATTAAATGGCTTCTATCCTCTGTAGAATATGACTAGTCCCTGGTTTATATTTTTTAGAACGTTGTAAGACTTTGCTGGAATAGATTACTTGCTTAGTATTTCCCAAATTATAACCCACGGAATAGTCATTCCAAAGAAATGCTTTAAATAAGTAAATAAATAAGACACCACCAGCTTCTGGAATAATAAGCACAGATCTTAACTTATATTATAAGATAACATATGTAAACATTCTCACACTTCCTTCCTTATGTGTTTCTAAATTGTTTATTCTTTCTAATTTTTAAATAAAATTTAAATATGTTCTACATGGGATCAGCACAGATGTATTCATTTCCCGATATACCTAATGCCTACTGGGTACCTCTCCTTGAGTTGGCCCTTCATTTATATTAGACAAAAATAACCACTATTTTGAATTGTTTTTTTAATTCCCATGCATTTCTCATATTACATATGTATGTATTCTTAAACAATATATACTATTGTTTTTCATGCCTTATATGTCAGTGAAAAGGTGCTGATTATATTATTCCATAATTTATTCATATGACTACATCACATTTATGAGATTTATTCAATAGAATAGATATATGACATGGCTTTTCACATATTTTCTCAACTGGATAGTATTCTCTTGTGTACATGAATCAAATATATTGACCAATTCTCAAGTTAATGGATATATATTTCAGTTCCATTTTTATATTAAAAAACAATGTTGCTCTAAACATCTCTTTACAGTGCTTTTGTGGGTATAAACCAGTTTCTCTGGTTTATATCCCTAAGTCAGATGGCACATCACTTGTTTTATTACTAATTGCAGAAGTATCTCCACAAATGTTTGTATCAATCTGGGGGAACTTTATTTTACCATGTTAACCACTCTCCTTCCCTTTTCTCTCCTTTTTGTTTTTTGTTTTTTTGGCATGGAATTATCTACCAGGCCACACAGAGCACATTCACTATTCTAATTACAATTGCACAGTACATTGGTATAAAGAATTCCATGAATTGGTTAGTCATTTACTTAGGTAGTTCATTATTAGTGCACACATAAACCACTTCTTCCCATATGGTCTTCATTACCTTAATGCTGATATTTTGATCCCCATTTAATACACTCCTTTAAATTTTTTTGCAGTTTTATCGAGAAATAATTGACATGCATCACTGTATAAATTTAGGTGTATGACATGATGATTTGATTTAGATGTATTGTGTAATGATTACTGAAATATTTCAGCCAACATCTATCATCTCATATATAAAAAAATAAAGAAGATATACTTTCTTCTCGAGTGCACATGGAACATTCTCCAAGATAGATCATATACTGGGTCTCAAAACAGCCCTTCATAAGTTTACAAGAATTGAAATCAACCACAGAAAAAAGTCTGGAAAACCTCCAAAAGCATGGAGGTTAAAGAACACCCTACTAACGAATGAGTGGGTCAACCAGGCAATTAGAGAAGAAATTAAAAAATATATGGAAACAAACGAAAATGAAAATACAACAATCCAAACGCTTTGGGACGCAGCAAAGGCAGTCCTGAGAGGAAAATACATTGCAATCCAGGCCTATCTCAAGAAACAAGAAAAATCCCAAATACAAAATCTAACAGCACACCTAAAGGAAATAGAAGCAGAACAGCAAAGGCAGCCTAAACCCAGCAGAAGAAGAGAAATAATAAAGATCAGAGCAGAAATAAACAATATAGAATCTAAAAAAACTGTAGAGCAGATCAATGAAACCAAGAGTTGGTTTTTTGAAAAAATAAACAAAATTGACAAACCTCTAGCCAGGCTTCTCAAAAAGAAAAGGGAGATGACCCAAATAGATAAAATCATGAATGAAAATGGAATTATTACAACCAATCCCTCAGAGATACAAACAATTATCAGGGAATACTATGAAAAATTATATGCCAACAAATTGGACAACCTGGAAGAAATGGACAAATTCCTGAACACCCACACTCTTCCAAAACTCAATCAGGAGGAAATAGAAAGCTTGAACAGACCCATAACCAGCGAAGAAACTGAATCGGTCATCAAAAATCTCCCAACAAATAAGAGTCCAGGACCAGATGGCTTCCCAGGGGAGTTCTACCAGACGTTTAAAGCAGAGATGATACCTATCCTTCTCAAGCTATTCCAAGAAATAGAAAGGGAAGGAAAACTTCCAGACTCATTCTATGAAGCCAGTATGACTTTGATTCCTAAACCAGACAGAGACCCAGTAAAAAAAGAGAACTACAGGCCAATATCCCTGATGAATATGGATGCCAAAATTCTCAATAAGATACTAGCAAATCGAATTCAACGGCATATAAAAAGAATTATTCACCATGATCAAGTGGGATTCATTCCTGGGATGCAGGGCTGGTTCAACATTCGCAAATCAATCAACGTGATACATCACATTAACAAAAAAAAAGAGAAAAACCATATGATCCTGTCAATCGATGCAAAAAAGGCCTTTGACAAAATCCAGCACCCTTTCTTAATAAAAACTCTTGAGAAAGTCGGGATAGAAGGAACATACTTAAAGATCATAAAAGCCATTTATGAAAAGCCCACAGCTAACATCATCCTCAACGGGGAAAAACTGAGAGCTTTTTCCCTGAGATCAGGAACATGACAGGGATACCCACTCTCACCGCTGTTGTTTAACATAGTGCTGGAAGTTCTAGCATCAGCAATCAGACAACAAAAGGAAATCAAAGGCGTCAAAATTGGCAAAGATGAAGTCAAGCTTTCGCTCTTTGCAGATGACATGATATTATACATGGAAAATCCGATAGACTCCACCAAAAGTCTGCTAGAACTGATACATGAATTCAGCAAAGTTGCAGGATACAAAATCAATGTACAGAAATCAGTTGCATTCTTATACACTAACAATGAAGCAACAGAAAGACAAATAAAGAAACTGATCCCATTCACAATTGCACCAAGAAGCATAAAATACCTAGGAATCAATCTAACCAAAGATGTAAAGGATCTGTATGCTGAAAACTATAGAAAGCTTATGAAGGTAATTGAAGAAGATTTAAAGAAATGGAAAGACATTCCCTGCTCATGGATTGGAAGAATAAATATTATCAAAATGTCAATACTACCCAAAGCTATCTACACATTCAATGCAATCCCAATCAAAATTGCACCAGCATTCTTCTTGAAACTAGAACAAGCAATCCTAAAATTCATATGGAACCACAAAAGGCCCCGAATAGCCAAAGTAATTTTGAAGAAGAAGACCAAAGCAGGAGGCATCACAATCCCAGACTTTAGCCTCTACTACAAAGCTGTCATCATCAAGACAGCATGGTATTGGCACAAAAACAGACACATAGACCAATGGAATAGAATAGAAACCCCAGAACTAGACCCACAAACGTATGGCCAACTCATCTTTGACAAAGCAGGAAAGAACATCCAATGGAAAAAAGACAGTCTCTTTAACAAATGGTGCTGGGAGAACTGGACAGCAACATGCAGAAGGTTGAAACTAGACCACTTTCTCACACCATTCACAAAAATAAACTCAAAATGGATAAAGGACCTGAATGTGAGACAGGAAACCATCAAAACCTTAGAGGAGAAAGCAGGAAAAGACCTCTCTGACCTCAGCCGTAGCAATCTCTTACTCGACACATCCCCAAAGGCAAGGGAATTAAAAGCAAAAGTGAATTACTGGGACCTTATGAAGATAAAAAGCTTCTGCACAGCAAAGGAAACAACCAACAAAACTAAAAGGCAACCAACGGAATGGGAAAAGATATTTGCAAATGACATATCGGACAAAGGGCTAGCATCCAAAATCTATAAAGAGCTCACCAAACTCCACACCGGAAAAGCAAATAACCCAGTGAAGAAATGGGCAGAAAACATGAATAGACACTTCTCTAAAGAAGACATCCGGATGGCCAACAGGCACATGAAAAGATGTTCAGCGTCGCTCCTTATCAGGGAAATACAAATCAAAACCACACTCAGATATCACCTCACGCCAGTCAGAGTGGCCAAAATGAACAAATCAGGAGACTATAGATGCTGGAGAGGATGTGGAGAAACGGGAACCCTCTTGCACTGTTGGTGGGAATGCAAATTGGTGCAGCCGCTCTGGAAAGCAGGGTGGAGGTTCCTCAGAAAATTAAAAATAGACCTACCCTATGAGCCAGCAATAGCACTGCTAGGAATTTATCCAAGGGACACAGGAGTACTGATGCATAGGGGCACTTGTACCCCAATGTTCATAGCAGCACTCTCAACAATAGCCAAATTATGGAAAGAGCCTAAATGTCCATCAACTGATGAATGGATAAAGAAATTGTGGTTTATGTACACAATGGAGTACTACGTGGCAATGAGAAAAAATGAAATATGGCCTTTTGTAGCAACGTGGATGGAACTGGAGAGTGTGATGCTAAGTGAAATAAGCCATACAGAGAAAGACAGATACCATATGGTTTCACTCTTATGTGGATCCTGAGAAACTTAAGAGAAACCCATGGGGGAGGGGAACAAAAAAAAAAAAAAAAGAGGTTAGAGTGGGAGAGAGCCAAAGCATAAGAGACTGTTGAGAACTGAGAACAAACTAAGGGTTGATGGGGGGTGGGAAGGAGGAGAGGGTGGGTGATGGGTACTGAGGAGGGCACGTTTTGGGATGAGCACTGGGTGTTGTATGGAAACCAATTTGACAATAAATTTCATATATAAATAAAAAAAAAAAAAAGAAAAAAATAAAAAAAGAAAAAAAAAAAGAAAAAAAAAGAAATAAAAAAATAAAGAAGAAAAAATAAATTTAAAAAGTTCTTGTGATGAGAATTCTTGGGATTTACTCTTTTAACAGCTTTTCTATATATCGTATAGCGGTGTTAGCTGTAGTCATGATGTTGTACATTGTATCCTTAGTACTTATTTTAGTACTTATTTTACATCTTATAACTGGAAATTTGTACCTTTTGATCACCTTCCTCCAATTCCTCCCCACATGTATACTATCCCCTTTTTGATAACCACGTGTCTTATATCTTTTTCTATGAGTTTTTTTTTTTTTTGGTTCCACATATAAGTGAGATCATACAGTATTTGCCTTCTTCTGTCAGACTTATTTCACTTGGCATAATGCCTTCAATGTCCATCTATGTTGTCAAAAATGGTAAAATTTTATTATTTTGTATGGCTAAATAATATTTCCTTGTAAATATACAACAGATTCTTTACCCATTCATCCAACAATGGACACTTAAGTTGTTTTCATGTTTTGGCTATTTGTAAACAGTGCTGCTATAAAATGGGGTTTGAGACATCTTTTTAACTTAGCATTTGTGTTTCCTTTGGCTATTTTCAGAAATAGATTGGATCATATGGTAGTTCTATTTTAATTTACCGAGGATTCTCCATTCTCTTTTCCATATGGCTGTATCAACTTACAACCCCATCAACAGTAAGTGCACAGAGGTTTCCTTTTCTCCACATTCACAGCATCCTGTGTTATCTCTTGTCTTTTTGGTGATGGCCATTCTAACAAACATGAAGTAATATCTCATTGTAGTTTTAATTTGCATTTTCCTGATGATTAGTGACACTGAGCATCTTTTCACATACCTGTTGGCCACCTGTATGTGTTCCTCGGAAAACTGTGTATTCGTGTCCTCTGCTCATTTTTCAATTGGGCTATTTGTGGTTTTCTAAAATATTGAATTGTGTAAGTTTTTTATATACTGGATTATTTTGTATTAACCCCTTATCAGGTGTATGATTTGCAAATATCTTCTCCCATTCAGTAGATTCCCTTTGTGTATGTGTGTGTGTGTGTTTAAAGTTTTTATTTAAATTCTACTTAGTTAACCTATAGTGTAATATTGGTTAGAAGAGTAGAATTTAGGGGCGCCTGGGTGGCTCAGTCAGTTGAGCGGCTGACTTCGGCTCAGGTCACAATCTCGCAGTCCGTGAGTTCGAGCCCCGCATCGGGCTCTGTGCTGACAGCTCGGAGCCTGGAGCCTGTTTCGGATTCTGTGTCTCCCTCTCTCTGACCCTCCCCCGTTCATGCTCTGTCTCTCTCTGTCTCAAAAATAAATAAGCATTAAAAAAAAAATAAAAAAAAAAAGAAGAGTAGAATTTAGTGATTCATCACTTACATGTAACATTTAATGCTCATCACAAGTGCCCTCCTTAGTATTCATCACCCATTTAATTCATCCACCAACCACCTCCACTCCAGCAACCCTCACTTGTTCTCTACAGTTAAGAGTCTCTTATGGGTTACTTCCATCTCTTTTTTTCTCCCTTCCCTTATGTTCATCTGCTTTGTTTCTTAAATTCCACCTATTAGTGAAATCATATGGTATTTGTCACTCTCTGATGACTTATTTCACTTAGCATAATACACTCTAGGGCCATCCACGTCATTGCAAATGGTAAAACTTCTTTCTTTTTGATGGCTAAGTAATATTCCTTTACACACACACACACACACACACACACACACACACACACACACCACATCTTATTTTCCATTCATCAGCTAATGGATATTTGGGCTCTTTACATAATTTGGCCATTATAGATAATGCTGCTATAAGCATTGGGGTGCATGTGCTCCTTTGAATATTTTTGTGTCCTTTTCCCAAACAGAAATTAATAAGAGAAAAAAAAAAAGTGTTATACTAGAAACATAACTTCAATTCAAAACCTAGTTTAAACATAAAAATTGAGTTTTCCATGCAAATATGGTTTCATGCATTTTTTAATAAGTTTTAGAGCTCAATAATTTTTTTTTAATTTCCTACGTGGAAGTTATTTTTTCCATGAAAAAGATTACTTTAAGGTTTAGTGCTCTCACAACTAATAACTTTAATTCTATTATTAATCTGTACTAATTACAGAGTTTAAATTTATAGATTTTTCAGAAAAGTAGGTCTCATTTAAAAGATCATTAAAACCATATTGCTGCTGGTAGGATCTGAATAGTTCTCAGGTTCTTTTACTACCAAAAAGTCTAGAAATGTACCTAAGTGCTTTGCCATGCAGATTGTAATTACAAAATTAGTGTTAATTCTAAAGTTTATAATCTTAAAGTAAAATCTGTTTCTTATTTTTAGTAAACAGTTATTATGAGGAACCAGATAAAAACTGGTTTATGTACATTTTTACAAGTGGTATATAAATATTCCCCTTTCGCATAAACTTTTTAGCTCTTTTGGATGAATTCTCACTCTTGCTCTCTCTCTCCCTCTCTTTCTTTTCCCGTGTCCCTCCTTCATCTTTGCTGACATATATTTGACAAATAACGTTATCCAAATTTAAAGTATGTGACATGATGTTATATTACATGGGTGTATTGTGACCTGTTTACCACCATAAGGAAAGATAACACATCCATCACCTCATGTAGTTACTGTGTGTGTGTGTGTGTGTGTGTGTTTAGAAACCTTAAGATCTACTCTCTTAGCAAATTTCAAATATGTATTCCTTTTTTTTAACTGAAATGCATGAATTGTCTTAAAACAAGAATTTCTCAAAATGTGCTTCTCAGCTACTCCTAACACAATTGTCTTTCATATTCACCAAAAATACCCATTTCTTGGCCCAATCATAGCTCATTGAAGCAAGAAAAAACTAGGATTTAATTGTTGGAAACTGCATATTCAATACGCTTTCTATACTATTACAATACACATAAAATTCACCCAAAAACACTAAATATTTGAACATGATATAAATTTCAAAGCCCTGTGATCTTAGCTGCGAATTCCAGGTGATTTTTTTGTAAAAACAAAGGGTAAATGTGTTTTCTACATGAAAAATTTTGCATTGTTTTCAGTGTTAGTTATGCCTGAAGTAATTTTACATTGTTTAATTTCAAACCCATGTCTTATTTTATTTTTTTATTTTTTACTTTTTTTAGTGTTTATTTATTTTTGAGAAAGAGAGAGCATAAGGGAAGGGACAGAGAGGGAAACAGGATCTAAGCAGGCTCAGCACTGATAGCAGAGACTAATGAGGGGCTCAAACCCTCAGATCATGATCTGAGCCATAGTCGGACACTTAACTGGCTGAGCCACCCAGGCGCCCCATAATTTCAAATCCATGTTAAAGATTCAATTTCTCATAATTCTCTTTGCTTTACTAAGAAACTATTTGAAATTTGTATTCAAATTTCTTGTCAAAAAATAATCAGTTTCCTATTATTATTTTCATCTATGGTGATTTTTTAATTTTGTGATTTAAAAAATTTTTTTTCAGTTTATTTATTTATTTTGAGAGAGAGAGGGAGAAAGAGAGGGAGAGAGAGAGAATGCCAGACAGGCTCTGATGTAGCCTGATGCAGGGCTCGAACTCACAAAGTGTGAAATCATGACCTAAGCTGAAACCAAGAGTCAGACCTTCAAAGGAATGAGCCACGCAGATGCCCCCATGGTGATTTTTTCATATGTATATATTTTAAAAACACCTGTGGTGCTTTTAATAGCATGGATTCTAAACTTGATAAATTTTAATACAAAAACTTGCCTTTATTCCTGGTTATAAAACTTAGAGAACTTTTCTTGCTTTTTATGATTCAGTCACTAATTTTTAAAATATTATTAAGTGTTAATAGATAAAAAAGAATATCTATGATAAAATGTGGCAAGCACTCTTATTATTTACTTCATTAATTTTATTTTATTATTTATTATATTATTTACTCCATTACTTTTAAAGTTCCTTGAGTATTGCTTATTTGAACAACATTTTTTTCATTCTCAAATAAAACCAATACGCAGAATTTTGTACTTAATGATTCTCTTGCTTACTTAAAATATGTTTACCACATATAGATGTATATCATTATACATTGCATATTCAGTTTTGAAATATTTTGTTTTTAACATCTAATGAGTATACTTTTTGTATTTTTGGTAATTTTCTTTATTATTTCAACAAATCATTTCTGAGACACTTCAATATGTCTTCAATAGCTATTTGTTCACCTTTACTTATGTATTGCAAGTGACATGTAGTATATGGCAAATATCGTAAGGATATATTACACTCTATTCTTTGACCTTAATTTTTATATTTGTTTGTGTTACTGATATTAGAAGAGCTACTAGGAAATCTTGCATATGTTTTCCAGCATACAAGTATGTAAAGGAATTTTTGTTGTTCATACCCAGGTGTGGGATTTCTACTTCATGTACATACATCTTTATTTTTACTAAATAATGCCAATGTTTTTCCAGTAGTAGAGAGATATTATGATTTTTCTATATCTTTTTATTATTTTAAATGTTTTTTAACGGTTTGGAGAGGTGAAATTATATTCCATTTTCTCTAGATACTTCATATTTTGATATCCCTTTAAGACCATGCCTCATGAATTTCATTATTCTCTTCGTATTTTATTTTCTTATTTGCTTGTTGCTGGTGTGTATAAAAGTGATTGATTTTTTTTTCGTTTTTAATGTTTATTTTTGAGAGAGAAAGAGACAGACCTCAAGTTGGGGAAGGGCGGAAAGAGAGGGAGACACAGAATCCAAAGCAGTCTCCAGGCTCTGAGTTGTCAGCACAGACCTGGAGGCGTGGCCGGAAGCCACAAACCATGAGATAATGATCGGAGCTGATGTCGGACACTTAGCCAACTGAGCCACCCAGGTGCCCCAAATATGACTGTTTTTGAATACTGACTTTAAATCCAGAAAAGTTTAAAATTTAATAATGTCAAGACTTTATATATAGACTATTTGAGGTTTTCTAGATAAAGATTCATATAATTTGTAAATAATATTTTTTCTATTTATCTACCCTTAAATATTACTTATCTCATTGTATTGTCTGGGATCCCCAATACACTGTTAAATCAAAGTGGCAATATTAAGCCCTCCTATGTAGTTTTAACATTAAAATGCTCTTTTTTTTTTTTTTTTTTTGACAACTAAGTACAGTATGTGCTGTATAACTTTGAAGATACATGTAATCAATTTAGGGATGTTTCCTTTCATTTCTACTTTGTTAAACAGCATTATAACAAATGTTTGCTACTATATTCAACTTTTTGTATTGCTTCTATAAATTTATGATCAAAATTTTTTTCTTTAACTTGTTCATGTGATGGTTTTATTAATTGACTTGTAAATTTTAACCAACTTCACATCTTGTAATAAAACAAAATTGCCTCATACCATGACTCTTTTTAAATACATTGTTAGATCTGGTTTTCTACCAGTTGGCTTAAGGAATTTTCAATTCTAAATATAAATATTGCTTTCTATACTGATTTTGGCAGATTCTATATCTAGCTTATACTAGCTTCATTGCAAAATAAGTTTGGGAGGTATTTTCATATTTTCTCAACTCTGAAATTGTTAGGCTAAATAATGGCCTTTGCAAATATTCAAGTCCCAATCCCTGAAAACTGAATTTTACCTTATATGACAAAAAGGATTTAGCAGATGTGATTTGAGGAATAAGACATTATCCTGGATTATCTAGATGAGTCCTAAATGTAATAAAATTATTTTATCATTAAAGGGGGACCAGGGGATATATCATTGCAGAAGAGAAGGGACAGGAATGATGGGGCAGAGACTGCAATAATGTGGTCACAAGCCAAGGACTACAGGCAGCAATCAGAAAATGGGAAAGACAAAGAATGGGTTCTCCCCTGGAGCCTCAAGAAGAAACTAGCCCTGTTGACTTTGATTCTAACACTCTAAGACTCACTTTATATTTCTGAGCTTCAGAACGTGAAGAAACTAAATTTATGTTGTTTTAATCTGTTAGGTTTGTTGTAAATTATAGCAGCAGCAATAGAAAGTGTGTGTGTGTGTGTGTGTGTGTGTGTGTGCTCATGCACACATACTTATACCAGTGTGTGGATGTGTACATGATGTGAGTGTTTCAAGAAATTTGTGAACAGACTTTGGAGTTTTCTTTTTAAAAGCTTTTTGTCTACATAGTCAACTTTTTAATGATTACAAAAAATATGTAGTTAGACTTTTAAATGTGTCCAGTTTATTATTAGATGTGTCCAGAATGTTATGGCTAAATTTCTAAAGAAAGTGTATTCCACAGTTATTGACTATAGTCTTCCACCTGTCGCCATTAGATTAAGATTTTGGGGGATCTGTTAAAATTAACTCTATCAATAGTAAGTTGTTCTTCTACAGTGTTGTATTCCCACTATAATAATAGACTTGTACATTTTTGCTTCTGTATTTGTCTATTTTTACATCATCTATTTTGAGATTATTATGTTAAGAGCATAAAAATTGTAAATTATATATCTTTTGCAGGAGTAAAGCATGATCATTATTAAGGGCATCAAACTATTAACTGATCACAGATTTATGTCCTCTTCTTCTAGGGCACAAAGTTATATTACATTTATCAGCCTCTTTTGAAGTTAGATGTTGTCATGTGACAGAGCTCCTGCAATTAAATGTAAGCAGGAATTGATGAGTGTCACATCCATTCTGGTCCATAAATCTACCATCATTAAACATCCCTTCCCTTTCCTAAATGACAGGTAGACATCAAGTCTCAGGATGACATTGACAGCCAAATTCTTCAGATGGAAAAGACCGTGTAAACAAGGATTCCTGGATGCCTACGTGGAGCAAAGCATCCTGACTTTTTAAATTGCCACCCACTAGAAAATCCCACTCTGAAATATTGCATGAACAAGAAATAAACTTTCATTAGGTTAAATCACTGATATAAATGGGCTTGTCAAAACTGTACATTATATTAATTTTTATGTCTCTTCTTAATTTCTAGCAGTATATTTCACCTGAAAGTTTATTCCATTGTTATGAATTTAAATAAGCTAAATATTGTTATTTTATATTTTGTATTTTTTAATTCCACTTGAGAATTTTTAGTATGATTCTGTTCCATGCTGTGTTTACTAGCTCTGATTTATGGTGTAAAGTCTCCTTGTGTATTTTGGTACTTATGAATGTAACCTCAAATTTGGGGGGAAATGTTATGTCGGAATTATTTGAGTCCTGAGATGAAGATAGGTTCATTGTAAAATAATTTTCTTTCATGTCTATAAAACATCTTAAGGAATTATTGTTGAGAAACAGTGTTCTGTAAATATTTTCATGTTTCTTCACAGTCAAGAATTTCTAAGGAAAAAATACTGGTAATTTGGTTTAAAATATATTACAATGGAAGCAAGACTTAGAAGTAAAAGATAGAGACTTTAAGAGAAATTTAGAAACATGTTTTCCAGAGTCATTTCTTTATATTCCAAAGGGTAATTTAATTGGCTTTGAGACCTCTTACTTTCTTCCCAGAGAGGATTTGTTTACATTAGAAAGAGAAGGACCTTCTCTGTCCTTTGGAGGAGAGGATGAGCAGCTATACAAGCTCCTAGATTCATAATTTCAAGATGCCCCTCCTCATGTAATGAGTTTTGCTATATGTTCAGGCTCCATCTGGCTCTCATCGTATCACCCAGTGAATGATCATTGTGTGCCTATCCCATTCAAGAGGGTTGTATGAGTAATTAAGTCTATCTCTGATTCAAAAACCTTGTGCTTTTATCAGGAAGAAATATAAATGTAAAGCTTAAGTACCAGTTATAGACTATTTTTAACTAAATTGAATCGTTTGCTTGGAGTAGTGTGAATTCATTCTGCACATTCATGTGGGGGCTACATTCTGGCTGTTAATTTTCAGGGGCACTTTTTCCTCCACTGGATGCCAAATTAAGCAAATTTTTTAGAGATATGGGGCATGGGCTTATTCCTAATTCACCTCTACACTGAATATTTAGAAATTTAGATCTCATTTTAGTAAGTGTTCCCTTTTATATTATCCAACTTTAGTGGAATCCTCTTTTGTATATTATCCTTTCTGTCCCAAGAGCCTATGAAAATTAAAACTCATTTAATTTCTGTTGGCAAATGCCCTCATTGCTAAGTCCTTTTGCTCAAGCTCCACTGAATTTTCTGGTTTCTCTTTCCATTAAATTTCTGTCCTATCTACCAAACTTTCTTGACCACCCCTTAGCCCCTTTAAGTTTTATTTTTCAGAAATCAAGGTTATTTTCAGTTGAAGGATTGTCATGACCACCTGGTCTATCATATTGACTGGAATAGATAACCTTCCTGAAGTCCTCCTATTTCTTAAAGAAAAAAAGTTAGTTAATTAGTGTTTTGAATTTTTTTCTAATGTATATATAAGAGAAGAATAAATAGGCATCACAGAGGGGATTTTTAGGAGAGTGAAATTCTATATACTATAATGGTAGATATATGTCATTACACATGTCAGAACCCATAGAACGTACAACACAAAATGGAAACATTAATGTCAACTATCAAATTTAGCTGATAATAACATAGCAAAATTGCCTCATAAATTGTAGCAAATACTCCACACCAATGCAAGAATATTAACAATAGGGGAACTTGGGAGAGAGATTACAGGGCATATGAAATCTCTGCACAGGCTTCTTATTTTGTAATCCTAAAACAGCCCAAAATAAAGTTACTGGTTAAAGTTTTTAAAAATATGTTAACAACTTTTTCACTGAAAGGTGGAAAAAAAAGGCACTTGATAGAGTGTTTCATAAAGCACTTCTGAAACTTGTGTACTATGATCTCATTACATCTTTATAGAAAGCAAAGTACTTATGGATTATTTTCTACTTCTATTGTGTCTTATTTTATTAACTCTATATTTAGAAATGACAAATGTGATTCAGAAGTTGTTAATCATTGAAAAAGATTTCACAATTTATAAATGCCTTTATTTTCATGGTATGAGTTAATTACCACCCAGTGAGATTGTAAGCAACAGATATGTTGCTTTGCCTCATTATTAGGATAAAATCTCTGACTTAAGAAACCAAAAAAATGAACTTAGAAGTAAAAATAGTATTTATGAGAGGACAATTATTCACTTATATATATCAACTACTTTTAGAATATACGATAAGTCAATTTAAAATATTGAAACTATGAAATGGAAATAAAAATATATACATATTTTAATTTAACCTCATATTATATTTATTTTATATAGTATAGACCATATGAAATATTATCTTCTGGATGTAATTTTCCAAATATGCAAATATGTTTCCAATGTTTTTTATTTTAAAATATCATATGTAATCAAAGAGATAATCAAATATGTATATTTTAACTTGAAAACAAGTGCTAAAATTCATTAATATAAACACTTATACTTTCAGCAGTTTATATGATTGAAAGTAAAATAATTCAGATAAATCAATTTTTATTTATCCACCTTAAGCTTTATTTTTTACATTTAAAATGTTTGTTTATTTTTGAGAGAGAGAGAGACACACAGAGCAAGCAGGAGAGGGACAGAGAGAGAGAGGGAGACACAAAATCTGAAGCAGTTTCTAGGCTCTGAGCTGTCAGCACAGAGCCTGACGTGGGCTTCTAACTCACAAACCATGAAATCATGGCTTTAGCCAAAATCAGCCTCTTAACCAGCTGAACCCCCCAGGCGCCCCTATTTTAAGCTTTAAAAACACTGATACTACAGCTTCCTAAAGTGCAATGTTTGAGGCTAAGAATAATTCTTTAAGTATATTTTGAATAAAGACATGGATAACAATGTATTTATATAAACTAGAATCATAAAGATAAAACGTTTTTTTTTTTAATTGACAAAAGACAATCTTTTCTACTATGGTAAATTTAGAAAGTAAAATTGGAAAAGATTGGGTAGTTTAATGGATTTTCTCAATTACAGTTCATTCTTTAAGGCAATAAAGGTCAACATTATATCAATTTCAATGAGCAAATTACTAATCTTAAAAATTACTTTCAATTGTCTACATTTAAGAAAATGGTGATATTCCAAAGATAGTGATAAATGAGGCTGGACTGATATAAAATTTAATTACCCTTTGATAAATTGCAAATTTCTTTTCTATGCCTTAGTTACAAGTTGTCTTTTTGTGTAATGGTTTAAAAGCTCAATGAGACCTAATTGACTGAAGATTGCTTCAACATAACTTACTTTTCAAACGTGAGCAGGCCATAATATTTTATTGTTCTTGATTCAAACTACATTGATTGTTAAAATCTTGTCACAATGTTTTCAAGTGAAAGGTTTTAATTTTTGTAATTTTAGTTTTTTTCTCCATAAATTTACATTTATTTGCATATGAACAAGCTCAAAAACTGTAATTTATGCCCATAGTTTTATCTATTCAAATGTGGAATATTTAATATTGCCAGACAAAAACAGAAGGTTATAATTCAGTCTGTGTTTTATACTGACTTTAAAAACTATAAGAACACAGTAAAATACATGATGGATATTAAAATTCATGGAAATAATTTTGCAAACTATAGTCCAGTATCTGATTTATAGATGACAAGGATTCACTAGTAATTTTGATTATCATTAAGGAGTACCTGAATAATAACTTTTATGAACTTTATTCTGTTTTTAACTACTTTGTGGAATTTACTGCTAATTCATTGTATACTATAGATTTTCATAACAGATCTTTCAATATGATGTTTTCAAAATCTGTAAACTTGATTAAGATGTTGTATGAAATGATAACTCTATCTTTTTTTCAGTAACCACAGATCACATAAATAATTCATCATGGAGGTAACTCTTTTGTTAGTGCTCTATATAGGGTTTAGTGATCTACATCCTAGTATATATTTAATGTCTTTGATTATAAAGGCCAACTTGCTTTGCACCGATGTTATTTCATTTAAAATCTCATAATAATACTCATTTGAATGGCTCTCACTAACTTGAAGTTAGTTGTTAACCTCTTATAGAATACAATTATTTTTAAGGGTTAAATACAACTGAAACAGAATACCAATATAATATTACTATTTGTGCATATATATAATAATGTTGACTTTGGAGGTGTGATGATGCCAAACCTTGTAATAGTTATTTTAATATTATTAATTAATATTGAACATTTTCTCAGTGTTTATAAGATACTATATCATTTAGGTACTATTATACACATTTTATAAGTGAGAAAACTATGGCCTGGGGTACCTACGTAAACTTTCCATGTAAGTCAGACTCTTCAGCCAATCCTTTTAGGCACACCACTATACTACATCTTTAAAAATTGGGAAAGATGATACCTCCTCATTGAATATTTTATAATGCCAAACTCTTGTTATAGTTTTTTTTAAATCATTGTTTGTAATATGTATTAATTACATATTATGTTTATTTGTTTATTTTTTGTGACAAACTACTTTTTTGTTTGTATCAAGTCTTTTTTTATTTAAAAATTTGTTTTAATCTTTTATTTATTTTTGAGAGAGAGAGAGACAGAGTATGAGTGGGGGAGGGACAGAGAGTGAGGGAGACATAATCCACGAAGCAGGTTCTAGGCTCTAAGTTGTCAGCACAGAGCCCGATATGGGGCTCGAACCCAAAAACCACAAGATCATGACCTGAGCCAAAGTCGAACACTTAACCTACTGAGCCACCCAGGTGCCCTCTTTGTTTCAAGTTTTTAATTAAATTCTAGGTAGTTAACATATAGTTTAATATTGGTTTTAGGAGAAAAATTTAGTGATTCATCACTTATATATAACACCCAGTGCTTCCTGCTATCATTGTATATTATCATGTTTCTTGGAAAATATTCTGTGCTAAACTTCTTATATTAGAATCCTTATCATTTTATTTAACATTTTAAATTCAAACCTTCAAATATATGTGAAATAGACAAAAACTGCAATAAATATCCATGTAGTTATCATCCAGATTCAGTAATAATAATCTCATGACAAATATTGCCTCATTTATATTTCTATCCACCCTCGTATCATTTTAAAGCTTATTTCAGATGCCATGTTATTTTGTCCACATATATTTCACTTATTGTTTTTCTCCAATCTATGTATCTATCATCTTTTATTTGTAATGTTAATATAATGCCACTTCACACCATGAAAACATTTATTTCTTAATAACTTTTAACTTCAAATGTCCAGTCAATATAAAAAATTATAATTTTTAAAATTTACAATTTTTAGAGGTTTATTCTGAATCCAAACTCATTGACACATGTGATTGGCTAACATAGCTGATCATTCTTTTAATCTACAGATTCTCTTTCAATCCTTCTCTGTTTTGTTTGTTTTCTAGTTACGATTTATTTTTTCAGGAGCTGGGTTGATTTTACTATACAGTTTCCTGTTTGTATCTGTACAGTGCAGTACCACAAATGTATTCCTGTAAAAAAAAATTGAAAATGGCTAGTTTGCGGTGCCTGGGTGGCTCAGTTGGTTAAGCGTCAGACTCTTGGTTTCAACTCAGATCATGGTTTCATGGTTCCTGGGTTCCAGGCCACCAGAAGCCCCATGCAGGGCTCTGCACTGACAACGCGGGGCCTGCTTGGAATCCTCTCTCTTCTCTCTCTGCTCTTCCTCCCACTTCCAGTTTCTCTTTCTCTCAAAATAAACAAACTTAAAACAATATTTTAAAAGAAAGTGATTAGTTTTATTTAAATTTATTTACAATTTATTTATTTATTTATTTCAGGTTCAGAGGTGGTGAAATGTTTTTTCTTCTGGACCTGCAACATGAGCATGCCTCTCTTTTTCTGATCGTTAATAACCATTGGCAGTCAATACCTAGATTCACCAATTGTTTACAATTCCAAAATTCCATTCCATTATGCTTTTTAATTTAGTAACTGAAATTCTTTAACAGAATAATACCCTTCATTAAATTTTTCGTTACACTGGTACTTAGCTTATGTTGGAAACCCAGAATAAATGTTTCATTCTTTCCCTTAACTTTACAGGTTTTAAAATAATGAGTTGATTCACTAGATACTACAAAAAGAAAAACAAAAGCCTGTATGTGTGTGTGTGTGTGGGTGTGTGCGTGTGTGTGTGTGTGTGCGCGTGTGTGTGTGTGTGTGTTAGTCTGTTTGGACTAGTGCAAAAAAAATTACTCTAGAGTGTATAGCTTAAGCAACAAGTGTTCATTTCTCACAGTCTGGAGGCTGGAAAGTCCAAGATTAAAGCATGGCAGATCGGTGTCTGGTAAGGACATCCTTCAGAGTTTGCAGGTGGCCATATTCTGACTGTGCTCCAACATGGCAATAGGGTCAAGAGAGTTCTCTGAGTCTCTTTGATAAGGACTGTAATCTCATTCATGAGGACAGAGCCCTTATGACTTAATTTTCCCCCAAAAGTGCTACTTCCTACTATCACCACATTGGTGGGCTAAGATTTCAGTGCAAAAACTTTAGGGAGATACAACCATTCAGTCAATAGCAGTGCATATATATATATATATACACACACACATTTGTACATGTATACATATATATACATTTATATATGTACATATGTGTACATATACATTTATATATGTGTATATATGTATATACATATACACATACTAAACTTAATTATACACGCACATTTTTTGGTCTCAATCTATTATTATTATCCTTTTATCCTTAATGGAGCTCAAATCATCCCGTCTTTGCCCAGTGGAAGTCATCCCAAATAGGTTGGGAGCCTTTTTGACAACTGTGATAAGATGTTCCAGGCTCAGGCTCATCCTGAAGTACTCTTGTTCAGACTTGAAATCAGCCATTTCTCCAATGAATATTTTAATAGAAAATAGTATTTAGAGTCCATTATTTTGGCATTGGAAGTACTCATGCCTTTGAAGCCATCATTCTTTCTAGTCCTTTTCATTCAAATGGACTAAAAAGTATTTTTGTGTTTTTTTGTTATTTTTTAAGATAAAACATAATATGAGTTGATATTGATTTTATCAGTTGAAATCTATAACCAGAGGGTTTTTCTCAAATCTTTCTGTCTTATATCTTTAAGCTGGCCAAAGGAAAAAAATATATAACCTATAAAGAAACAAAGATATGAATTACATCTGACTTCTCACCAGAAATTATATGTGATGCCTAATAATCCCTGTCTTTTGGTATTCATGTCCTTATAGATTTCCTTCCCTTCACTGAGACTTTTGACTTGCTTATAATTGATGGAATATGGAAAAAATAATAGGTTGTCATTCTTGTGATTATTTTATATTATGTAAGGCTCCATCTTTGCTAACAAGCTCACTGTAGATTCTTTCCTTTGTTGGCTTTCAATAGTAATCTGCTAAAAATCTTAGAGCAGAATAGAAATGAATTCTGCCAACAATAAGAAAGAACTGGAAACCAGATACTTTCCAAGTTAAGCCTCCAGATGAAAACCCAGCCCTAGCTTATAACTTAATTTTAGCTTTGTTGGACCCTGAGCAGGGGGCTCAGTTAAGCTTTGCTCAGACTTCTGATCACAGAAATTGCATATAATTTTAAGTCACTACATACAAGCTAATTTTTAAGCAATAGAAAACAAACAAACTATGTAAGTCAGAAAATAGTAGGGCAACACCTCTAAGGTCTCTCAAAAAAATATCAACTTAGAATGTTCTACCAAGCAGAAAAATCTTTCAAACTAAAGGGGAAATAATGACTTTACAGACAAACAAAAGACAAATTTACTGTCAGTAGATAAGCGAGACAGGGAATATTAAAGGAGTTCATAGGCAAAAGAAACATATCAGACAGACAGTTGTATTTAACCAAATAAATACAAAATATTAGAAATTTGAAAAATGAGAACAAATATAAAGGATTTTTTTATTTTTAATTTCTTTAAAGAGTAAAAGTAAAAGTGGTGTTATATTTGAAGCTTAACTGTGATCATTAAAGATGTACATTGAAACATAAGTAAACCCTCAGAATATAAGAATGGCTATACTAGTAATCCAATATTTGAAATAAAATTGAATCATTAAAAATATGTAATGTAAAGTCCAAGAAAGAGCAACAAAAAATAATAAAGAAAATATAGATCTAATAAATTCAATTAGAAGGATGATAGATTTAATTCCAGCCATATTAACATTACATTAAATGTAAATGGCCTTGACACCACAATACAAAGTGAGAGATTTTTAGGTTTAATTATAAACTGCCCACAAGAAACTATAAACTGCCCACAAGAAATCCACTTTATTTTTTTTTTTTTAATTTTTTTTTTCAACGTTTTTTTTTTTATTTATTTTTGGGACAGAGAGAAACAGAGCATGAACGGGGGAGGGGCAGAGAGAGAGGGAGACACAGCATCGGAAACAGGCTCCAGGCTCCGAGCCATCAGCCCAGAGCCTGACGCGGGGCTCGAACTCACGGACCGCGAGATCGTGACCTGGCTGAAGTCGGACACTTAACCGACTGCGCCACCCAGGCGCCCCAAGAAATCCACTTTAAATATGAAGATGTAGATAGTCACAAACAAAAAGAAAGGAAACAAATAGATATACCTTATGAACATAAATCAAAAGACAGCTGTACTGGCTCTATTAATAACAGACAGTATAAACTTTAAGAGTATTTCCAGTGATACAGAAGGACATGTCTGGTGATAAATAAAAGGAGCTCTCAGCCTGATATTGCAAGTCAAAGAAGTCTCACTGATTCTCTTTTTCTCTTTGTTTCCTCCAAAGAAGAGGTAATAACAAAGTGATTGATCAGATTATTGGTCAATGAATTTTCCATGAGTATTCTATGAATGAGATACATTAAAATCACAAAAATATATAAAGTTATCTTTTTAATCCTCTCTATAAACAATCCACTCTTAATTCAACATACGTGGTGCTTGGGATATAAGTTGAAAATGATTATTGGGATAGATATTAATGGTAAGAAGCAAGTTAGAGTGACTCATTACTTACATTTCAAATTTCTACATTATAAATGAAGATACATATTTAAGTGCAACTTCAAAATAGGAGACAGTAAATATATAGTGGATTTTCCAGTAAATGTTGAAACATATCAAATTATTTTTCTTATGGGAGATGTTTCTCACTTTTCTCACAGAATCAGATTGATTAGGATGCTAGAAGAGTTGAAAAAAGATTTTTCTTTTTTCTCTTACTTTATTTTCTTTTGCTTTCTTCCACCTTTTTAATGATTTCCAAATTTTGTATGATCACTCTCCACTCCAACAACTTCATAGGAAAATAGTTTTCTACTGACAAAAAAAGAAAAGGTTGTTCCTTGTGCTAAATTTTGTTGGTGTAATAATATGCATGTTATTGGTCCTGGGACAGTTTTTGAAAGGTTAAGCTGTATCTGTTTAAAGTGTTCCTATGCCCACTTAGACACTTGTGTGGAATCATCTCTGTTGATACTGAGTGAGTAGAATAAAAATATAAAAGCGAAGGTTTGGTTTGGGAGACAAAGTGATTTAATTTCTTGGGAAATTCTCTCAAGAATAAAAGCTCTATTTCACTGCAGTTAAGACTATTGATTTTGGCATCAACCTAACCTAGATTCTCTTCCCAACTTTCTCAGAATGGGAAAAATGAATGGCCTTGGGCCAATTACTCATGTAGTATTTAAACTTCATTATATTTATATGTAAAATATAATGATAATTCATACCTTAGAGAAATAAAGTGGAGATTAAAAAATAAATTAGTAATTCATATAATGCAGCTAGCACAATTTGGGAAATATTTATATTCCCAGTACTGTTTAATGTGATCTCTTGCTGCCATGTGGAGAGGCAATAAATGAAGATTTTAGAAACCCCCAAACTTCAAATCTTAGATCTAAAACTCACTAGCTATGTGATTTTGGAAAACTATATTTTGGTCTCCAGTTTCTTCATCTGAACAGCTGGAAGAAGAATAATATTATTTAAAAGGGTTGTTATGAGAATTGAGTTAATGCATATGAAGTACCATGTGGAAAGGCCTTAAGTTCATCGTTCACATAATAAGTTAAAAAGTGTTAGCTATTGTTATCATTGTTAAACACTGGTTAACTCACCTGGGAAAATATCTTGGAAAAACTTAACTAAGAAATCAAGTGGAGATGAATCTAAGCTTAGTACTAAGAATAGTCTTAAAGTTAATTTAATTTTCATCCTTCCATTTCAGAGGCCCAAAATGATACAATGTGGAGTTACTTTCTTGAAATGTTTGTTTGTAGGAAGATGAATCAAAATAATAGTAAATTTCTGGTGAGTACACTGAAAATGGGAGTTGAGATTCCCACTAGCTTCTTCCAATAAACTGTACAAACATAACTATTAATAAGGAGACTTTGCTTTTAAACCCAATAGTTTCTTCAAAATCATACATGAAGGAGTTAAAAGGAGTGTTTGTGGGGGAGTTATGTGTCCCTTTCCATTCAGAGAAGTTTTCCTTTCTCTACTTTTTAATCATTTATACAGAGACAGAAAATATTTATTTTATAAACATAGGCCTATTTCTCAGTTATCAAGAAAATGAAAAAGAAGGGGCGCCTGGGTGGCGCAGTCGGTTAAGCGTCCGACTTCAGCCAGGTCACGATCTCGCGGTCCGTGAGTTCGAGCCCCGCGTCAGGCTCTGGGCTGATGGCTCAGAGCCTGGAGCCTGTTTCCGATTCTGTGTCTCCCTCTCTCTCTGCCCCTCCCCCGTTCATGCTCTGTCTCTCTCTGTCCCAAAAATAAATAAACGTTGAAAAAAAAAAAAAAATTAAAAAAAAAAAAAAGAAAATGAAAAAGAAAAACACAATCATTGTTTACAGATAATAAAATTGTTAAAATAGAGAACCTCAAAAATTAATGAAAGCTGATTTTAAAAGTTTAGTTAAAAGACATAATGGAAGTTAAATATAGTTAAAAGCAGAACATTAGCTTTTTATGCATCAATAAATACCAAGAAAAAATAAGAGTGGAAATTAGCCCATCCAGCATAGGAGTAAAATATAATGTGTGCATTTATAAAATAAAACAATGCTACATAATAAAAGAAAGGTGAAACAAAAGAAGTTTTCAAGACACAAAAACCCATTTTAAAAGATTTGAAAAATTAGAAATTGTGTCCTTAAAAGAAGAGAAAGAAGGAGGTGGAGGAGTTAGTGATGAAGGAAGAAGAGAAAGAGAAGGGGGAAAGATATTCTATCAGTGTCTAGGTAGAAGATATAAAGCACACAGTAATTTGAAGGTTTTAATACAAAGAAATATTAACAATTTCCAAAAGATTAGCTGTTAAGAAGAAATAAAAAAGTGATTACAAATTGCTGTAAGACAAAAGAAATGTACTGAAAAAAAGAAGATTGTTGAAGGGGGTTATCCACTCCAAAACCGTAATTCAGACATCATTGAAGAGTATGTTACTATAGTCCAAGGCCTGGCCAAGTTTGCTGGCTTGCTTTTCTCAGAGCAGGTCCACAATTGGTGGACTGAGCCTGCGGAGCAAGAAACTCTGGGCAAGTACTGGGAAACTAGAAGTTCCTCACTAGCATGCCATCGGGTTGGGGTTAGAGGGTAGGGAAGTGTCAGTGGGTCTGTAAATCAGAAAATCTCTCACTGGGATGTCATCTAAAGCTGGTAGACAAGGAACTGTAGGTTAGCTAGAAAGTATGCAAGTCTCACTAAACTCTTAGGAAGATGCTGCCAGGCCAAGACTGGCAGTCAGAAAACCTCGATCAGGTCACTGTAAGAAGGCTGAGATCAGTGAGGGAAACGCAGACCAGGACTTTCAAGGAAGTAACCAACCATCTGTTGGTTATCAATGGGTCAAAACTGGCGAAAGAAGGTCTGCAAGCCAGGAACGGCCCAGGAAGTTGGCTGATGGAGGCTGAAGAGATAGGGGACCACAAGTGAAACTAGCAAGTCAGAAGCTAAGCACTACTGGCATCCCCACTTGCAGCCAGTTACTGTCCACAGGAACAAGTCAAGAAAAGGGCACAAGAAGCAAGGGAAAAAAAGACACTATCTCCCTTTTGACCTTTCTATCACCCTCCGTCGACAAAGCTTAGCACTGTGACAGCTGGCAAGAGTGACATGCTGTAGTATCACAGGCAAGCCAATGACCAGTTAGTATGGATCCAAGAGGCAATAGATTGGTAATAGGCACCGTTTTAATTATCAAATATGTTTAAATTAATTTATAGATTTAATGCAATCTCAACTAACATAAAAATTCAATGTTCGGAGAATTTCTAAAAAAATATTTTAAAGGTATTCCAGGATGGCAGATTTAAACATGTGTCTAAGGAGCCCTAAAATTTTGCAGTTGGGATGCGGTGCAATCCTGGTGGTCAGGGCTTCCGATTAATTCAACCAGAGCAGCTCAGCTCTCATCTGCTTTACCCTCTTGACTGCGGCACAAGCTTAGTTTTAGAAGAAGGACACTGCTATCAAAAGAAAACATTTGAAAAATAAACTCTGAAAAGTTTAAGCAGTTGAGAATAAGAAGGTGAAAAAAAGAAAGAAAAAGTAAAATATAGACCTGGAAATCATTAAAACATATACCATTACCATAAGTGTAATAGTGGAATATTTATTCAAGAATAAATAGATCTCTGTAAAAAATTGGCTGCTTACATATAGACCCTATTATAACAACCTGATTTACGTTACAGGAGGCAACTCACATTAAAGGAAACATGTTTATTATTCAGTGAAAGGTGTTGATATGATTGAGAAAGCTTTCCCTTAGAGAAAAAGTGTCAATTTATATTCTCACACACTTATACTTTATTTACTTTATTTATTTATTTACTAAAATAAATTCCAGCTGGAGTAAAGAGTAAACATTAAAAAAAAAAGACATATAAAGTTTTAAAAAGTGGATATTTTTCAAACCTGGAAATTGGGTGGAATTTTCAACCTTAGAAGAAATAGGTGTATGCACAGGGTAAAATGGACAGATTAGTTTTCAAATATTAAACTCTTTTCAATATCAAAAGGTAGGTAAAATACAATTTATAAGCAAGCAATAGTTTGCAGTTCAAAGAGGGAAAAGTCCATGTCTGAAATAATATGAGTTCATATAAAAGGAAGGGAGGGAATCACATAAAACTCTAAAACTTCAATAAATAAATGGGTAATACTAAGCTATTAATAAGGAAAGTGATATATGACTAGCACAGATACTAATAAAACTGTATAATGGTTATCAAAATAATTATAATTTAACCAACATTTCTAAATGTACCAAATAACCTAGAAAACACAAAATTTTTATAATCAAAACTACTAGGTTGAGTGCAGTAATTGATTTCTGTCAAACTGTAGTTGAGATGAATAAGCAAATATATAACTATTAAAAATTAGTTTTTAAAGTATATGATTAAATAGAAAATGCTTCTCCTCAAATATAAAAAGACAGTACTCTAAAGTTATCAAATACAGAAGAACATTTTGTTATATTTTTATAAAGAATTTCAGAAGTATGAAAGATTTATAGCCCAAATAACAGGAAAGCCTTCACTGAGAGGTGTAGGTGGAAGGGACCCCAGAATAAAAGATGGTTTTTTAGGAGTGGAGGAGAAACAAAGATATTCTGGGAGGAATGAATAGCACTAGCCAAGGATATAAGACAGAATAGTTAAGGATATTATCAGGCTATGGTAATAGAGCTTGGGAGCAGATTACAGAGTGTTGGATAAAGTCAGTCTAGAGTATGCAGATTTTACTTTAATTGATAGTGCCTACTGACTCCATATAAGGGCGCGACATGTACAAAACCTGCAATGTCAGTATGTCAGGTAGAGATCATGGGAAAGAGACCAGAAATGAGATACCAAACAGAAGACTAATATAGTTTAAGCAAGATGTAATACATCCCTATAATAACTCATTGACCTGTGTGTTGAGAAGGCAGAGTTTAGGTATCTTGAATTAAGAACATGCAAATTATGACCTGCTGAATGAGGAGACACAAGCCAACCACACAGGGGTGCAGGTGACCCCCTCAGTATCTGAACTCCTGGTTTGAGGGAGTAAAACCCTCGGGGTCATTTTGATTGAAGGCTTAGTGTTAATACACCCACACAAAGGAAGTAGTCTCAAAGTTTATTACTAACAAATCCCAGAGGCAAGGGGGCGATATTGAGCAGGGAGGGGGAGGGGAAAGGCAATCAGTCCTAGGTGAGGAGCAAGCAGGGGATGGAGAGCTGAATAGAAAGAACCTAGTACTTATAAGGTAGTTGGGGAGAAGGTTGTCAACTTTTCCCAGGAAAAGTACAGTAGGAATCTATGGTGGGCTTCCTAAACCAGATTTATCTAAGTGTCCAGACTCTAGGTGTGAGCAGGGTTATCAAACCGTAAAATGCCCAGGCAGGCACTCAGCAACTTCTCAAAAGTTGTTTTTCCTGTCACATATTAAATATAAAGAAAAAATTCATGCATAAAATATTAAAAACAGTTTGGCAAACCTTTTCTAATTGACGAGAACAGAGTGTAAAGGAAGAGTAAATGGTAAAGAAAAAGTCCAATCACTTTTCAATCTTTTGTGGCAAAAAAACAAAAAACAAAAAACAAAAAACAGAATCATTTACTTGGACTAGGAAGCCTAAAGGAGAGTTGATATTAAGGATAAAAGTGGGTTTGATTTTATACTTGCAGCAGTATGAGGAAACATAGTAATTAAGGAAACTATAAGGTAGTCTGAGGATTAAGAAGGAAGTTTAGGACATGTAGGTTCCATACTCAAGGATTAAAATTTCATTATTCACTTGAAATGTATTACCATCTATTCATCTTCCTATAAGCAAGCATTAAAAGGAAAAAAATTCACAGTGTCCACTTAAGCCTCTACAATAGTTGAGAGAAGGAAATAAATTACTTGACAATATCATGACTACTAAGCTTAGTGGAGGAAGCTGGCAGGGAATTCATCACTGTTTTCCATAACACCCTGTCTTCTTTCATTTTCTTTCCTACCTCCCTCTTTACTTCCTGCCTGCCTGCCTGCATTCTTTCCTTCCTTCCTTCCTTCCTTCCTTCCTTCCTTCCTTCCTTCCTTCCTTCCTTCCTTCCTCCCTTCCTTCCTCCCTTCTTTCTTTCCTTCTTTCTTTTCTTCCTTCCTTCCTGCCTTCCTTTTCTCTCTCACCTACCTCTCTACAATCCACCAATCTTATTCATATTTTTCCACTTTTACTTTCACTTTATGTGTGTGTGTGTGTGTGTGTATTTTATGCAGTTTTATCATGTATCCATTAATATATCCACCAATATATTCAAGATCTAGAATAATTTTCTCACCATAGAGTTTCCTCCTATTTCCATTTTGTAACCACAGCCCCTTCCCTCCTGCATACCTCCATAACCCCTGGAAATTGCTAATATTTTCTCCATCTCTATGATTTTGTCATTCAAGAATGTTATAAAAACGAAAACCTATGTCTTCTCTAGAGATTGACTTTTTTTTTCATTCAGCACAATTCCCTTGAGATTCCTCAAAGTTGTATGAATTAATAATTCATTTTTTCTAATTGCTGACTAGAATTACTAGTATGAATGTACCACAGTTTGCATATGCCTTTACCTGTTGAAGAACATTTGGGTAGTTTGCTTTATTTTCCGTTATGAATAACGCTGGTTAAGGACATTGGTATGCAGGTTTTATGTGAGTGTAAGTTTTCCTTTCTCTGAGATAAATGTCCAAGTGTAAAATTGCTGAGGCAAATTATAGTTGCATATTTATTTTTATAAGAAATTATGAGGCGCCTGGGTGGCTCAGTCACTTAGCGTCCAACTTTGGCTCAAGTCATGATCTCGTGGTCAATGAGTTTGAGCCCCGCGGCGGGCTCTGTGCTGACAGTTCAGAGCCTGGAGTCAGCTCCGGATTCTGTGTGTGTGTCTCTCTCTCTGCTCCCCCCCCCCTATTCATTTTATGTCTCTCTCTCTCACAAAAATAAATAAACATTAAAATTTTTGTTTTAAGAAATTACCCATCATTGCAAAGAGTATTTATACCATTTTACATACCCACCAGAAATGTGTGAGTAAACAAGTTCTCCACATTCTTGCCATTATTTGGTGTTGCCACTAATTATATTTTAGCCATTCTGATCAGAATATAATTGTATATATGGTTCTAATTTGCATCTCCTAATAGCTAACAATACTGAACATTTTCATGTGTTCATTTGCCATTTGTATATCTTTTTTTGATGTAATGTCTACTTATAATTTCCCCCCATTTTCTAGTGGGTTTATTTATTGTATCTTGATACATTGATATAAATGTATAAGTTTAAGATACACAATATGTTAGTTTGATACATTTATATATTGCAATATGATTTCTATAGTGGCATTTGCTAACATCTTTAGTATGTCACATATTTATCATTGTGTGTGTGTTGAGAGAAGTTAAGATTTGTTCTCTTAACAACTTTGAAGTTTGTAATACAGCATTTTGACTACAATTGCTATGTTGTGTATTATATATCCAGAACTTATTTATCTACTATTTGCAAGTTTATAAACTTAAACATTTCCACAACTCCCCTATCCCTCCAGCCCCTGGTAACCACCACCCTATTCTGTTTTTGCAAATGCAGGTGTTTTTTTGGTTTTGTTTTTGTTTTTTTTTAGATTCCATATATTAATTGATGTCGTATGGTATTCATCTTTCTCTACCTGACTTATCTCAATTAACCTAATGCATTCAAGGGCCATCCATGACAGGATTTCCTTCTTTCTCATGGCTGAATAATATTTCATTGTGTAAACACATGTACTGCATCTTCTTTATCAAGTCATATGTTGATGGACATAGGTTGTTTCCATATGTTGATTATTGCAAATAATGCTGCAATGAACATGGGTGCATGGATATTTCTTTAAGATACTGATTTAAATTCCTTTAGATATATACCCAGAAGTGTAATTGCTGCGTCATATAGTAGTTCATTTTTTTTTTAATTTTTGAGGAATCACTACCCTGTTTTCCATAATGACTCTATCAATTTACATTCCCACCTAGCATATATTCCCTTTTCTCCACATCCTTGCTAACATTTATTATCTCTTGTGTTTTTGATAAAAAGCTATTCTGACAGGTGTGAGATGATTATTTCATTGAGGTTTTGGTTTGAATTTCCTTGTTGATTAGTGATGATCTCTTCTTTCTCAATATTGTTTTGGCTATTCAGTATCTTTTGTGATTCCAAACAAATTTTAAAATATTTTTCCTAATTCTGTGAAAAATAGTATTGGAATTTTGAAACAATAAATGGATTCAGTAAAGTTGCATAATATAAAATCACCATACAGAAAATGGTAGCATTTCTAAATTTTTTTTTTCAACGTTTATTTATTTTTGCGACAGAGAGAGACAGAGCATGAACGGGGGAGGGGCAGAGAGAGAGGGAGACACAGAATCGGAAACAGGCTCCAGGCTCTGAGCCATCCACCCAGAGCCTGACGCGGGGCTCGAACTCACGGACCGCGAGATCGTGACCTGGCTGAAATCGGACGCTTAACCGACTGCGCCACCCAGGCGCCCCGAAATTGGTAGCATTTCTAAATGCTAACAACAAATTATCTGAAAGAGAAATCAATAAAGCAATCTCATTTACAATAGCATCAAAAATAACTTTTAAAAATAGGAACAAATTTAGCCAAAAAGGTGAAAGACCTGTACACTGAAAACTACAAGACACTCAAATATTAAAGAAGGAACAAATAAATGGAAAGATATCTGTGTTTCCGTTTGGAAGAATCAACATTGGGAAAAATCCCATATTACTCAGTATCCTGCAGATTCATCCTAATGGGTTTAGTTTTCAATTTGGAATTTTCTTTATATATTCTAGATATTAATCCATTGTCACATATGTGGTTTAAACATATTTTCTCACAAATATTTTCTGTAGCTTTTCTTTTCAGCCTTTTTTTTACAAAATGGTTTTAATATGTTTTAAGCTTATTATTTTTTTTTGGAGAGAGAGAGAGAGAGCCTGCACATAGGAGCCAGTGGGGGAGGGACAGAGAGAGAGGGTGAGGGAGGGAAACTTAAGCAGGTGCTGTACTGTCAGCACAGAGCCTGATGCGAGACTCAAACTCAAGAACCATAAAATCACGACCTACGCCGAAATCAAGACTCAGAACTTAACCGACTGAACCACCCAGGTGCCCCGGAAATGGTTTTAATTTTGATGGAAGCTGAATTTATCAAATTTTCCTTTTGTGGATTATATTTTAGTGTCAAGTCTAAGAACTTTTGCAGAGAATGTCAATTCTTTAAATTTGTCGAGCTTTGTTTTATGTTTCAGGATAAAAATCTATTTTTATAGACATTTTGTGGATACTTGAAAGAAACGTATATTATGGTATTTTTGAGTACAGTGGTCTATACATGTTGATTATATCCCATTTTATTATGTTTTTAAGGTCTTCTATATTATGTAAGGAGACATTGGGTTCTATTTACATTGTTTATTTTGCAGGTGATTATCCTGTTTGCTTTGGCACTCAGATTCTGGTCTACTTTTGTAGGCTATGGTTTCAAATATAATTGAAATACAATTCTCTGCTTAGTTTATCTGGTGCAGCTAGAGCGGCTAGGGCTCCCTACATCTTCCCATGAAGGGAGAAAGATTTCCCCCAGGAGGAGTATCCTGATGCTTCAGTGTGGGGGAAGGGATTCTCGTGTCCCCAGGGATGACAAAGCTTTCTGATCTGAGATACTTGCTGTGAACTCTCGTCCCTCTGCTGTCATCTTGTCAGTGCTACTAGGCCATCTGGTGGCATTAGAGAAGGAGGGGAGTCTCAAATGACTAAGGATGAAGACATTTCCTGATTGTTATGACAGGATCCCGCTGGTCAGTACCGCAGAACGGTCCAGTACCAACAGACTGTTTCTTGGTGGGGGTAGGGTGTAGAGCCTCAGGCCCACGGTTAAGGAGAATGCTTCTCCTGCCTTACTGTCTGTAGAGTTCCCTTTGTCTTGTGTTATCAATACAACCCGCATTTGATTCTATGAAGAAATGAGCATTCCTGAGTCACTTTACGTTGATGTTGGAGATCAGGAAATATCAGGCTGCGATTGTCTTCATCTGTTGTGTTGGGTGGGGAAGATGGTCTCACACTGTGTTATTCTTCCAATTCTGGAGTCCCAAGCCAGTTTGCTTTCCCATTTCTACCTTTCAGACTTTTCCTTTGATTGCATTCGTTCTTGTATTGATAGTTGCAATTAGAAAGAAGGAACACTGAGCAACAAGTCCATATGTTCTTCCCCATACCAGAAGTTTACTATCTGTTTTGTTTGTTTGTTTTTGAGTTTGTTTCCCGAACTTTATTTATTGGCATTGTGATTCTAAAACACTTTAAATTGAAAAATACATCTAACCTTGTGGCGCCTGGGTGGCTCAGTTGGTTAAGCATCTGACTCTTGATTTCAGTTCAGGTCATGATCTCACAGATCATAAGATTGACAGCCATGTTGGGCTTTGTGTTGACAGTATGGAGCCTGCTTGGGATTCTCTCTCTCTCCCTATATCTCTGCCCCTCCTCTGCTTGCTCTCTATCTCTCTCTCTCTCTCTAAAAATAAATAAATAAATAAATAAATAAATAAATAATATATATATACACATATATATAAATCTTGGAAATATTCTCAATTCTATGAAAGAAAACCATGTTAAAAGTGAAATTATAATGAGGTAGTGGGGTACTTCCAGAGCTAATGCTTTCTGAATAGGATCCAAGGTAATTTCACATACTACCAAATTTTATTCTATTTAGGATATTGTTTCAGTACAGTCTGTTGTTAACAATTTAAGTATCATTAATGATCTTCACTCATGGAATTATGGTTTGAAAATAGTAAGCAGGCCTTTGGGTGTTGTGAACAGCATGAACCAAGAAAATGACTATAGGAGATATATTGCTAATTTTAAAATTAAGAGCCTTTGCTGGAGGAAGGTAATATGAAGCAAGAATAGGCTGCATGAAATGACTATGCTAAAAACCAAGAAAAATCTTAAACTATTACAGTCTTGAAGGTACTGGAAAGTACAAAACATAAACTCATTAACATCGAAAATAGTTTTTGGCAAAACATCATTTGATGGAATGCTTCATGTTTTATATGGCTTTTGGCAAATAGGATAGATACAGCTATCATATGTGTACTTTGCATTATGGAGCCAGAACCAAAGTCTGTGATTACATGGCATAAACATAAATTGTATATTATTTTTATGATGTAACCAGAGAAATTGTTCCACATTCATTTGCAGACTTTTTTTTTTTAATTCATGGCTTGAGTGCACAAAAAAACTACATCATTCAATGCTGAATTATTGGAGATTTTGCCAAAATGTTTCATTTTATATTATTTTACTGATATTAAAGTACTCATTCAGTTTACTTGTTTGTCCATCAAGTTGAACATTGGAATAGATATTATATTTGAAAATACATAAGGTATTTATAAAGTCTTGTGTTTTTATTATAGTATATGGCACCGTAAGTCTCAGTTTAAGCAAAAGCATATATTTATTATATGTTAAATATAATTTCTATTGGACAAAATCTGAGAAAGTACAATTAGGCTATGCTATATTTTTAATGGATTGAAATTTGAAAGAATGGTAGTATTTAATGCTTTAATAAGCATTACTGGAAACCTTGATATATTTATATGACTTTGAAGTAGAAACATAATAGCCTAGTTAAGTTCATGCAAAAAATAAAACATAATCATAAAACAACAAAAAATGAACAAACTTATTAAGTACACAATTTTATATATACACACGCACACACATGTATACTTATATATGCAATTGCACGTGCATATGTCTAATACCAGCACTGATAGTATTGATACATTATCTTGTATTTATAGATCTTATAGAAGTATAATTTAGAAAAAAGAAAAAGAAGTGTAATCTTATGAAAAGAGTACATATTTGTAATTAGCAAAACTGGTAGTTGACCTTATAATATATATATTTTTAAGCATGATTTTATTGCTTTTTTTAAAGCTTATTTACTTATTTTGAGAGATGCATCCATGGGGGAAGGGCAGAGAGAAAAGGAGATAGAGAATCCCAAGCAGGCTGTGCACTGTTAGCAAGGAGCCTGACATGGGGCTTAACCCAAGAACCATGAGATCATGATCTAAGCCAAAATCAAGAGTCGGACACTTAACTGGCTGAGCCACCTAGGTGCCCCATGGACTTATAATATTAGTGCTATTAAAGTTTAATGGGTTGAAAAATGTAAAATATGTAATATATTATCTGGCATATAGTAAGTGTTCATACATACACTATGTCTCCTTAGAAATATGCAACCTTATCCATCATACAGCTAATAAAATATAAAATAAAACCCTCAGTAACACAGTGGGCTATAGAACATACGGATCTGGTCATGCCGTACAGCTCTTCATGCCCTTGTACCAAATAATTCCACTTATAAGATATTTTCTTAAGGAAGAGAAAACGGATTTCATATACAGATTTATATGCAAAAATGTTTCTTATAGCATAATTATACAAATAAAAATGAAAGTAGCCAAAATGCAGATGAGCAGATGCTTAAATGTGTTATGGTACTTTCATATGCTGTTATATCACACAATCACTACAATTAAATTTATAAAGGATTTTTATAACATCGTAAATGGATAAAGCATATATATGTATTTCAACTCTAGCAAAAATATTGTTTAAAAATAACTAGAAGCAATTACTTTATTATCCATGGTTACAAAAATCACATTCTTTGTGTGATGACGCTTTAGTTGTCAAAGAAAAATTATACTAGCTCAGTAGAATTACTTGGGTTTTTTGTTGTTGTTGTTGTTCACAGTTCCCCTAAACTTTACTTTGTTAGTTTTGTGATAAGAAATAAGTTATTAACAGCTCAATTAGTTATTTTTTGAAAACATTTGCATTTTCAAAGAATGTATAATACACAAGAAAAATATACGCCCCTCTAAAGAAGGGAATTTCAGGCTGCTGGAAAATAAATGAAGGGACATTGTACCAAAACCACTCTTTAATCCAATCTTTTAAAGATTGAGCGAACTTAATTACAGAAAACACAAACAAAACATCTTATGTATCTTATGTATCTTATGTATACATAAATAAGATAGGGGTGATACGAAAATTAGAACATTGAATCTCCTGTCCGTCTGCCTCTTCTATATCGAAAAAACATTTATAAATGTTGTTTTTATTGGTTTATACTGTTTTTTTTTTATTCTTCCTGTTTGTATTAATGGAGCACAGAAAGTAAGAGCTAAAGATCATGGAATAATTGATCCTAAAATCTGTTGAATAGACATAGAACTGTCGATGATTTTATTGAAAAAAATCAAATGTGAAACTGGGGAATTCACTTTTGTAGGGTAAAGTCTTATGGAAAGTGAAAACATTAAGTGCTTACTAAGCAAACAATTAATTCATAATTTGCTCCTGGAGAAAATCACTTAGTAACTGCTATATATGAACTATGCAGCCAAAATGTGGGTCGATGATGATGGTCAAACATCAAGCCACCTCTTTTTGTGATGTTTACACTCTTTTGAGAGAGATAAACCTTTATTTATTTACTTTTTAAATCTTTACTTAAACATTAAACACGTATGTGCACCTGAGTGGAGGAGGGGCAAGAAAAGGGGAGACAATCCCAAGCAGGCTCTGTGATGTCAGCATGAAGCCAATGTGGGGCTTGATTTCTCGAAATGTGAGATTATGACCTGAGTCAAAATCAAGAGGGACCCTCAACCGACTGAGCTATCCAGGTGCCCCAAGAGAGATAAACATTTAAACAACTAGTTATAAATATATCTTAAGCACATTTGAGTGCATAATCCTTAAGAATACATAGAACAACTGACTCATTTTCCTTTTGAATGAAGAACATTTTCGGTATTTCATTTAGCGCATGACTGCTGGTGACGGTCTTTCCTAGTTTCTGTTTTTTTCTGAGAATATCTCTATTCTGTCTATATTTTTCCTTCTAACGGGTGACTAGAGGCAATGAAAATTCCAAATCACCTGAATTTAACCTTGGGTTGACAAAATTTGGGACTAGTCTTCGGTCCCTATGCGGTCTAAGTTATATCTAATTTATAGTAATCTTAGGGTGAAACACTCAAGGTTGCAAAACAAAATTTGGGTTTTAGCAGGGCCCAGTCTTCTTTTGGTTTCCTCCTTCCCTTATATCTTGACCGAAACACAAAACAAAAACAAAAGCAAAACAAAAACTCTTTTTTTAACTCCATGATATTGTCAAGCCGAAGCTTCTAACTTTGTCCAATTTTTCCAGGTATTTTCAGGGGAGTATTTGACTCAAATTAGGTGGTTTACTAATATAGATTAAGTCATAAAATTTTTTCAAACCTACTAGAAAATGAAATTCCTAAGTCTATCCAGGAGATATACCAAATAACCCTGTTTCTCCAGATGTTGCACATGTAATGAGGTGCTCTTTCAATATAATCTGCAGCTATCAACATAGCAGATACAGTAGCCAACACAAAATAATGCTTTGATGAGGCCATAATTTTGAGATCTATTTATTCCTGGTTAATAGAATTTCCAGAAAAAAATTAAGACAAGGTAATTAGTGGCTTTCTCCACAGGATAAACGATAACATTCTGCCTTTCTTTATAATCCCTTCTTCTTTTTTCATTCATTGAAGTGAATCTGAAATTTTCATTAAGTTGACTCATACTTATTACTGCACTTCTCTAACTGATTTTTTGGGGGGGTCACTTCTATTTTATAGATTAGTAACACTACCAACATTTTCTTCTCCAGACCTCAGGATTGTAGAACTCTTGATTCAGGTACTCAAGTGCTAATATTCCAGCCCTCTGAGGTAAGGCAATAATTTTATTATCTTGGTTGGAAAAAACTTTTCTAACTATGACTTAAAATGAAGAAACCATAAAATAAAATATTGGAACATTTGACTACCCAACAAATAAAACATTCTTGGCTACAGGCAGTGCCATATATAAATATATAAGGAACATTTAAAACTTGAGGAAAAATATTTGCCAATTATATGAAAGAACAAAAGATGTCTCAACCTTATGACTTAAGCATTACTAAAAATAAAAAAAGAAAATATACAGCAATCTATAGTACAAACAGAAACAAAATAATTCTAAAACAAAACTAAATATAATGTTTCATAATTAAAATAAGATTTCTCGGGGCGCCTGGGTGGCGCAGTCGGTTAAGCGTCCGACTTCAGCCAGGTCACGATCTCGCGGTCCGTGAGTTCGAGCCCCGCGTCAGGCTCTGGGCTGATGGCTCGGAGCCTGGAGCCTGTTTCCGATTCTGTGTCTCCCTCTCTCTCTGCCCCTCCCCCGTTCGTGCTCTGTCTCTCTCTGTCCCAAAAATAAATTAAAAAAAAAAAAAAAAAAGTTGAAAAAAAAAATAAGATTTCTCAAAAGAAACAGTAATATTGGATGGATTTAGAAACAACTGAATAGCAATTAATTAAAGGTTAATGTTTTCGTTGAAAGCAGTCAATCTAAAGGGCAGCTGGAAAATCTATCAGAACAGAAACTAAATGACTTTAGGCCAATATTGAGTGGTTTAACATAAGTTAAATTTATATCTCAGTTAGACAAAGAGAAAGTATGGTTTAGAAATTTATGTAAGGAAATAATAGAAAATAAATAAGGAAATTTGACAATTTCCCAAATTTGGTGAAAAATATCAAGCTCCACAAACTCCAAGCAGTATTTCCCATCAGAAACAATGAAAACAAGTAGAAAATTCAATGACATATTTAAAGTGTTGAGAAACAAGTCTATTCTGAATTCTATATCCTGTGAAATTACCCTTAAAAGTAAGAACAAAATGAGAGTATTTTTGACCAAATGAAATCTGAGGATATTTATATCTGTCTGAACTACACTACAAGAAATGCTGAAGGAAGTTCTTCAGTTCTTCAAGAGGGGAAGAAATGACAACACATCAGAACATCACCTTATTACTCTATTATCTTATGAGTGTACAGGTAACTTTTTTCAGAAGCTAACTTAGATGTGATATTGTAACAGACTAAATGTGGAAGCAGGTATCATAATCCAGCAATCTTCTCCAATAGACACTAAGGAGATTTTTAAAAAATGTAAAATGGGTGTTTTTCTCACCAGCTTTTTTTGAAAATAGTTATTTCATTAAAATGTTTTTATTTATGTTAACTTATAATGAATTTATCTTTACTATTTTAGTGATTTAGTAAATATTTAAAATCTATCCATTTTTTAAATGTTTACTTATTTGAGAGAGAGAGAGAGAGAGAGATGGAGAGAGAGGGAGGGAGAGAGCACGTGGGGGAGGGTCAGAGAGAGAGAGGGAGAGACAGAATCTGAAGCAGGCTCAAGGCTCTGAGCTGTCAGCACAGAGCCAGATGTGGGGCTTGAATCCATGAACCACAAGATCATGATCTGAGCCAAAGTTGGATGCTTAACCGACTGAGCCACCCAGGCACCCTAAAATTTATCCATTTTTTTAAAAATCTAAAAAATATAAGGAATGTTGACTCAGACTACCATTTAATTAAAAATGATGACTTATATTAATTACTTCAAAAGACAACTCCATTAAAATATAGATTTTGTGGGGGCACCTGGATGGCTCATTCAGTTATGTGTCTGACTCATGATTTGGCTCAGGTCATGATCCCAAGGTTGTGGGATCTAATTCTGCATTGGGCTCCATGTTGAGTGTGGAGCCTGCTTAAGATTATGTCTCACTCTCTCTCTTTCTGCTCCTCTCCCTTGCTTATGCACTCTCTCTCTTTCTAAAATAAAATTTTAAAAAAGACATTTAAAACATATATTGTATTTTGTGGCATATAACATACACAGAATTAGACATAAAATAATAAGACAGAAGGAAGGCAAATAAGTTATCCTGCTTTGTCACATTTTACATTAAGCAGTACAATATTTATTCTAAATAGTGTAATAAACTGAGGAAATATAATAATAGAAATAGATGCAGGAAAAAAACAATAGAGGAAATAAAATCAAGCTTGGTAAACCCCAAGTATTAAACAAAATAACAATTAAACCAAGATAAACCTGGAAAGAAGAGCAAAGGAAGAAAAGGAGGTAAGGACATATAAAATATACCAATTACATTAAATGTAAATGGTCTATTGTCAATAAGAGATATATATTTAATATAAAGAGACAACTAGATTGAAAATATAGAGGGGGAAAGATAGGCATAGTAATATTAAGCATAAAAGAGCTTTTGTGATTTTATTACTATCAGATAAAACTGATTTTATCACAAGTACTACCAGAGAGAAAGAGGAATAAAGATCATAAAGACAAAAGGATAAGAGACTTCAAGAAGTCATTGTTCTAAACATGTGTATACATAACAGTTTTGTTTTTTTTTTTTAATTTTTTTTTCAACGTTTATTTATTTTTGGGACAGAGAGAGACAGAGCATGAACGGGGAGGGGCAGAGAGAGAGGGAGACACAGAATCGGAAACAGGCTCCAGGCTCTGAGCCATCAGCCCAGAGCCTGACGCGGGGCTCGAACTCACGGACCGTGAGATCGTGACCTGGCTGAAGTCGGACGCTTAACCGACTGCGCCACCCAGGCGCCCCAATATACATAACAGTTTCTAATGTAGCATCTAATAAAACTAAAGGAAAAATAAGACTAACCCACATTTATAGTTGGGATTTTTTGACACCCTACACTCCTTAACTGATTAAAAAAGTAGACACAAATTCAGTTGGGGTATAAACAAGCCATATCAGCCAGTGTGTCACCTAATTGATATTTATGGAACACTATGTGAAAAAACTGCAGAATAACCATTTCGCTAAATACATAAAAAATTCACCATTTAGACTCAATAACTCTAAACAAGTATGAAACAGAGTATATCTTACAGAGTATGCTCTCTGAATATATTCAATTAAATTGGAAATTAATAATATCAAGATGGCTAGTAAAGCCAGAAAATTTTTAGAAATTATAGGACACAGTTTTCAAGAATTCATAGAATAAAGAGGGAATCTCGGGAAAAACTTAATTCATTTTGAACTGAATGATAGTTAAATCACAACAAATAAAAAATGTATGAGACAATGACAAAGGATTAGCTATTAAAATATTTCTATTTTAAATGGTTGCTTAGAAAAGATTGCTTAGAATCAGTGATCCATGTTTCTTTCTTTCTTTTTTTAATTCTTTTAATGTTTATTTATCTTTGGGGGAGAGAGAGAGAGAAAGAGAGAGAGAGAGAGAGAGAGCATGAGCAGGGGAGATGCAGAAACAGAGGGAGACACAGAATGCTAAGTAGGCTCCAGGCTCTGAGCTGTCAGCACAGTGCCTGACGCAGGGCTCCAACTCACAAGCCGTGAGATGATGACCTGAGCTGAAGTACGAAGCTCAACCTACTGAGCCACCCAGGTGCCCATGTTTCTTTCTTAAGATACTAAAAACAGAGAAGCAAACATACACAAAGTAAAATAAAAATAACATGGAAATCAATGGAAAACAGATATACAAAGAAAACCAATCAGCAATGCTGTAACTCTCCCCTTTGGAAAGATTTTAAAAGTTGATATATCACTAAATCACCTATTGAAGGATAAAATAGAAACAGTAAATCAGCAATATATGGATTAAAAGGTTTGATATTATGACAACTCTAATAGATTCTAAAGATAGCAAAATATGAATAAATGTATACTAACATTTTGAAAAACTAGATTAAATGTACAAATTCATTGAGAAATACAATTCATCAGACATGAAAGGAGATAGAAAATTTAAATAGCACTATATCTATTTAAATAAATGATGTAACAAATACTTCCTACATAAACAAATAACAAATAAAACCTCCAGACTCCTAGGATTTCTAACAACTAAAGCCATTCAAATTAGTAAGTAAATATAGCAATGATGTTGGATAAACATTTAAACAAAAATTAATGTAAGAGAGAGATAATATGAATATAGTACACACTTCCAGAAAATACAGTGGGCGGGAATAACTCCGAAATCATTTTATAAAATGTGTATAACCCTAATACCAAAATCTTACAAGAACATTATATGAAAACATAATACAAAATATTAAGCCTCTAGAATTTAGATTCAGAAGTTCTTAACAGAACGTTAGTAAATATATTTCAGCAATATATAAACAAGTTGATACAGCATTTCCAAATTGTATTTATTTACACCGGCAGTTCAGATTGTTTAGCAATTGAAAATCAATCTGTGTAATTCATCACAATAGCAGAAGGAATAAAGCCATACACCTTATAAACTTGGAAAAAGGATGCTGCCAAATTTAACACACATTCATGCTAACAACTCCAAGCAAATTAAGAATAGAAGGGAATTTACTAAGTATGATAAAGGACATTTACTAAAGAACTACAGTTAACATTACATTTAATGGAGAAGTATTGAATGCATCCCCACTAACAATGGGAAATAAAATAAAGATATGTGCCTCACCACTCCCGTTTAATATTGTGCTGCAGAAAAATGACAATGCAATAAAGACAGAGATTGCAAATAAACCAATAAAACTATTTGCAGAAGGCGTGATTATATACGAAGAAAATTATAAGAAAACAAAATTTTTTTTTCAAAAGAAACAAAATCCTAGCAGTAAGTGTATTTAACAAGAAATCACATCGATACACAAAAATCAATTATGTTTTTATATGTTAACAAATGATTGGCAGATAAAGATGAAAATATATATGAACAATTAAAAATACATAGAAATTAATTTTTTACAAAAGATGCAAAACTTGTGCAAAATAAAGCACAAATTATTACTAAGAGAAACAAATGACTAAATAAATTACAAAATATTCTTATTAGGACATTTAGACTTTACCACAAGATCATGAAGATACGTTTTATTTTATTTGTGTAAGATCTAACTCCTATTTTTTTTCCTATTTAGAGCTATAATAAAACTTACGTTGATATTTGTTTATGGTATGATATTTTAAAAAATGCCTATAACCAATTGACACAGCAACATTTATGGTAAAAATGTCTTTTATTTGCTGTTGCACAAGGTTACTTTATTAATAAATCAGTTGTTCATACAAGCATGAATCTTTTTTTTTTTCACTCTATTTGTTCCATTGGTTTAACTGTCTTTCTTTGTTTCTATGTTACATTGCATTATTCTCTCTACACACATTGATAATAACTACTGATTACTTGGTGGTGCAATCTTCCATATTTGGTTTTCTTCAGAACTTTGCTTGTTCTTAGTCCTTTTTATTTTCATTAAATTTTAGAATCAGATTGTTTAGTTTTGACCAAAAAAATACCCATTTGAGTAATTATTTGTATTGTTTTGAATCTAGATATCAGTTACATGTAACTAACATCCTTATAATATTGACTTTTCCAAAATATTAACATGATATATAATTCCATTATTTTGGCTTTCTGTAATTTATATTCAGCATTTAATTTTCTGAGTAGAGGTCTGTCATATTTTCTTACTTTATTTATTCTCAGTTAGTTGATATATTTATACTCATTTTTCTAAATAGTCATTGTGTATACATGGATAATTTTTGTATATCATCTTTATCAGGTGCTATTGCTATATTTGTTTACTAAAATAAATTGCTTAATAGTAGACTTTTAAATCTCTATCTATTTTTGGCTTATTTTGGTATGGTCACCAGTAACACCCTGAGTAAAAGCAAGAATAATGAATATTCTCTTCTGAGTTTTGAGTTTGGGAGGAAAGTATATACTATTTCATTATTAAGCAAAAAACCATTTTTGCTTAGATAAAATATGATTCCATTCTTTCCTAGTATTCTAAGATATTTGTTATAAATAGGTATTCAGTTTTATAAAATTATTTTTCTACACCTATTGGTATATTCAATTGAATATATCCTATTTTGAGTTAATGTGTTAAAATTACATAAATTGATTTTTAAGGTTTGCACCAATCTTAAATGGCTAAAATCAATGCAACATGAATATGTTGTGTTATGTTGTTTATTAATTTTATCTTTCATTGGATATAATTTGGTAATGTTTGGTTTAGTTTTTTTTTTCTTTTTATTTATGACAAGAGAGAAATTATCTTGTGATATTATTTTCTGGCAATTCCCTAGCCAACTCTTCTAATCAACACTCTATAGGACTTTCCCCTGAGGAGGTGAGATGGATGAAACTGAACAGCTGTGAGATAGGGCACCGTGGGGGGAAAAAGCAGGGAGTAGATATTTCACTATGTACCTTTTATGTTTTTGGAATCATTTGAAGACCATTTGAAGACTTTCTCCGAAAGTTAAAAAATAATGAGAAACATTGCAACACTAATTAAAAAAAAGGGACATCATCATAGGACTTATATAACAGTATGTGATCCAATTGTCTGCAAGTTTTAATGAGATTTTGGTGTTATTTTTATTTTTTTTAATTTTTTTTAATGTTTATTTTTGAGACAGAGAGAGATAGAGCGTGAGTGGGGGAGAGGCAGAGAGAGGGAGACACAGAATCCGAAGCAGGCTCCAGGCTCTGAGCTGTCAGCACAGAGCCTGATGCGAGGCTCGAACCCGTCAACTGCGAGATCATGACCTGAGCCGAAGTCAGATGCTCAACCGACTGGGCCACCCAGGCTCCCCAAGGTATTATTTTTAAATTCTGGAATAGTTTTCAGAGGGAGAGAGAAAGTATCTCAAGCGGACTCCATGCTCAGCATGGAGCCTGATGTGGGGCTCAATCCCATGACCCTAGGATGGTGACCTGAGCCAATATCAAGAGTTGGATTCAACCAACTGAGCAACCAGTTTTTTTCTTAATTGCTATAGAACTTCAGAGTACAAGAGAAAAAAAGTTATACAGATGGATGTTGGTGATGGTTGAACAACAATGTGAGTGTACATCAATACCATTGAACTGTATACACTTAAAAATGGTTAAGATGGTAAATTGTATGTATATTTTAATGCAGTAAAAATAAGCAAATAAATTTACATTAAAGGGGCATATTCTTGATTTTAAAAACCAATAATTTCTTTCATGAAAATACAGCAAACAAATTGAATTTTTGATGTTTGCAGTTCTGAGAAGGTAAACTGTTTCTGCTACCATTAGCAATCTTCTAACAAGTCCGATATTCAGAGGGAGTGCCCACATTGTGTATGCAAATGACTTATTTGCATACTTTAAAAGATACTTCTACATGAAAAGGGATAATTGCAAATCTAAGTACTCATTGACATGTGAAACTATGTCATTTGCATATACAGTTTAAATATCTGTTTTTGAAAATCCAGATGCTAATGTGCAATTATTTGTTGCTTTGTTGACATGTGTTTTTCAAGTATTCTTTTGTACTTTAACAGACTTTTTTGTTTTCAGACTATGGTGTAATTCTCCAGCATTTTTGCTGACTTACACTATTTTTTCTTCTATCAACCATGCTTTTAATCCCATCTACATACATTGTGCTATAAGTATTAGTGCATGAATCAACACATTTGAGTGATTAGTGATTCACTTAAATCAAATCCTGTTAATGAGTCTGTACCTGGCCTTCCCTCTTAAAATTCATGTTTCCCCCAACCCCCTGAAAAACATTTTGCATAGTAATTAGGGCAATCTTCCATATAGATGAAACTGGTTTCATTAATTTATCCTCTTTCCTTTGCAACGTTCTTTTGGAATACGCTTCCTTCTGCTAATCCTCTCAAAGAGAAAATATAACATAACCTCTCCACAGCTCCACTTATCCACCTCTCTTTGACTCCAAAGCAAGACATTTTTCATAATTCTCTGATAAATACCAGATTTCTCTTGATCTCTCCAAAGCCACTATTTTCCACCTTAATTTTATTTACTTATTCAACAAATATTTTCCTGAGCATCTACTCTGTGACAGTTGTCTAGGTGCTTACAATGCATCTGTGAACAAAACAAAGAGTCCTGCTATCTTCTAGTAGAGAAGACAGACAATGAAGAATAAATATCATAAATAAATTGTGTAGGATATTAGAAGGCATTGAGTGCTAGGAAAAAGAAAAATTAACCAGGTTGAGTGGGATTAAAAAACGAGCAGGAAAAAGAGAGATATAATTTTAAAGGAATGGACAAGGAAAGTCAAAGTTTGAAGACATTTCAGCAAATTTGGGGGAAGTTAGGCAAGAGGATATACGAAGGAAGTCATTCTAAGAGACAGAAAAATTAACACTGGGGAGAATGACTAGTGTGACTGAGGAACAGCAAAAGACCAGTATGACAGATGGAGAATGAAGGAGGGGAAGAGTTTCAGGGTATGAGTTCAGAGAGGGAAGCTCTTGCCTTCTCTCTTTTGTTTGCTTTGGTGTCAGAATTCTTTGAAAGAGTTTCATCATGCTCACTAAGCTTTATTCTTTTTCCTCTCATTTTCACCTAAAACTATTCCAGTCAGGCTTTCTCCTCAACTATTCCACAGAAACCACTCTTGTCAAGTTAAGCAATAACCTCCACGTTGAGAAAGCCAAATGTGGGTTCTAATTCAATTTTCATCTCACATGAGTTATCAGCCCTATTTGGCAATTGCTCACAGTTTCCTCTTTGAATCTCTTTTCTCACTTGGCTGGTTTCCTCCAACCTCACTGGTCTCTCCTCAGTTACCTTCACTGTAGTATCTATTTAGAATGGAATCTTGGTGAGAAACAGATCAGGGGGTCTGGGGGTGGGAATTGTCTAGGAAGGGCACATGGGAATCTTTTGGGTGTGAGGGAAATGTTTTTTATCTTGCTTATGGTAATGTTTTCAGGCTTATATATATGTAATAAATCATCATAACATACACCTGAAAGGGAGCATTTCACTGCATTGACGTTCTACATCCATAAAGGGAATTTTTAATTTTTTTTAAATGTTTATTCATTTTTGAAAGACAGAGAGAGAGAGAGAGAGAGCACAAGCAGGGGTGGGGCAGAGTGGGGGTGGGTACACAGAATCTGAAGCAGGCTTCAGGCTCTGAGCTGTCAGCACAGAGCCCGATGCAGGGCTCTAACCCACAAACTGTGAGATCATGACCTGAGCTGAAGTTGGACGCTTAAGCGACTGAGCCACCCAGGCGCCCCCATAAATGGAATTTTTAAAAAAACACTCAAGAATTATTATAAAGCCATGGGAAGAAATCCACATTTATATAGCATAATCAATTTATGATAAATGTACCTGCAAAACAGTAGAGAAAAAATATTATTATACAAAGTATATAAAGATATACACTATATATATAGGCATTATATAAATTTGGTAATATATGTATGATTAATATATCTAGAATAGAGGAAGAAAGCCCACCAATTTACAGATATATGAATAAGTATTCAGCATTATTAGTTTTCAATAAAATAATACAAATTAAAATTTCAATTAGACACACCCAATGGAATGGTTAAATTTGCAACAACATAACAAAATAATACTGGATAATATCAAGTGTTGACCAAGGTATGGAGGACAGGACTTCTCAGACATTATTGGTGGGAATATAAATACTTCATCTGCTTTAGAAAAAAAAAAATGGCTTTCCATGGTGTTAAAGCAAGGATATTGGTTACTTTGAGGGAATAATGACTGGGTAGTTGAATTAATTTACTTATTACTTTTCTTTGATTACATGGATGTGTTCACTTTGTGAAAATTCATCAAGCTGGATAGTCAGAATTTGTGTGGTTCTCTGTAGGTACTATTTTAATACAAAAATATGGTAGAGTCAAGGTTAACTACAGCAACAAAAAAAATCACCCTGGTACATATTATTCAACTGTTTTCTAGAAAGAAATAAAGATATATTGGTTCCAGTCTGCAATATAAATGATAATATTATGTCACTACACAGGATTCTATCATTTAAAAAAGTTAACTAATTATAAAATCAAAAAGTAACATTTTAAACTTGTGATTAATACAGAGGTTGAAAATGATTTTCTATGTTGTTTTCCATTTAGGATTATATGTAACATTTTATTCTCTGATAAATATAAGTGAAAGTTTTATACATAAATTTTTTCCTTTTTTGGTGGCTATAAAATATCAGATATTTATTTCTTATGAACAGGCCATATTTATTATCCAAGATATCCACGTACATTTATTCATTTCTGATGAAGATAGTTCTTCACTTGCTGTATTTAAATACAAGCAGTTTTTTTTTTTTCCCCTCAGATAGATACAATTTGTTTCCAATTTCTTCCCTCATTTTGTACACCTCTGCAAGAAAACAATTAAGGGAATGTTTCAAGCATTGTTTGCTGATTTTTCTCTGACATCTTAAACGTGATTAAATGAAAGTCAGGTTTTAACTATAATAACAAAAATATATGAGACGTCTTCATACTATGGGGGTCTTTTTTAAATAAATATTCACTGTCCTTTCATTTGTGTTATTTTTCATTGTCTTGTTTTTGTTTTTGTTTCTGTTTTTAGTATTAAACATAAAAATAGCAATGGAAATTGAAATGATAAAAATATCAAGACAATGCATTTTGTTTAGAAACAGAATTTTCCACTTAAAAATTTTCTTTAATGTTAATACTTTTGAGAGAGAGAGAGTGCAAGTGGGGAAAGGGCAGAGAGAGAGAGAGACACAGACTCTGAAGCAGGCTCCAGGCTCCAAGTTGTCAGCACAGAGCCCAAGGGGGTGTTCAAACCCATGAACTGTGAGATCATGACCTGAGCCAAAGTCAGACGCTTAACTGATTGAGTACCCAGACACCCCAGAATTTTTCATTTTAAATTTTTTAAAATGTTTTTTTTTATTTATTTTTGAGACAGAGAGACACAGAGCATGAGCAGCGGAGGGGCAGAGAGAGAGGGAGACACAGAATCCGAAGCAGGCTCCAGGCTCCAAGCTGCCAACACAGAGCCCAAGGAGGTGTTCAAACCCATGAACTATGAGATCATGACCTGAGCCGAAGTCAGACGTTTAACCGGAGCCACCCAGGCACCCCAGAATTTTTCATTTTAAATGGGCATTTGTGCTTCCTTGATCTGTAAGAGGCTAGCGGAAAAAAGCAACTATTTTATTGCATCCATTATTTGAGTCAGCATCATCAATTGAAGTGTTCAGTTTTTGTCATGAACACTTTTTCTTTTAAATACAGATTTTAAAAACAAAGATTATTTTAAATGGAACTGGCAAAAACTGAACTAAACTAATGATATATAAGACATATGCATTGCAGGTCAATAATATAAAGACTCAACACTTCATCCTTTGAAAGCTACGGTTTTCTGGAGATATGTCAGAGAAAAACAACTGTAACATGATTTCCCCTACTACCTCTAACAATTTTCAGAAATACTACAATTTAATCCATTTGATATGTAACATGATTACATGAATTTTGAAGACGTTTTTATTGAAATCTGTGGCAATTTATAATCTCATCAATTTACCTGATGAAAGCAACTATATAGATACTGAATTGCATACATATACTCTCATTGTTAATTTAATTGTGACTGTTAAAATTCAGTAAGTTAGGGACTACTACTATTAGGAACATAGGTATGTCATTAATGTTTGCTCTATGGTTTCTACCCAAATGTCCTATGCCTTACTGAAATTTTGAGGTCAATTTATATGCTACAGATCAGATTGTGTAGAAGTGGTTACAATTCTGTCTGTGCATCTCATTAGCTATATAATCTCACAAAACATAATGATGCTTTCCATATATACTTCCCTACCTGTGAGATAGTCATGGTCAAATGACAAAACTAAGGCAATTTAGTAACATATTTGATGTCCTTTATTCAAGGGAAAACAATCCATGGACTGGGGGAGTACCATCTCACAAGCAGTGAAACACTCTTCCCCAGGGATTTTGGGCAAGAGAGAGTTACAGAGAATGTTACAAAGATAACACAGCAATCAGACATGATTGGCTAGGAAGTTGGGGTTTTCCTTAAGGAGGTTAGCCTCTCCTTAACACTTGAAGATATTTCACTGTCTGTTGCTAAAGCGATAGCTGCCCTACAGATATTCTTAGACTGTCTATCCAAAGTTATCCTTGATACTAGCATAGCTCTTGATTATCTTTTAGATGAATAGGGAGATATCTGTGCTATGGCCTAGACCACTCGTGACACTTGGCTTAACACTTAATGGGAAGTTGAGAGTCGGTTATACAAGATCATTGAACAAGACACTAGGCTTAAGAAAGTGACTTCTTTGAAGAGGTCTTTCTTTGATCCATTTGATCTAAGCTGGTTTGGGTCTATGACTGTATTCCCCAAATCTATGGACCATTTTCCCTTTCATAAAGGACATCAAAGTCATTACTCAATTATTTTAGTTTTGTCATTTGATAGCATAATAGCATCAGATTCAGACATTTTAAAAATAGAATTATTTAATTATAAAGCACTAGTGCTCTTCCTGGCAAAATTTAGCTATGGCTGCTAGAGAATTTACATCATTACTATAGCATAATTATTTTAGATATTATAGATCACCATATATAGATATTTATTTCATCTGTGGAGAGGCAGAGAGAGAGAGGGAGAGAGAGAGAATCCCAATCAGGCTCTGTGCTGTCAGTGGGGAGCCCGTTGTAGTGCTCTATCTCACGAACCATGAGATAATGACATGAGCTGAAATCAAGAGTCGGAGGTTTAACCGAGTGAGCCACTCAGGCGTCCCTATATGTCAATTACCTTGCCAGTAAAGTCTTTCCTCATAATTCATAATTTATTTAGACAGTGTTAAGGATCACTTTTTGATGTATCTATGACAAGAATAAATTTTTATAAAAAAGGTTTGCTTATTTAATTTTCTAAAGGGGCTGATAGTACTGTTTATGAAGAAATAATTGTGACACAATTGTCAAAAAGATGCAGGTTCACTTGGCTACTTTATAGGATCTTAATTCTGTTTACTTGCTGTGAATTTGATAGTTCTAGTTAATATCTAGGTTTTACTTGGCTCTTGGCAGCTTTTGATCATGAAACAAGAAACCAGTCAGGGCTTTATCTCACAACTCAATGTACACTTCACTGGGAGATGGAAACTGAACTTCTCCGTGGATTTTACCTAAACATTTTTTTAACTATCTTTAGACAGACTATTAAAATGTTAAAATTTAGTAATTTAACTATGAACTCTGCTTGTTACTAATTTGGAGAGATCTTATATAGTTCCCAACTTGACAACACTCAGCTGGTCTACTTTATGTTATTGCATTGGTTTAGAAATAACCAATTAGTAGGGTGCCAGAGGTTGGGGGGGTCTCAGTCGGTTAAACACCAGATTCTTGATTTACGCTCAGATCATGATCTCATAGTCATGAGATAGAGCCCCATGTCGAGCTTGGATCATGCCTGAGATTCTCTCTCTCCCTCTCCTTCTGCCCTTCCTCTGCACATGCATTCTCTCTCTCTCTCTCTCTCTCTCTCTCTCTCTCTCTCTGTCAAAAAAAAAAAAAAGAGTCAATTAGCATTTTGCTCTAAATGTTCCATAAATCAAATTTTCACATTTTTCCCCTCATTCAGCTCACCATCATAGATAGCTTTATATGTGGAAAAAAACACATAAATCTGTAAAAGGCATTTCCATTTTTAGGAGTCACAAGAAGTTCTGGAATATAGTGTCATGGACAGGCGACTTTATATTCTCTTGTTTAATCAACTAGATTCAAAGAATTTTCGATCCTAAACCTGAATTTACTTTGTGATGAAAATATGCTTAATTTCAAAAGAAGAAAAAAATCCTACAAAAAGTGAAATTTTAAAAATCTTACTATGAATAATCCAGTGACCATTTAAAAATATGTACATAAATATTTAGGTATACCAGAAGTATTTATTTTTTAGACTCAATTAAAAGGTTTGATTTTTCTTCATTTTTTGATTTATATATAAATTTTTATTCTTATATGTTTATCTGTTTGGGATAGGCTTGGTTAATATCTGTGTGTCATAATATTGTTCAACAATGAGCTGTGAATTTTTTCCATGAATTAACCTAAAGTGGAAAGATTAGTAAATATAGATGTAATAGACATGACTAAAATAGTATTAAAAATGACCGCAACTTACACATCCAAAATAGTTTATTGTTTGATCCGTTGAAAAAAGTTACCTTAATCCATGGCTTTCAAACTTTTTATTTTACTTAAGAAAAATAAATATGACATACTCACACACACATGCACACACACAACTGAACAAAATCTTTTCAACCAATTCTAGTCCAATCTAAGTTTAGATCATTATATAAACAATGAGAATGATTTCTTTTATAGCTCATAATTTGGCTATGAAGAGAAGGCAAAGGGAGAAATTGAAATAGCAGTGTAAAAAGTGGGGCTCTTTTATGTGATTTTTTCCCTTCCCTCCCTCCTTCCCTCTTTCCTTCCGTCTTTCCTTCCTTCCTTCCGTCTTCCTTCCTTCCTTCCTTCCTTCCTTCCTTCCTTCCTTCCTTCCTTCCTTCCTCCTTCCTTCCTTCCCTCCTCCCTCTTCTACTCTCAGCAGATCACATTATCTACTCTCAGGTCTAAAGTCAACTTTGTTGCCGCACTACAAAAATGGATCTAAATATTTTTTTTTTCCTTTGCCAGCTGGCATGATATTAAATTTTGGCAACACAGCGTGTGCTAGAGACAGCACAATGAAAAAGGTGTGTTTCCTTATTGCAATGTGCTCACTGGACAGGCTCTTGCAGCATGCATGGTTGTCCAATCTCTTGCTCCTCTAGACATTTGTCCATCCCAATGCTGCGTTCCTTCAGTTTTCTCTAGCACCAAGTTCTCTCCATGCTTATAGTTTTTCCAATGTCTGGACCCTGAGGATGCATAGGGGGCAGAAGTATGCAGTGGCCACAGCTTCCCCTGGCACCTGCTTGTGTGCTGTTGTGCCAGGGTGCTATAGGTGAGACGCACCCTAGTGGGCAGGCTTCTGGAAGTGGAGGGCACCTTTCCCACAAGTTCTGCTAGTGTGGCACCACAGTGGCTTCCTGCTATTCTGTGAACTGTGCCTTCTCCAACAAGGTGTGGATCTCTGCCTTGAAAGGGCCTTTTCCTTCAGTGTTCTATCTCAGCTCTGGTTTCTACTTCTATGCCTTAGATAATCCTTCGTTTCTTACTAGCCAATTTCTTGTTACTCAAATCCCCTATTACAGTTAATAATTCTTTATATTAAAATTAACCTTCTTCTGTTAAAATTACTGTGTGGTTTCTTTCTTCTAATTGGATAAGGCTGATATATTTATGTCCTTCCTTCCTTCCTTCCTTCCTTCCTTTACTTACACATATTCTTTCTTCTGAAGATAATTTCAGAATTTACTATTGCTGCAAGATGCCTTACTTTGTATATTATATACATAGGCCTAATATAAATATATTTTATATATTTATATATTAATAACATATCTACACATAAATATTTATTTATATAATTGTATACACATACAAATTCATATATATTAGAGATTTATAGCCTCTTAGGAAGCCGGTAAAAATTATAATATTCAACGTATTCCAAATTGACTATTTGGAAGGGGTTGAGAAGGGTAGAAGATTAGGGGAAAATAAGAAATGATGTAGCATACACTGACAGTTGAAAAGTAAGAAAATAACTGATAAGAGTAGGATAGAATAGTTACTAATAGTAGGTGGAGAATAAACTTACAATTCTGTAGTTATGAAATAGAATAGGAAAATATCAAACAACAAAAAAATCAATGAAACAAAGAGCTCAATAAGAAGTAAAAAATATCCCATAATTGATTTCCATATTAAATTTTTCAACTTTTCTCTAGGTTATGAGATATGAAATATTTTACAAATATTTTCTTTACTTCCAAAATTACTGTAAATATACGAATGAAACTTTCCTATAATTCCACCATATAGAAATAACCAATGTTAATATTTTAGAGTATTTAGAATCAGTGTGTTTTCGAGGCATGCAATATATAGACCTACTGAATACACTGATGAATAAGTTGACAGATTTAGAAATATACTTACAAAATTAAGAACATATGCATATTGTTTTGTAAATTTATTTTGAGAAATGTATTACACTGGTTGCTGAAAATTTATGTTTAAATAAGATTTTCAGCTCCATGGCTTCCTTATAGTAAAGTGCACAAGTTAGGAGTGTACAGATTCATGAATGCACCAAAGGAAACACACATCCAAATATCTGTCACAGAAAAAACGAAACAAAACAAAACAAAACAAAACCTAGTGAGTACTACCAGTAGCCCAAAAACTCCACTCATGCCCTTTTACACTCTTTCCCATCGACTATGCCACTGAACACGACCACTGTGAAGTTGAGCAACACTATGCACTCTCTCTCTCTGCTTACCACTCCCTCTTCCATTGCTACTTTCTTGGCAACATTGAAGAGGTAGGGGTGGGACTTTTGGATCTAGTTGTCATTCTTGTGATTCTGATTCGCCTGTCATTCAAGGCCTGACTGATTTCCTCTCATCTCATCTCCCCAGAGTCTCTGGGCTATATCAGGCTTTCTTTACACACCAGGCATCTGCCCTCAGGGAAGGAGGGTTCTATAGCTCCTCATTCATCTATTAATGGCTCAATTCTCTATGGAATTCAGTTCATCAGATCTTTCCTGTTAATGAAGCTTTAGATCCCTATATTAGTTTGCTAGGACTGCCGTAATAAGTGCCAGAGACTGAGTGACTGGGCAACAGAATTTTATTTTCTCACAATTCTGGAAACTAGAGGTCCAAGGATAAGATGTTGGCAGGGTTGTCTTCTGAGGCCTTTCTCCTTGACTTATAGATGGCCCTCTTCTCCCTCTGTCTTCATTTGGTTATTCCTCTGTGTATGGGTCTGTCTTAATCTACTTTCCTTATATGAAAATCACCCATGATGAATTTTTATATTTTCTCCATATTTTCTAGTTGTTCTTAAGAGTTATGATATAAACTGTTCTGCAATACCCATAGCCAGAGTGAACACTCCCTAGGAATATAAGTGTTAAAAAATCATTTGTAAAAAAATGCTAATTTAGCTTTATGTTTAGAAATGAACGATTGGTAATATCTTGAATATTCTAAACAATTGAAGTTATATAAATTTTTCAACAAAAACATAAATACTAGCCAGACACAAAAAATCTTAGGTAAAAAGAATGTACAAGAATTGTTGAAATGCTTATAATACTAAATGAGAAAATTATATCATGAAATACATTATATGCTCATAGATGTTGACCAAAAATTAGTTTTTAATTTTTTTAATGTTTATTCATTTTTGAGAGACAGAGCAGGAGTGGGGGAGCGGCAGAGAGAGAAGGAGACACAGAATCTGAAGCAGGCTCCAGCTCTGAGCTGTCAGCACAGAGCCTGCCATGGGGCTTGAAGCCTTGAACCATGAGATCGTGACCTGAGTCAAAGTCAGACGCTAACCGACTAAGCCACCCAGGCCCCTAATTTTTAAACTATGTTGAATATACTGGTAAATATACTAGTCTGTAGTTCAAGAGAATTGGCATATATACAATTAATAACTTAAACTTGCTTTATTTAAAAATTTTTAGTTTAGAAGATTTTATTTCCATGCCCTTGAAAAATGTTGCCATATTGTTTGCTAGCAAAATTTTACAAGCATAATATTAATATAAAACAACACAATGGCAGCCTTGTTTTGTAGTTCCTAATTTTGATTAGTATGCAATAAATTTCACAAATTTTTCTCAGTGTGCGAGGGAACACATACACAGTTCTTGAGATACCACATCAAAATTTCTTCAGTGTAATGAGCATTCTCATACAATCAGATGATATTTATGCATATCTGTCCATCTTTCATTTATAATAGAAGATAACACATAAAACTTAGAGGTTTGTTTTTTTTAGATATATCATACTACAGGTTCTCAGCTATGTCCTTACCAAACTAAGCCCGATTATTTCCAGCCTGATTCCTTTTGAAAGTGTTTGGTCAGCTTCAGAACATTTAATTTATATTTTACTCAAAAGATTTATTTTTAAATCCATCATCAGTAAAATGATTTGGCTCCAGGAAATTTTTATATTTTATATATCACTGTGTTTCGTAATGTTGTTTCCATTAATTACCATTTGAACTACCACTAAATGTTATAGTCATTTTGAGTTTATTACACTTTCTACCACTTCTTGTTTTCAGAAACTTGTTATGGTTCTTATTATGATATTGCAATATGGCACATGGGTTAACTGAGTTGGGGTGGAAACCCACACACTCAAAAGTATGCAAGTTTCCTATTTAATAAAGAATAATAAAAAAGAAAAATCAATTGATGAGAAATTCAAACAGGGAATACATGCTACATAGCTCACCTAAGACTCCCTGAACCTCACAAGCCACTCAGTGGGGACACCTTCAGGAAAAGGTGGTGGCAAGTCTTATGCATGAAGAACTTGTCAGAGATAAGAAACTATGTTTCCCATCTGAATGAAAGCTTGGGACTTACACACATATCAGGGGAAACTTAAACCAAAATTTTCCTTTTAGCTCTTCCATTAAAAGAATTACTTACGGAAGTATGGCTCTTCTATTTATTGAACCAAAATCAGTGGCAACAAAGCCACAATATGGGGAAGTGGGAGCAGGAAGCAGAATCATAGTGCAGGCATCCCTGAGCAGCTACCCTGCCTCCAGCTTTACAGTGCTTTAAACACACACACACACACACACACACACACACACACACACACACACACACATTTCTCTACAGGTTTGAGTCCTATTGAAATCTTAGGCACATGTTTTTTTGTTTTTGTTTTTGTTTTTTTAATCCCCACAGTTACATATTTTTTTTATTAAACACATGGGGATACACTGCCTTTCCACAGGAAAATATACCCTTACGTTTTTCTTGAAAAGCCAAGCCCTTGTCTCAATTTCATGTTCTCACTTTTGATAAAGACATGGGTATAGTGAAATATTTATCTAATATAAAGGAAAACAAGAGCAAGCCCCATGATAGATGGAAACTGTACCAGTCGAAATCTAATCACTGGAGAGAAACCACAAAGTAATTTGAACAGGGAAAGTTTAATAAAAGGGATTATTAACTATAGCATGGGAGTGGAGGAACACAGGATTGGTGAGTAGAAAGAGAACTCCAAAGAATACAGGAATGTAGGATATAGAATATAGGAATATGTCAGTAGCAAATGCCAAGGGCAGAGCTACAGTACCGAGGGAGGTGCTAGCCTTGTTGGAGAAAACAAGGATGCCAGAGAACCATTGGATGGAAATGCGCCTTCTAAAATTCTGGGTGGTGTCTCACTGGAGGCACTCAGAGACAGAGGGATGTTGAGAAGATGGTGATACCAAGGGAACTTCTTGGTCCCTGGGTGTTAGCTACTAGCCAACCTCCACTACACAGCATCAGCCAGGTGCTGGGAAGGCTTTCAGCTGCTGGTGTCAGCGCTGGGAACACACTGGAAACAAAACCTTTTCCTCCTTCAATGTCTCTCCAGTGCCCTCTACTGACAAACCTTCAGTGCCAGCTGGCAAAAGAAAAAAAAAAAAAATATTTAAAAGGCCCCAGGTCCATTTTTACAAAGCAATCAAAAAGGGTGAACTTGGAACTGAAAGGCAATAAATTGAGACCCAGTGCAAAAACTGACACTTTGACTCAGGATCAGAGAGCCAATAAAAAATGATTAAGACAGTGGGCATACAAGAATGTGGGCCTAGTAAGGCCAGTGCTTTACATTTTTCCTTACAAAATTGAAAGCTGGACGTTTTGTGTAAAACCTCCCATATTTTAAGTATTGAGTAAATTACAAATCATATCCAAACAGTGCATTTGATAAAGGAACAAACAGGTGGGCCAAATCTGTCTTATTCCAAAACCTTTGCTTTAGAATATTGCTACATGTAATAGCTTGACAGCCTATCTCCCCTCTGTTTTCAGCACAGATCGGATTCTGACTTTTAAGCTACTGAGTTGATTCAAACAGCATTCCAGATGTAGCCTATAAGCCATAGCTTGAAATGCAGGCATGCCACACCTTTTTTTTCTTCAATTCTTCCTTTATAAATACCCTAACTCTCCTTGATAAGGACTCTAACTCTTTATAAAGACCCTGCCAGTCTTTTTGAAGACATAGTTTAAGTTACTGAATTTAATTAGTAGTATTCTGGAACTGCAGGCTTGTTTATACAGTTAAACATTTGACTTGCATGTAACACTAAGTGTATTCTCTAAAATACTTAGAACATAATGATAGTAATGGCCACTGGTTTAAATACCATTAAAATCATTTTTAAAAATATTTTGTAATTTTGTTCCTGTTTTATGTATACATCTCTTCATGCTTTGCATTTTCACATTTTTTCAATGTTTTAATCATCTAAGGTCACATTTTATCAGTATGGCATCTTTGTATATATGCATATAAAATATAATGATTCAGATTATTAAAAATGGAAACAAAATATATTCAATTAATATGCATATGTTAATACTAATGAGTTTGTCACACAGGATGAATTTTCATGACTGATTTAGACACCCCTATCCTGTCCTCTCCCAGAACCCTGTACATTCCACTATCTTAATGTTTTTCATTCTTCACTGTAATTTTTGTCTGATTTCTCTTATTTTATCCGAGCAAGATGGCAAACTTCTAATGAGCAAGAAAACAATGTTTATTTTTTTTTTCAAATATCTGGCCACTGTAGGCAAATATTGAATGATTAAAAAAAATAACTAATGGGGCACCTGGGTGGCTCAGTCGGTTAAGTGTACAACTTCAGCTCAGGTCATGATCTCACGGTTCGTGGGTTTAAGCCCCACATCAGGCTCTGTGCTGACAGCTCGGAGCCTGGAGCCTGCTTCGGATTCTGTGTCTCCCTCTCTCTTGCCCCTCCCCTGCTCATGCTCTCTCTCTCTCTCGCAAAAATAAACATTAAAAAATTAATTAATGATTGAATGGTGAATAAATTCCTTTCCATTTATGAGTGCTCTTCCATATCCACATCTAATAATCATTTTTAACAAAAAACAATAAGGAATAAAAACAAATATATTGAAAGGAATTTAAATAATTATAATTTTAATGCCACTTTATATTAGATATCTAGGGACTCATCTTCATAATTTTTGAAATATATCTTGTTTATATTCACAGATTTAATCTTTTAAAGATTTTTCTTTAAAAAGATTTTTCTCACCAAATAATGGCTAATTTTTGTAAAGAGTAAAATCAGGCAGAAGTCTGAAATACCATTTTAAAACAAAATTTGAAATACACTTTAAAATGATAGATCTTGCCCTTAGGTGAGAAAGGAAGCTACAGAAAATAAACAAAACCTTCCCTATATCAGAAACTATTAATTTTGTCAATGTAATTCATACTTGAAATTTAAGAATAAATTAGTAACTGAGCATTGTGTTTTAAACAAGTCTTTATGTTTCTCCCAATTCCCTCCCACATTCTCAACCCCAACACATTCACTTCCAACATTCTTGTATTTATTTCCATGTTTATAGTATGTTTATAGCTTTCAACAAATACCTACCAATTTCCCATAATTAACTTTGAAAACCTATTCTCTTATCTTCTTTCTTAATATAACAAAGTAAAAATATATATTCAACAAAATTAGAGTATTTTATTAATATTTAACTATTTGTGTTAGCATTTTATCTCCACTTTATTTTATTCTACAGTTTCTAAACCACAGTTTTGATACTTGTAATGATTTTGAATCTTTCCTGGGATTTGAGTATGACTCAATTATCTCATTTAATTTGCCACGAGACATGTTTTACTTCCTTTTTTTTTTCTTTTTAACTTTTGGATTATTGCCAAATAGTCCTTGCATTACTTTTCACAATTGTTGGTGACTACAATCTAACATACAACTACAATCTGACATACAAACATTTTATTTGTTCTTCTTAGACTGTTACAGCTAATTACAGGGATATTGTCAGTGTAACTCCACACCAGTTGAAATGTACCTAATGGCCCTGTAGAAAATTTTGCATTCTCTCCCACATATGATGAAATAAAAGAAAATCAAAAATAATTTAAACCTTTGTTATATTTCCTAAAAAAATAAAAAACTGAAGTAATATTGCACTTAAATTATAAAGATGAGAAAAATATGTAAAATGTGTTTCCATCAACCATTCTGGCCATTAACTTTCAAGTCTAATAATAGCTGAAACTCAATTCTGGTCTTAGGGATGGCTGTGTCAAGAAAGAGTGTCAGAACTTACTTGAAGAATATGGTTTATATATATACAATGGAATACTAGTTGGCAATCAGAAAGAATGAAATCATGCCATTTGCAGCAATGTGGATAGAACTGGAAGGTATTATGCTAAGTGAAATAAGTCAGTCAGACAAAGAGATATCATATGTTTTCACTCATATGTGGATCTTGAGAAACTTACCAGACCATGGGTGAAGGGAAGGGGAAAAATTAGTTACAAACAGAGAGGAAGGGAGGCAAACCATAAGAGACTCTTAAATAGAGAGCAAACTGAGGGTGGATGGGGGTTTGGAGGGAGAGGGGAAAATGGATTTTGGGCATTGAGGAGGGCACCTGTTGGGATGAGCACTGGGTGTTTTATGTAAGCAATGAACCATGGGATTCTATCCCAAAAACCAAGAGCAAACTACACACTGTATGTTAGCCAATTTGACAATAAATTATATTGAAAGAAAGAAATTGCTTACAGAAAGAATATATATATGTATATATATGTATATATATATATATATATATATATATATATATATTCAGAGAGTAGTAAAAATAATTCCAGTATAGCATCATACCAAATTAAAATAACATCCTGGCATATATTTCAGCATATATAGCATGTATGTATAATATATAGCTATTTAAATTACATTTAATAATTTATGGTAATCACATTTGCTTTCCCTGAACTCTATTTTTCTTTTTTTTTTTTTTTAATTTTTTTTTTTTCAACGTTTATTTATTTTTGGGACAGAGAGAGACAGAGCATGAACGGGGGAGGGGCAGAGAGAGAGGGAGACACAGAATAGGAAACAGGCTCCAGGCTCTGAGCCATCAGCCCAGAGCCTGACGCGGGGCTCGAACTCCCGGACCGCGAGATCGTGACCTGGCTGAAGTCGGACGCTTAACCGACTGCGCCACCCAGGCGCCCCTATTTTTCTTAATCCTCAAGAAATCTTTAACATTTTATTTCAGTAAAAAGACAAAAATTATGCCACATCATTCATCACTCTTTCTTTTAAATGTCTGTACCTATTTACTAAAGTTAGAATTAAATAATTTTTCCAAGAGATAGTTTACTATCCAATGATAATTTACTGTAACAAAAAAAGCCTAAAATGTCACATACATATTTTACAAATATACATTACAAGGTTTTTTTAACTATATTTTTATGTCATACAATTAAATTGTGTCAAGTATAATAGCAAGCGTATTGGATATCCTTGGGAAAAAATCTGGAAAAGGCATAAATGTTTACAATTGTTAGTTCTTCTTGGTGGATAGACTGCTTAACTTTGATATAATGCCCTTCATCTCTTGTTACAGGCTTTATTTTAAAGTCTAGATTGTCTGATATAAGTATGGCTACTCCAGCTTTCTTTTGTTGACCATTAGCATGATAGATAGATGGTTCTCCATCCCCTCACTTTCAATCTGAAGGTGTCTTTAGGTCTAAAGTTGGTCTCTTGTAAACAGCATATAGATGGATGTTTTCTTATCCATTCTGTCACCCTATGTCGTTTGATTGGAGCATTGGACTTTCAAAACAGGTAATGATAATGCATGTTAAAAAGGAAGTCTTATATCTAAACCCTTTTTTTTTAAATTTTAGAACAAATAAGGAAAAAATAAAAACTGCATTATTCTGACTTTACCAAATAGTATCTCTTCGTTGTGTATATTTCTTATGCCTAGGAGATGATTCTTTCAGAGAAAATCCTCATTTTGTATTCTAGGTCTTATAATTTTTAAAACTTGGGTTAGATTCATTAAGATTCATTTTGTGAATTTTGCTGGCACCACAATAAACTATTTTTGATGCTCACGTAGTGTTAACTAAAAGTAACCTTCACTAATAAATTTAAAGGAAATCTCTAAGTCCACCTAAATCATCAATTGGCCTTAAAAGAAAAAAAAAAAAAAAATGGAATTCTTCCAGTCTAAAGGATATACTATTGAGTATGTACATCACATCCAATACACAAATTTCATTTTGGCTGAATTTTTATGCAAGGCTATTTGCCAATACTGCTTACATAAATCCATAGATAAGATGATTTTAGCAATTCCCAAAGCTACTAATGGTGTGTCAATTCTGGGCATAGGATAATAAGTGTCAGGGTTGGTTGCAAAATGTAATTATGTATCATCCAACCAGAAGCTAATTATACCATCCAGTTTGAAAACAGTGACTACTTGAGATCCCCAGGGCCTATAGACAGCCTAATAATTCTGAGTTTAACATTGTCTCAATTGAATTTCTAATGTCACCTAACAACTCTGGCTAGCTGTTCAATATGCCAATATTTTTTTTTATTATTACACTTTTCTAAACTGTATTACAGATAAATCATATCCTGGTTTCATTTGAGTGTATCTCCACGTGATTGTTCCTTCTTTACCAATGTTCTAAACTTGATAGTTCGGTGGAGAAGTTGTCATAAACAATAGTCAACCACAGGCAGAAAGGTTCATATTGTGCTCTAACAGGATATTTACTAGACCTCAGAACAATCTGTGGATTTAATAAGGAGAATTATTTCATTTCAATAGTAAAATCTATCTTTGAGAAACATTTTGCATTTCTTTGGACCAATGCAAATGTTTTTTTACTACAAAATTCTAATCAAGGTACTAGAATAAAGAACAAAAATGTATAAATCTCTTTATAACCGCAATTTTAGTATTTGCCCCAAATTGGGAGCAGGTGTTTTACCCTTCTGCTACTTATTTTTTCTAATTCTCCCATCTGTTCATTCTGGAAAACTAAAATATCTCAGCCATATCTAACATGCCACAGGTCACATTCTGTGATTGCAGGTGAAACACTCCCTATGGTGATATCACGGCTCTTCTGCTGCCCGGTGCCAGCCTCATCCTCATCACATTTCAGAAAATAATGTGCTCCTCCTTTAATCCGCTTGAATCTCCTAGAGCTGCCAAAACCAGGAGGACTAAAGCACCTGGTAGGAAATTTAAGATCAGTGGAAATGTATCTATTTACATACTGTATATTTGTACAGTATCAAGAAATGCTATTCCACTGTCAATATATAGCATTCAACTATAAGTCACAATGTCTACAAAGGTTCCAGTAAACACTGAAAAAAATATAATATAGAAAAGCTTTACCTTGAAAATTTTGTAAGCAAGCTTTAGCTATAAAATATATATATTATTTTATATAATAAAAATATATAATATAAATATAAAATAATATAAAAATAAAAATATATTTTATATAATTTATATTATAAAATATATGTTACATATATATTTATCAAGAACATCAAATCAAGAAATATTTAGGTCTCTAGTAATATATTGATTTTTCATAACCAATTTTGCCTCTTTCATTTATGGCAGATAATATGAATATTGTGCTTTATCTTCAAATATGTTCATCATTAGATAGCATATTATATATTGGATATGTATATTTTACAATAAGATGTATGTATCTCAGACACAAGTTTCCATAGTATTTGTGCTAAGTGTTCATTTTGTTCAGACTTACTCAGGGACTTATTTGTACGTGCTTAAGAGACAATAGTATGAAACTGAGGCTGGTTAAATGTTAAAATGTGGGAAAGGTAGGAATCCAGGAATCTGAAGTAGTGAAAAGGGAAAACAGGTGACAAAAGGGAGAAGGACTTTTGGATGCCTATTCAAAGGGGTCTCAGGCTTGATTTAAACTAAATCTGACTGGATAAAAGAGTAAATAATTTTTTGCATTATCTCTTAGGCCCAAGTGCATTTTGATGCAACCCTGATTGAAAACTGGCTCTTTAAGCCCTATCCTAAACCTCAAAGAGCTTTCAGCTATTACAGGGCATAGCTAGAACAGGGGTTAAAACACAGGTGTTAAAAATATACTCATATTGTGATGTTTCATATCCCAGTTTCACTGTCTCTCCAGACCATAACTAGAACTTGGCCACAGTAGTGTTCAATTAAAATGTGATGCATGAATTTGCTCATATATATATACCATTGTCTTTGAAGATTTTATTAAAAGTACTAAAGTTCTGTACAGCATAGCAATATATAGTCAATAATATAATATATAGTATATAGTCAATCATATTGTAATAACTTTGTATGGTGGCAGATGGTATCTAGACTTATCGTGGGTATCATTTCATAATGCAAAAATATTGAGTCACTATGATGTATACCTGCAACTAATAGGATATGATATGTCAATTATACTTCAATAAAAAAAAGTATTATTTAGAAAAACATGTAAATTTCTCTATAATGTTCCATATGTTCTTGGAGATTTACATTATAAAAACCAAAAACTGAAACTACATTAAATATGGTTTAAATGTTTATTTTTTGTATTTACTTTTATTATATTTGACTACATGTTTAATCTTTATTAAGTTCTTAATCAATATCAATAAAAGTTGGAACAGCTGTTCTCTGAAATGTGTCCATTTTCATAAGACACTGCATATTTTTAGGAATATCCTTCATATCTGGAAATTTCTCACTTGTACAAAGAGAATTGCCATGGAATTCTCCTTCAATGATAGTTCTATCTTCTCTAGAAAACAGTATCATAACATTTATTTCTGTGTACATTCAGTTTTATTCTGATTACATGAGTCTGACTATGGTAGAATATAGTGTAACTCAATAGGGTAATATTCTTCAAGATCTTCATGAAATTGAGAGAAATAGGTGATGAACACATATTCATGAAAAACAGAAAAGAATATAAAATCCCATAACACACATATTTCTCTCCTGTTACCAAGTTTACGCATAAGTGTAGAGGCTTGCTCTTTGCTCATCTTGCTTTTATGGCAATGTACTTACACAACCCCTACATGGTAAAAATTATGAAACATGACTATAAATTAAAGCAGAGCCTATTATAAGTAAGCACTTACTTTATAGTGAATGCCTAATTGTATGTGATTCTTTTCAATTTCAAAGTTCAGATTTTCACACGTTCATTTGAAAGCTATTATTTCTCTGGCAATTAGATAATAAAACACATTGTTAGAAATATAATTTTCTGTAAAATTTTACTTATCATTCTTCAGTCTTTAAAATATTTTTAATTCAAAAATATTAAAATAAAAGCTTTTTCATTCAATTGCCCTCTCTAGCTCAGTAGTTCAAAAAAAAGGGCAAAGATCACCCTTTTTTTTTTCTTTCGTTCTTTTGTTTTGTTTTGTTTTTGTTTTTTTTTAGCTGGATGCATTTGAGGGTGGGAATAATTCCAACAAATGCAGCTGAAGTGCTTATTCAGTTGTCAGTGTGATTCTATATCATTTTGTTTGATTTTATAACTGTGTTTATAGATTGTTAGTGTTTGAAAGCACTCTACTTACTAGGAATTTGATAAGTGATTAAAAATTTGGCAAATGTTTTCTCCAAGTACTTCTAAATAGATTCTATAAACAAAGCCAAACAAAGTGAGGTACAGCATGAATGATGATTTGCCCTAATGGTTTCACAGTATTTAATGAGTGTAGTAAGAGATATGTTTAGGGTATTTTTCCCTCTCTATGAGGTTCTGGGAAATATACGAGCATATAGCTGTCTTTCCACAAGAGGGCTTCATGTTTCAAATCAGCATTATCATACTTTTTTGGCACGATGCCCAGAAAAGTCTATTGCTTGTTAGTTTATTGAATAAAGAAGAGTTTCTACTGGAATATTTTATAACTCTTCTGGAGAACTTCCAGAGATGTATTTGTGCATATTTGTATGTTTTGAGAAAATACAGACACACATATTCAAATATTAATTAGATGTCCATTTGATTAATGGATTATAATTATATGTATGTATGAATTATCTACATATATATTTATAGTTATATAATTCTATTATTCAAGAGATTTCTCCCTACAGAAAAATTTTAGGTCATTTGTATGTATGTAAATATGTGTAATAAGTATATATAAATATACATATACATAATATTCCCTATCATCTATCTATCTACCTATCTATCTAATTATAAACTGATATAAAGTAAGGGATTGACTTAAGCAATCATACAGGCTGAGAAGTCTTACAATCTGCTATCTGCAAGCTGAAGACCCAGGAAACCCATGGATGTCATTTCAGCTTGAATCTCAAGGCCTGAGAACCAGAAGACCATTGTCCCACTGAGGCCGAACAGAGAGTGAATTCTCCTATCTTCCACCTTTTGTTCTGGCCCTTAACAAATTGGATGAGGCCTACTCACAAGTGTAGTAGAGCAATCTATTTTATTCAGTCTACCAATTCAAGTGCTAATCCCTTCCACAAAGCTTCACAGACACACCCAGAAATAATGTTTAGCGAATCTATGCCCTCAAACCCAGTCAGGCTAACACATAAAATTAACCATCACAGAACTACAACTCCAGTTCCTATAGACCAAAATGTTTGTGGTAAATTGCTGACTCTAAGATCTTTATATTATTCATTAATCAGTTATTTATTATTCTACATATTACTCACTAGTGAATTATTTTTTATTTACCCATATTGCCCTACTCACACTATACTAGTCAATTATATATTATTCAATTTGATACTAAGTTATAATGAAAATATTATGTTCTAAGCCTTTTGCTTTTATATGCTATATTTTATGTACTATATAATCCTATTAGATGTTTACTGTGGAGATGATGATGGTGAGGATGATGTGTTATATAGCTGAGCTTTAAAATGAATTCCAATATGTATTTCTTGAAAAGTTACTCCAGTTTCTCACAGAAGTTATCGCTTTTACCTACGTGGTGTGCACACATATACATATATACGTGTATAATGCCCTTACAGAAATTTGAAAAATTGAGAAAGGTACTTGATTTTTATTTCTTTATCCTTTAAGAGTTGTAATCAGTGAAGTGACCTGCAATCATTCTCATATTACTTGGATTTTTTCTAGCTAATATTCAAAAGTCTAGAAAATTGAACCTCAGAATCATTAAATTCATCCTACACCACAAACTCAGCTTTTCCAAACTTCCTTAATACCTTAAATAGTACCATCAGAAAACTCTTATGTGGGATAAGACATTACTTCTTCTGGAAGCTCTCTCTATGCATTGCTGTGTAATACAATTACAAACTGTTTCAGATCTCTAGACACCTTTAAATTAAATCTACCTCTGTTTGTTTCCAGATGGGCAGCCTTTGATATACTACTTGAAATCTTTTAAGTCTCAGTGAATGCAAATATTAACGATATTAGTTTCATAGATCTGTTGTGAATGTAAATAGACACTTTATGAAAGGTGCTTACCTTGTAGCTGAAACATAATAAGCAGTCAATAAACGCTAGCTAATCTTCAGGTGTAAATGTCCTCAGAAAGGTATTTGGATAAGATTAAGAAAGACTATGATTAAAAAAAAATACAATCCCCTCTCAAATTACAATGTTTTAAAAAGGCATAAGTTTATTTCTCTCTTATGGGTAGATACGATGAAAGAAGAATCATCAGGGCTGGGATCCTTACCCTCCAAATGAAACTTACATCTTACTATTGAAAACCAGTTTTCAGGCTCCAGGATGAAATGTATATTCCAGCCAGCATTATAGCTGAAAAGAGGAGACTAATGCCACACTACCACCAAACCACCCTGGACACATTGCCCTCGGACACAGTGTAGAAGTTGAACATGCCATTTCTAATAGTACTTTACTGAGCAGAACGTTAATCACTGGGCTAGACCCTACTTCCAGGAAAGCTGAGAAGTGTCATGAGGAGAAAAGTGAACAATATTTCCTTATCAGGAATCAACGGATTGAACTTAGGAGGCTGGTATCTGGAATATGTAGTTCTTTGCTCTTCCCGCCATGACTTATCTGAACTCATCTATTAAAATTCTAGCCCTTGGTTAATCTGCTCTGTTCCCTAGAATCTTCCTTGCCAATCTACAAACATGCCAGACATGCTTCTGCCTTAAAGGCTTTACAATTGATGTTTTCACTACCTGGATGGTTCTTACTCCTGGTGACTACCTGGATCATTCCTTTAAACCATTCAGGACTTTACTCAAATGTTACCTGCTCACTCATGCCTTCCTTTTGTACCTTAATTAAGATTGCAATAACATACCCATCCTCTTCGCCTCCACTCTGTGTTTAATGTTTTGGTCTCCCCAACCAATCTTACTAATAATACAAGAGATAACATTCATGCATTGTTTACTGTGTAACAGACACTATTCTAACTGCTTTACATATATTAATTCACTTAATCCTCAGGACTACCCCTTTGAGATAAGTACTATTATTATGCCTTTTTAAAAATTTCTGTGATAACTACAGCACAAAGAGGTTAAGAAAATTGGTCGCAGTCTCATAATTCTGAACTTGCAGAGTTGGATTAACACAGCAGTCTGGTCTTAGAGCACCTGCTGTAACTGCTATAATGCATTTCCTTGGTGCAAGCATGACACTATTAACATAAGCAATGCTTTTCTGTTTCTAGAATAAGCCTCCGCCCAAATTGGGTTGTTTTGTTCGTTACTGAATCCTTACTATCTGAAAGCAAATCTAAATCTACTCTAATGCGCCATGTATCAACCAATGCACCTACTCCAGATTAAAATATGCTGTAAATGTAAAATGCATGTTGGATTTCAAAGATTTAGTAGCAAAGTAAATCATGTAAAATATCTCATTAATTATGTTTGTACTGAATACGATTTGAAATGATAATACTTTGTCTTTATATAGTTGCACACACACATATATGATGAACTTTGTCTGTGTTTTAAGCTTATTTTTAACATGACTAATCAGAAAGTTAAAATTACATATGTAACACATCTGTGGTTTGAATTATATTTCTCTTAAATAGTGCCATAGAAGAGGGTAGAAAAATAATGCTGAATAAATGAACAAGTTATTTTTCCAAGCAAATTGTTAAAAAATGATCTAGTTTGTTCTTTTTTTCAATTCAGATATAGCATTGGAAAAATGATATAAAAATATATTGTAAGTGGAGAAGTCAGATTTAAACTCCATTAAGTCTATATTCAGAACCAATATTTATAACTCTTATAACCATCATAGTAATTTTACTTTACACAATTTCATGTGAAATAAAATTTTGACTCTAGAGAATGACTAGTACATACTGTTAATTTCAGTTCTGTTTTTTTTTTTTTTTAAAAAAAATTTTTTTTTTTTCAACGTTTATTTATTTTTGGGACAGAGAGAGACAGAGCATGAACAGGGGAGGGGCAGAGAGAGAGGGAGACACAGAATCGGAAACAGGCTCCAGGCTCTGAGCCATCAGCCCAGAGCCCGACGCGGGGCTCGAACTCACGGACTGTGAGATCGTGACCTGGCTGAAGTCGGACGCTTAACCGACTGCGCCACCCAGGCGCCCCTCAGTTCTGTTTTTTTATTGAAATACAATTGACATAAAGCATATGTAAGTTTAAGATGTACAGTGTGTAGATTTGATACATTTATATATTGCAATATGATTATCGCCATAATATTTTCTATACCTGTCTCTCTTCACATAATTATTATATATTTTTTTATGGTGAGAGCATTTAAGATCTGGTTTCTTAGGAACATTGATGTACGTAATGCAGTCAGTATTATTAAGTATAATAATAATGCTGTGCATTGGATCTCCAGCAATTATCTTCTACCTACAAGTTTGTATCCTTTTAAAAAAATGATGCCTTGTTTAGATGTAAGAAATTATAAAAATAGGGGCTTCTGGGTGGCTCAGGCAGCTAAGCATCTGACTCTTGGTTTCGGCACAGGTCGTGACCTCCCAGTTTGTGAGTTTGAGCCCCACACGTGGCTCTGCACTGGCAGAGTGGACCCTGCTTGGGATTCTCTCTCTCCCTCTCTCTCTCTCTCCCCCTCCTCTGCTCCTGCTCTTTTTTTTCTCTCTCTCTCTCTCAAAATAAATGAATAAACATAAAAAATTTAAAAATAAATGAACACATAAAAATAAAGTATAAAAATAAGACATTTTGAAGCGGATCTGATAGAATTGTGAGAGTGGGGAATTGGTTAGTAAACTAATACAAAATATACGACGAATGTCCAAAGAATAACAGTACAAATTAGTTTCCTATTTCCACAGTCGGGGAAGAACTATTAACAAGGCAGGAAGCTTTAAATCAAACTAATAGAGATTATAAAATGCATACCTTTGAATATGAACAATATAATACCATTAGAACTGGAAAGTGTGTGTTTGTGCATGAAATTCACAAACTGTCCCAGCTGTATGCTTCATGCACTGGATGGATTGACTAACCACTTATTGATTCAAAAAGCAGTCATTGAGCATAGACTATATGTAAGCCGTGAAGCTGCTTGGTATGAATACATAGTAGTGAATGTGATGGGCATATTTCTTTTATTTTTTTAATAAATCATTTTTTTAATCTTTATTTATTTTTGTGAGACAGATATAGAGTGCAAGCCGGGAGGGGCAGAGAGAGTGGGAGACACAGAATCTGAAGCAGGCTTCAAGCTCTGAGCTGTCAGTAGAGTCTGATGCGGGACAATAAATCATGTTTTTATCTTTATTTATTTTTGAGAAACAGAGATAGAGCGCAAGTGAGGAGGGGCAGAGAGAGAGGGAGACACAAAATCCAAAGCAGTCTCCAGGCTCCGAGTTGTCAGCACAGAGCCTGACGTGGGACAAGAACCCACGAACTGTGAGTTTGGGACCTAAGCGGAAGTCAGGCGCTTAACCGACTGAGCCACCCAGGAGCCCCTCATTATTATTTTTTTAATGTTTACTTATTTTTGAGAGAGAGAGAGAGACAGAGCATTAGGGGGGAGGGGCAGGGGGAGACAGAGACACAGAATCAGAAGCAGGCTCCAAGCTCTGAGCTGTCAGCACAGAGCCCAAAGCAGGGCTGAAACTCACAAACCATGAGATCATGACCTGAGCCAAGTCCACAACTTAACCCACTGAGCCACCCACGCGACACAAGGGATGGGCATATTTCCTAACCTCAGTTAGTTTATAGTCAGATAAAGGTCCAGAAACAAGAGCATAAATGCACTCAAATTTTAAAATACCTGCAAGTTGTGTAAATTCAAAGAAGAATAAGTAATAGAATAAACACTACTGCAGAGGAACACTTTGACTTCAGTGTCTTTGGAGGCTTCTCTGGGTAAGTGATGCATCCTAGGTCTGGGCACAGAAGCTGAAAAGATGGTACTGCCTCAGGATTCAGGAAATGTTGAAAGCTCCCGCGGCAGCAAGAGGCGGTGGGTGTGTTTGCAGACTTAAAAGGACAAGGTGAGTGTGCTACAGAAAGAAAAGCTGAGGGAGGCGGAGGAGTGTTCCGAGTAACTTAGGTTGGAAATGGGAATGGGGATTTTATCTTAAGCATAGTGGAAGTTTCTGAAAGGTTAAGAAGGAGGTGGTCCAATTCACATTAGGGAGGACAAAAAAGAAACCTCAAGGTGCTTACCAGGGAAGGGACTGAGGTGGGAGGAGAACAAGTGGGGACTCGATTAAGAGCACACAATCAGAGTGGCACCGGGGTGGCTCAGTCAGTTAAGCATCCAACTCTTGATTTCGGCTCAGGTCATGAACTCACAGTTTGTGGGTTCAAGCCCGGCATCCAGCTCTGTGCTGAAAGTGCAGAGACTGCTTGGGATTCTCTCTCTCCTCTCTCTTTCTCTGCCCCTACCTTGCTGGGTCTCTCCCTTAAAATAGATAAATAAACTTTAAAAAATAATAAAAAAGAGGATATGAGAGGCCAGTGGCCTGATTTGTATGGTGTCTGATGGAGAAAAGCAGGCACAGCATTGCCAAAATACTACCTTAAAATGCTATTATCTTTAATCAAATTCCCTAAGTGTTTATAGTATATAACAAGCACTTCAAGAGTCATTCCAATTAGAAAGTCTGTGTTAATTCAAGTTTAAGAATCAATTTATAGATATTTCCAGATTAGTTTTTCCTCTTATTTCTCACGATTACACAAGGGAGTGCAGTAAATGAAGCATGGTTTTCTTTGGATGTGTTTTATTTCTTTCCAGTCTTTTAACACCCTTCAGTACTATAAATAGTACTATAGCCATTGCATTAGAAATGTGGAAATAATGCTTTTTAGAAATTACATTTTCAAACACAGTCAAAGATTTTCTAAAACTTACTTAACTTGTAAACTTCTTGTTACAGGCTAAACAATGTCCTCATTTGGGGATTAAATCACTCTAGGTGACTGGACCATTTATACCTTGGTTAAAACTTGAGAACAATGGCATATTATCCTTTTATCATTTAAAACAACTTTAGCATGTTTTGCCCAGCTATGTTTATGATCTTTATTTACTTTAGGAGTTATGATTGTTCATAATCAAATTTCGTCCTTAATATAATCCTTTTTAGCTTAAGAAAGAGGCTTTAGAAGCTGGGCAATACTCTCCATTTATTATTCTCATCACAATAGAGGTGGTGAAATGCCACTTTATTATCATTAGAGGACCAGGTGAGTCTATTGAACTTGCATGGTAGGGACAATCTGTGCCTGATAAAATGCTTCAACTTCCAGTTAGTGAAATTTTGTTCAATCAATATAAAGTGCTGAGGAGACATATCCTGCTTTAAATTGTGCCAGGTACTTTTAAGTAGTCGACTATGATACTCAATGTCAAGGCACTACAGTGATGTATTTAAGTTTAAAAATGTCTTACCGACTTTGAGTGCTATAAATTTACCTTTTGTGAATGATAATTATAAGTTTGACTTTACAGAAGTTTGGCAGAGTCTCACCATTCTTCCAGCAAATATTAAGATTGAGTTCTATTTTTTTAACAGTCTATTTCAGTGCAATGTTTTTAGACATCTCTAGCAAGAACGCAGTACAAATCAGGTAACTCCGTTCTGTATGTGTAAACACACTGCAATTTGATTATATTACTGAAATTGTTTATATTTTCACAAGAGAAACCAATGCAGAACATTGGAGATGCCATATAAATGTGGAGGTATTACAAGTAAAGGAAGATTAGAGAGTAACTCACTTCAGTTAAATAAATCCAAAAATATTCCTGAAATGTATAAACCAAGCAGCTTGCACTTAAGTCTGTTGATTATACCACCAATATGTTAATTATATGCCAAAATCCACATGAAAAGAGAGGAAAGAAAGGAGGGCGAGAAAGAGGAACAAGAGAGAAAGAGAAAGAGATTATGTTTGTTATATTTGTGTTTACCCTCACACATCTTAAAAAATTAAAACAAATATTTTTATTCTATTAAAAGAGAATTCAATTTAAATCCTAAAGCAATATTAATCAAACACTCATAGATCAGTATAGCACTATTTTAAATTCTGTCAACAGCATCTCCAGATTATGATTTTAAATAAATTTAGGTTTGGGGCGCCTGGGTGGCGCAGTCGGTTAAGCGTCCGACTTCAGCCAGGTCACGATCTCGCGGTCCGTGGGTTCGAGCCCCGCGTCAGGCTCTGGGCTGATGGCTCAGAGCCTGGAGCCTGTTTCCGATTCTGTGTCTCCCTCTCTCTCTGCCCCTCCCCCGTTCATGCTCTGTCTCTCTCTGTCCCAAAAATAAATAAACGTTGAAAAAAAAAATAAAAAAATAAATAAATTTAGGTTTTATGCACTGCTATCCCTTTTACCCCAACTATGTTGCCATGTGATTGATACATCTTCAACTGTCATATCCTCAAATAGAAGCTCAGAGTGACCTAGGGAAGAGCGATACAAGCTAGCTCTGGGATCACTTTGGAAAAAAGAGTCTAACTTGCTTTACTCTTGTTGCTAAGGTAATATATCAAACTTGACTATGATGTCATGACTTGAAGCATTAATTCCATTGTTTGAAGAAAAAAAAAACTAAGCCCAGTGATAAGCCTTGTAATTTTCTTTGGATTGAATGTGAGTTCTAAAATCTGAGATTGAAATTTTTGTTCAATAGGGAAAAGAAAAGAGAAAAAATATGCTTGAGAAATATAAACAATATCTTAGAATTCTAGTTTCTTGGGTATTTCAATTCACGAGGGAGAAAATATAAAATTCTTACAAAGTGTTTATCTGTATAGCTCATTTGTTTTTAAAATAGGGTTACTATCAAGTTTATTTTGATTATGGAACAAAAGATAAATTGATCCACTGAACAAGAAAATAAACAAGAAAATAAAAAATTCTGAATATAAAAAAACTTATTGTATATAGGTATACATTGTTTTTCTTAAAGTCATTGGACCTACTACTATTCTAATGAGTATATGCCAGAATATCTTTGTTTTGCTTTATGCATGAGGGTTTCAAGGGACATTTCAAATCATCCTTCCAAATTTACCATATTAATTATAGAAAAAATAAAAATAAAGAATTTTTAAAAAGTCCCTTCCAGACTATTTCTACCAAGAAAGAGAATCAATCTGAGGAAATAATAAGATTATAGAAATATATTTTTTATTGAAGATATTATTAGAGTTATATTGAAGAAATTACTTTAAATTTTTGTCATCATTTCCTTGAACTAGCTGTGCCTATGCTAACTATGGAAAAAGAAAGAAAAAAACACACTTCCTCTGATTAAGATTTTTTAAATTGAAAACAACATATAATTTTAATAAAAAATTTAAAAAGAAACTTCAGAATTAACCCAAGTTAATATCACATCCTATTGGTACATGATGAGGCATTATTTTATTTATTTATTTATTTATTTATTTATTTATTTATTTAATTTAGACTTTTCATTCTAAGTTTTTATTTAAGTTGCAGTTGGTTAACATACAGTGTAATATTAGTTTCAGGTGTCGAATTCAGTGATTCATCACTTACATACAATACCCAGCGCTCATCACAACAAGTGCCCTCCTTAACCCACTCCTCAACCTATGTCCCCTCCAGTAACACTCTGTTCTTTATAGTTAAGAGTCTGTTTTCTGGTTTGTCACTTTCTTTTTTCCCCCATGTTAATCTGTTTTATTTCTTTTTTTAATATATAATTTAAATATATGTAGTTTTCTATTTAAAAATATTAAACCAATGCTTATCTCTTTAGACATATGTTCTATGAAGTATCAGCTTCCATTCTGCTACAAAGAAAAAGCAATTGCTTTGTCAGTTATCAGAACAAGAGCATTACTTTGTTTTTTTTAATCTCCTCAATGACTTTATTAAATTGGTTTTAATCAATAATATTTACAAGTAAAGAAAATTAGGTTTAAAGAAGTGAAATAAGTAGGCCAAGGTCAGTCAGTTTAAAAAAAAAAAAAAAGGTTGTAAAAACTGTCTTCAAAACTGCTCTGAACCTCTAGCAGAAACATTAATAAAAGTCAAAGGAGGATATTTTTTCTTTACAAAATAAATTTTCCAATGAAGAGCTTTAAAAAAATGGAGAGAAACATAGCAATAGCAATGCATTTTTCCAGTTGATTATATACTGTAATAATGGGGACAGCTTAGCAAAGTGATTGATGTTATTTTCCAAAGATCAATGCTACAGAATTAACCACATATCATAGGACTTTCATTAATGATTACAAATCCCAGTAATATATTTTTTAATTACAAGTTTCTAATAACAGACTTACACTTTTGGGAAATTGTGCATGAAGGAGAAATGTGAATAAAAAGTCTAAAATCTTTCAAATATTATTTCTGGTAAGTTATCCATTAAATGCACTACACAGCACTCTTTCTTGTGCAATCATTGCCCTAAAAGGAAATTTCTGATTCCTCGAATGACTGTCAGCAATGCCTATTATATTTTACGGCTTTGAAATGTGAGGTAAATGCCTGAGTAAATACCGTAACGCAACACAAGATGCATTACATTTTCTTCCTGCAAATTTGATTTCTTCTTTTATACTGCCATAACTTTTTCTTTCAGACAAGATAGCCAATAGGTAATTCTATTCTTGTTATACTGCAGAGAAGGGAAAGCAGACTGGGGCTGAAAAGTGTGATATACCTTTAAAATTTTTTTTAATGTTTATTTATTATTGAGAAATAGAGACAGAGCATGTGCATGGGAGGGGCAGAGAGAGGGGGAGACACAGGATCCGAAGCAGGCTCCAGGCTCTGTGCACAGAGCCTGATGCAGGGCTCGAACTCACAAACCACGAGATCATGACCTGAGCTAAAGTCAGACGCTTAACCAATTGAGCCACCCAGGTGCCCCGCAATATACCTTTTCATACCAAAATCACCCATCTCTTTCTATTTTCTGTGTTCTAATGAAAAAGATAGTGAGATAAATCAATGAGACATCTCTGTTCACTGTTCATCTCTCTTTCATTATTTTCATCTCTAGAAGCCATCTATTAGGTGTTGCTGCCTCAATGAAATTCCATGCAAGCTTCATGTCAAATTATACATTTATTTTGCTCATAACTAAATACTATAGTGCACAATATCTGAAATTATATAGTCCAAGTCCTGATATGAATTTACTCTCAAATCTAATTAGTTTTCAAGGTTTAGCCTTTTAATTTTCTGATGTCTCCCTAGGTTTTGAGTTCCTATTAATTTATCTGACCTTTGGACACTTCAAAATAGTCTCATTTGCTTCTATCTCTGAATATCGCAAAGTTGTATCCATGTGCCATTATTAGGTAATGTAGGATTCCCTTTTCTAGTAGCAAGCATCCTAATCTTACTGGGAACAAGCTTGCAAAATAACTTGGGAAACACAACTCTCTCTAGCTTTAATAATTTAAAATTTTTGACTCAACACTAGTGAGACTGACTTCCTTAGTTATAATTTAAAAGCTCTGGGGAAAGGCAGTTGTTGGTGATGACTGAGCCAGGAAACTCTTTCTGTAGACAAGTGAACAATGCTTATATGCACCTAGCAGTCAAATATGAACCACGTGATCAGAAAAAGGAGGTGTGGCACCCAGAAGAAGGAAAGAATCATGGGCACATACTTTATCTTTTTTTAACTAGTTGAAACTTTTTAATTCCAATTGAAGAAAATTCATGAAAAACTTGCTTAAGAAAAAAATAGTTTGAGGGGAAGTAAACAAGGGAGGGAAACATATATTACCTATAAAATTGCAAAGTCCAGGAGGATATAATTACCAGCTTCAGTGCAATTTGATTCAGGCTTCAACTCCCGGCCCCAATGTCCTTCCTATCTCTGTTCATCACTCCTGTTATCTCCCTTAAATCTTGACTCATTGTGAGGCCTCCCATTGTGTTACGGTGTTTGGCTGCATCACCAATTATTTCACATGGTCAGAATCGAGTTCAGTGGAGAAAGAGGCAACTCTCTAAACTAGTATTCCCCCCAAACGTCTTAAGGAATCCATTTTTTTTCTTTGCTTAGGTCATGTGTCTATCCCTAAAGAAATGACTCTGGCTCAGAGAAATGTAATGCACCGCTTGGTTTTGGTCCATATCGCCTGTAACACCCTTTTTCACAGAGGTCATTCTTCACTCAGGCCTTTGGAGCAAAAATAAAGAGGTGTATACGACCAGACTGATATCATTAGAATATGAGTGGCAGTAGATCTCCAAGTTCAAACACATTTCTTCTTATGCAAACACATTGAAAATACACACCATTTCTAAATAATTCAACACTACTACATATACATTTAAACTCTGCAACAAAGGATCTTATCCACCTACTAAATCCAGGTCCAAATTCTGGATCTCAGAGTATTTTATGTGTCTTTCTATTAGATATGGATGAGAATTCTAAAGGCTAAATAATGGGGTTATTTAAAACACATAAAATCTAAATGATGAATAAAGAATCAAAATAGTGGACTAGAGAAAAAAAACAGACATTCATATTTGGTAAATGGAAGAAAGAGAAACAATACAAAGTAATACACGGCAGTATTAAACTTAGTGGAACTTTGCTTGTATTGCTTCGATGAAATACTTAATTTTAATATAGTAGTATATTATTGCAACCTTGAACTTTACAGAAACCCTCATTTATAAGTAATTTGTTACCTAAGAAATAAGTTCTTGATATAATTCTAAAGACTGAAATATTGCTGATTTTTTCGAAGGGACTTTTAGACATTATTTAAATGTAGATTTTAGGGAAAAAAAAGCAGAGTTGCAACTACTCATTTAAACTAATTATGTATATTTTGTGTCCTCTTGTAGTTTATAATCATTAGATACAGAAGAACTCGCCTTCTCCATTGTGATGTTGTGAGGATATCGCATTTATACTCTCAAGTGAAGTACAGCCACAGAGTGCAGAATAAATTGAAAGTACACAAAGAAGTTCACCTTACTCTGCCTGGAGGAGGTTCTGAGGCTCTAAAGTGCACTGCATCTCGGTTTCCACTTTTGGAGTTTCTGAAAGATAAATCATTATATACAACATTTTAATGCCTTAGGAGACAAGCATGCTGCTGCAAGAAAACCAGAACTAAAGTAAGAAAGCTCTTGAAAGATCTCACAACGAAGTTCAGAAGATACAATGGTTGATACTTGACGTTAAAATTTCCCACCCACCGTTTTTTACAAGAAGCATTTGTTTCATGATTCTTGCCTTTTTGTTGTTGTTATTGTTTTGTTATGGTTTTGGAAAGAAGAAGAAGGAATAGGTAGGTTGGAATCAGTTCACATTTTATGCTTATGTATTAACCTCAGAAAATAGCGCTGACATTTCCGTAAGGGGTACATTTTATTTTGGGGGTTGTGTATAGGACTTAGATCTAGGAGTAGGAAATCTGATTCTTGTTTATATAAAATGTTTTAACACAAAAAACTGACTTCTGTCAATATATGCACACACACACATGATATGTCAAAAACATGAAGAAAAAGCATGCAGTGTATTTCTAAGAAAAACAAAAGCATTGTTTCACTATTTGTCTAGTAATTCTTGGAAGAAAAATGTAGTGAGACTGATTTCACTGGAGTTGAAATCCAAGATAAGCTGATCTGGTAAACTAGATGGAAGAAATCAGAATTTCCTAGTATTCAAAGGATCCCTGAGTGCACTGTATAGGTAGAAGAATGGGACTCTTGTGTCATTATGCCATTAATATTGCCCATAAATCATTCTTGGTTTACTTTGTCAATTGAATGTTGATCTGCAACAGAAACTATTCAGACACTTTTCTTCTGTTTACGTAAACCAACTCTGCAAAAGAAATGAGTTATACACAAACTATTTAAGTCTTTTGCAAGTACCTTAATTATATTTCTACTAATAAAAAACAAAGTGTACTTTTGAGTATTTGGGGCACATTTTAAAGTCTAAGCTTTTATTTGAGAAGACTAAATCAGGAAGTATTTTAATTGGAAATTTAAGCAATCATATACATGATTAACATCATTAGTATCAGTTGCACAATGCTGAAGAGGACAGGTTGTAAATCTGTGTTCTGCTTGTCTTTTCTTTCTCTTCTCCTCATCTTCCTCCTCCCCCCACCTCTTCCTCCTTCTTTTTTTTATTGTTTCCACAATAACTTGAAAGTATTAAATAACATTCATACAATTTGATGACTGTGGGGTATTGTAGAAGTTCTTCAACAAATCTACACTTAAATGTCTTTCCAGACAACTCATTAATCCTCATATAAAGTATACTGATTGACATGAGAAAAATAGATGTTTATGGCTAGTAGTTTATGCTCTAGAGTTCTAAGACAATACTCTTTCTGCCACTGAAAGTGTACACTTAGAAGTTTGAGGCATACTTGGCTGCCTGCCTGTGTCAAATCTATTATTATAACTTAATTTAAAACTAAGTACATCAATGACATGTAAATAAGTATCTATTATTTAATTTAAATAATTGGGAAAACCCTGTTTATATCAAGGAACCAAAAGAACACTAATTCAAATTGCTTTTTGTTAATCACCTTTAAACAATAGGGGCGAAGAATTACAAAATTTATTAAGATATTAAGCTATGCACCTGAAATACAAAATGTCATTTTTTTAAATTGTTCTTGTTTCTGTTCTTTAGTTCTAGTGTTCCCCCCCCCCCCGTTGAGAACTAATTAAATCTGTTAGTTATTCTAGAATCTGTAGACACTTCTAACTGCTGCTGAAACCAGTTGCAGAGCCAAAAATTTCTTCTTTCTGGAGGCTGAATCTCTAGATATACATTTATATACAATAGATATATACATACAAATATAACATGCAAGGAGGAGTAGGAAGATGGATAAATTTGTTCCAATTTCAGAGAAAAGATCAAGGCATGTAACATATATGGAAAAACAGGACATAGAGGGCATTGTAATGTAGTCTGAGTAGGACAATTCAGAGATGAGAATACAAAGAAAGTGAAAAGAATATTAAACTGAATGCCTGAGGCAATCATCAGGAATGAAAGAAGAAACTCCTAACAAAAACTGTGATAACAATTACGGAAGAAATATCACAGTCAGAATTTTATATGTTTTTTTTTTAATTTTTTTAATGTTCATTCATTTTTGAGAGACAGAGAAAGACAGAGCATCTGACTTTGGCTTGGGTCGTGATCTCATGGTTTGTGGATTCGAGCCCTGCGTCGGGCTCTGTGCTGATGGCTCGGAGCCTGGAGCCTGCTTCAGATTCTGTGTCTCCTTCTTTCTCTATCCCTCCCTGACTAGTGCTCTGTCTCTCTCTGTCTCTCAAAAATAATAAATGTAAAAAAAAATTTTAAGGTATTTATGCTTTTTATTTTTAAAAAGTGGATTGAAGATTTTTAAGATAAATTAAATGTAATAAATCTTTTGTTTTTCAAAAAGTTTTATTTTTATTGTTCATAATATCCAAACCTAAATTCCATGCATTTCCACTTGTGGATTAAGAAAGGGGTCTGTTTGTTTGTTTGTTTGTTTGGAATAGCTGTATCTTTTATTCCTTTGAAACTCTATTTCCCAAATGGCTCCTTCTCTGTATTTTCTCCTTGAACACATGTCCAGGCCAAGATGAAAAGTGAGAAGTATAACTGGTGCCATTCTGATCATTATCTCTAAACCATGCACTCCTGTAGTGTTCTCCTTCCTGAAGCAGTCGAAGATTTAAAAATAACATTTTGCTGTTGGAGAAGAAACCCCAGGCAAGAGATTCACCTGGGGAAAAATATTCATTCTTCATTATTCCTTCTAAGAAGGCATATCCAGCACTTAAAATATATTGCTCTGGGGGTATTTTTGTTTTGTTTTGATTTGATTTGTTTTGCTCTGCCATTTGGAAACAAAGACCCATGAAGAAAAAGAAAAATCCATCACTGGAAAAAATAAAAAGTAACTGAAATTATGATAAAAATACAAAACCCATTACAATTAATTCATTTTACCTGGATTATTTTTCTTGTTAACCTCTCTAATCATATTTAATCTAGTGCATTAGTAGTTCTATTACTTTCTATTTATTCCTAATTTTGCACTGTTGGTATATGAGAAGTCCTCACAAAACATTATCAGTGAATATTAATCTGATTCTAATATTAAATTGCCTTAATTGCAGCATTTCTAATTTAAATTTACTAATTAATGTTTTCATCAAGCAGAGCAATACTGAATTGAAAGCTGGATGGGGGAAAAACAAATTTATTCTGACACACTATGGCACTTTGAGAATGAGTAAGGCATACAAGTGAGCTATCTTTGAAACCTCAGTGTAAATATTTCCATAGTGTGATCGATATCAGTCTATGCAAATCTTTCTAAGTAAGATAAGTAGGATTATTATCTCCCACTAAAATAATGATTTTTAAATGGCCAATTTTATTTGGTTGCTGTGAGCTGAAATAATGTATCTAAACTACTTAGCATAATGTATGACAAAAATAAGTGTTAGAATTTTTAAAAGATAGGAAATGAAATTTGAGACACTTTCTCCTCAGTCATCTTCCAGGAAAATTGAAGAAGTAATAATATAGATGGAAAATGATGATGAAGAGGAGGAGGACCATAATGATGGCAATGACAGACGGATAGATGGCTAGATAATCCATGGATAGATAGATAGGTTTTGAAGGAATTAAAATGAATGGATAAAAAAACAGAAAAAAGAAATCATGTCACTCAGTGATGATTGGGGTCTTGCATTCATGGGCTAAAGTAAGAAGATTTAATGTGCAAAACCTTGCAGAACAATAGGAATCAGAGAACAAAGCCATATTAGACAGGAAGAAGGCTGGTGTTTCTGTAAACTAAACTTTAAATCTTGTTCTAACCTGCAATTTCTGTGGCCTTGGGTGAAGTTTTTACCTTCTCATCTGTAAAATGGGACACTGTTAACGGTTCTAGCTGCATCAGTTGTTGGAATATAAACTAAGTTCACATATACCAAGCACTCAGAGCAACACCTGTACAAATGCTCACTCTTGTTTTGTTTTTTAATGCTTATTTTGAAAAAGGGAGAGAGAGTGCTGTCGAGCAGGGAAGGGGTAGAGAGAGAGAGAGAGAGAAAGAGAGAAGCCAAAGCAGACTGCATGCTGTCAGCACACAGCCCAACATGGGGCTCAAACCAACAAACAATGAGATCATGACCTGATCTGAAACCAAAAGTCAGACACTTAACCAACTGAGCCACCCAGGTGCCCCTAAAAGTGTTCACTCTTGTTAGAACAAACAAAAAAACCTAGACATTTGAGGGACAGGACAGCATGAGAGCAAATTAAAGGAAAGTCTGCATTTTTTTTACACTGGTTGATATCACCACTGTGTTTGTTGTATTGTCTTAAAATACTTTACGCTTCTTTTAAATTTTTTAATTATTTCTTAGAGACAGAGAGAGACAGAGCACAACTTGGGGAAGGGTAGAGAAAGAGGGAGACACAGAATCTGAGGCAGGTTCCAGACTCTGAGCTGTCAGCACAGAGCCCAACGTAGGGCTGGAACCCATGAACCATGAGATCATGACCTGAGCTGAAGTCAGACACTTAACCGACTGAACCACCCAGGCGTCCCTTCTTTATTCTTTTCGTTCATTCTATCATATCTCATTGTGTTGTAACACACAATGCTTTATTTTTACTTACATTTTTACACTCAAATACCATGCATTTATATGTATTTGTTGAATAATTAAATCTAGCTGTAAGGCTTCCACATACACTCACCTGACTTGTATGAGAGGGTTCTTAAAAGCATGTACCATGACTCATGCTTTGTAATGCAAAAGTTGTTCAATACAGTAAATATGAGCTCTGTGATATGTCGATGACTCATAGAAGTGATAAAAATCCCACCACTCTAAAGAAATTGAATGTTTGTTTCATTCATTTTAAAACAGTGCCATTGTGTTTATCAACATGCTGCTTTAAAGATGGCAAGATTTATTGACAACTTTTAGTCTTTGATTTAAAACAATATACATACTAAACTACATGTACTTACTTAAGGTTGATAAATGTATTTGACTATTCAACATAATATGCTACCTTTTATTACTGATGTACTAATAAATGCATTCATACGCTAAAAGGGCTGGAAAACCAAATATTTCATTCATTACCACTCTCCATATTATCAGACTTAATAGCTATAATAGATGATATCATAGATTGCTACACACAAGGCATTGAGCTAAGTTAATTTCATGTACTAACTCACTTAATACAGTAACTTTTGAAGAAGACTCTACTTTTAACCCAATTTAAAATAAAAAATTTCACTACTTTATTTTATATAATTATTTTCCCATCTATACTCTGGGTACAATGGATAGTAGTTCATAATTAGGATCTTAACTTACAATTATTCTGTCATCTCCATTTGCTCCATGTAGGCTAAGAAGCAGTCAATAGCAAATATTTGAAAATGATAAATTCAAGAATTAGATTTAAATAAAAAATATTAAATAATTAAAGGAATAGTTTACAATTCAAAGTTTAGAGTACAATATCAAAACCTAAAAAGTCTCGGGGCGCCTGGGTGGCGCAGTCGGTTAAGCGTCCGACTTCAGCCAGGTCACGATCTCGCGGTCCGTGAGTTCGAGCCCCGCATCGGGCTCTGGGCTGATGGCTCAGAGCCTGGAGCCTGCTTCCGATTCTGTGTCTCCCTCTCTCTCTGCCCCTCCCCCGTTCATGCTCTGTCTCTCTCTGTCCCAAAAAAATAAATAAAAAACGTTGAAAAAAATAAAAACCTAAAAAGTCTCAAAGCATAACAAAGTATTTAATTCATTCACAGATGAAACCATATATTCCTAATATTTTAAGCTTGTTTGAAAGTAGGTATTACCCTAAGCATGCAAAAGCTATTGAAAATTTCTTGTAAATGAAACCTAATGAAATCCAAACTCGTGGTTTGGGATATGGAGAAGAGAGTTGGAGGTAGCATATAAGCAAGCAATTTTATAGCAAAAGTGTTGAGATTATTTATTTCAATGTAAGATAACAGTGACTTCTCAAAAACTCCAATGAAATTAGGGCCCTAAATTATAAATCCCCCTGAGAAAGAACCTATCAAGATGAAACTTTTGATCCTACCCCAAAATTTCCCACACTGGAATTTTCACGTTAAAAATGATTATTGGGGTGACACCTGGGTGGCTCAGTTGGTCGAGCATCCAACTTTTGATTTCAGCTCAGGTCATGATCTCATGGTTCTTGGGATGGAGCCCCAGATCGGGCTCTGTGCCAACAGCACAGAACCTGCCTGGGATCCTCTGTCTCCCTCTGTCTCTGCCCCTCACTCCCCTGTTCCCTCTCTCTTTCAAAATAAATAAACAAATATTTTAAAAAATGATTTTTTAAAATAATACATGTCAAGATTTATATAAAGTAGTCATAGAGCTTTTTTTTAAAAATAAAATTTAACTATTTAACATCAAAAATACTGAATTCGGTATTCAGAAATCATGTTGTTTTAAAATCTCCATGTGTTCATTAGCTAAGTAGTGATTTAACATCGATTAATTTATTTGATAATTATTATAACAAATCACTTCATATATTTGGGGGCTAACCTCATTTCATAATTTAAATGAAAGAACAGTCCTAGAGGATTCTAGAAGTCCCTCTCAGCTCTCATATTCTACTTACTTTGTAGTTTCCAAATGTGTTTTATTATCTAAGGAATAAGTTTGGGGTAAATTTGTCTGAAATAATTTCACCTTGAATATACTTAAAGAAACCTATTAAAAATAAAACTGCTTGCATTTGGGGAAAAATACACTAAACAGATACTATCAAATCCATCAGATCAAAGATATTTTGTCATTTACATATATTAAAATTATTTTTCCTATGTGGATACTATCAGAATAGATATATACACCTTTCTTTTAAGCAAGAAAATAATCTAAATGCGCTTTGGTCTCATTGCCATCATTTCTTCCTTCTAACACTTAAAGGGTTAATTGAGAGACAACATGAATCAAGTAATTTTTCCGCTCAAGTTTGTATTCAGATTCATCTAACAGACATAAACTAATGCATGCAATATTCTTCCATCTTATTAAGCTTATACTATAGAAATGAAAGAAAATAGTGCTTATTTGCTCTTATAACCCTAAAAGGAAAAATTCTGAATCTTAAGTAGTAATTAAGAAAAACAAAACTACATTTTAAACAAAGCATCTGTTATCTGGGCATGCCATTTTCCCTTTTCTTTTGTGAAGAATAGCCTTGAATTTAATTGTACATTATAATTGCACATCATTCCTTTTGGAACTGCTAAATTATCCCTCTAATTTTCTTTGTATTTCTCTTCGTTTTTAGCCAAACTATGTTTCAGCAATACATTATTACGTATTCTATAATGAAAATATTTTTGCTTCTCCTTGAAAATGGCTATATAGCCTATGCCTCTTCTGAGACGTTGGAGAGAGGAATTTAGGATTTTTTTTTTTTTGCCTTGGAACAGAAAATGAACCCCAAGTCCATTCAATAGTCCTTTCATTCTGCAAGCAAGCATACACTCTCACAGAGAAAGAGCATTGCAGTGACAATGTACCTTATGCAGACACTATTGCTTCAGATGAAGGTTAATGGTTTGATTTGCAAGAATACCAGTGTACAAACTGTAATTAGGAATGTCTGATGAAAGCCTGCAGTATAATATGAAAAGAAAACACCTGCTTGTTCATAGTAATGGCTGCCTTTCATCCTTTCTATGTCATTTTTCTGTTTTAATAGACCATTTATCAAAATCTCATATGCTCATTAATCTTAGGTTATAGGAAAAATAAAAGCGCATATTGAATTTCAATAAAGAAATTTTATTTCCTCTTTTTAACCTTCTTTCAAATAAAAGTTAGAACCCATGATGCATTATGTCCTAAATGTTGCTTAGTTAGTTGGCAATGGAAATTATACAAAGGTAAAGGTTTTTTTTTTGTGTGTGTGTGATTTCTAATAAGTGCCTGTTTTACTCAGTTTTATCACTAAATATACTTATTGGGACATTAATTAATATCATCAGAAATACTGCAGATGGATTGAGTCATATGAAAAATGCATCATGACTCATAAACTTATGTGTTATATTGATATTACCAGTGGCATTATTTTAAATTAGCATTAGCAAGATGATAAATTTTAGAGTCAATGGGTAGGCAGGATTCTAAGGCCCCTCCTGTTACAGATTCTTTGTGTAAATGTCCTCTGTGATCACTTCCCCTTAAATGTGCACATTACCTGTGAATATAATAGAATATCAACTCCTGTGATTAGGTTACTAATCAGTGGACTTCCAGTTAATCAAAATGAAGATGATCTTGAACTGGGTTTAATTAAAGGAGCATCTGAAAGATCAAACATGAGATGCACCCCTGCTGTCCTGGAAAAAAAAAAAAAAGCAACATTTGTCTTGTGAACTTGATTATGAAGGGCACATGATGAGTAACTGCGCAGCCTCTAGGACTGAGAGTGGCTTCCTGCTGACTGATAGAAAGAAAACAGTCATCCAACCACAAGGAACTGAATTTGATAAGACCCTAAGTGACCTTGGAAGTGGATCTTGTCTCAGTAGATCCCTAGGTGAGAAATACATCATGGTCAACACATTTATTGCAGCCTTGTGGGACTCTGAACAGAGGATCCAGTTAATCTGTGTCTAAACTCATGATCCATGAAAACTGTGAGTTAGTGAATGGGTATTGTTTTAAGCCTCTATGTTTATATAATTTGTTATGCAATAATAGAAAACTAATATAGATAATATGGGTATTTCATTGTCGAAAATATATGGCAAAATATATTTACATGGTCAGGTGATAGAGAAAAACCAAAACTAGAAGAATGTAATCTTCAATACATTCGATAAAGTATACACATTTAATGTATATACATCAATGTATATACATCTATAAAGTATATACATTTAAGGCGACCCTAATTCTAAAATTAAATACCTAAAAAAGAAATGGTTCTTTAAAGTTAATCATGTTTAAAAATAATCTTGGGTTTAATTTTATTCATTATAATTAAGCCCACTTAAAATATTCATCATTAAATATAATATACAGGTTTCCCCTGCTATTCAAAGTAGAACATTCCCAAGAAAGCTTTCCTAAACCAAACTGGCATAAACAAAGAACATCCTCCCACTGTCCCATTTTGCTTTCTACTACTTCACTTTTACAAAAGACCTACCTTAGTAACTGTTTTCAACCAACCAAAAGAAATCTGAAGAGCAGTTTTGCTTGTACGGAAAAAAGCCATTCCGTACTCACATAGGTCTTTCATAAAAGCAAAGTGGCACAAACTTTCAGAAAGTGGATGATACGTGTACTCAAACCACTCTTCTGAGATTTCCCTTTCCTCTGCCCCACTAAACCTGCTCTGGCTACAGCCTTCACCTTCTTAATAAAAAATAGAATTCTACCAGTGGTCCATGCCAGAAACGTTAGATCATTTTGTATTCCTCTTATTGCTATGCCACACATGCAATCCATCAACAAACTCTGCTAGCTATTTCTTCAAAGTCCCCCTAACCTGACTCTTTCTAAACATCCCCCTTGGCAACACTCTGATGAAAGCCACAGACTGTAATCCTATCTTTCACCCAGGTTACATCTTTCACAGGCTACTCTCACCTATTTATATTGAAGATACATTTTGTCTCTGCTTTTGTATCTAATGTCCCCACGATAGCCAAAGCTCTTCCAATGGAACCTATATGATCCGTCTTTCCTTTATTTCTCTCACTTCACCTTTTAGTATTCTACATTCATTTACTCTGCTCCAAGTATCCTAACTTTGCTTTCAAAAAATAGTCAGATCCCCCTATGGTCTTGACACTTGTTCTTTTGTTCCATCCAGCTGGAACAACACAAGTCTTTAGCAAACATGATCTCAGTGAAGGCTTTCCTTCTATCTTGCATAGTGCTCCTGTCACACTACTTTTCTTGCTTATAATTTATTGCCATATAGCGGTTGTTGTTTTCTAACATATTCCATCGTAATCTTAAATTAGAATAGTGTGTGTTTTGTTTTGGCTTTGGAAGAAAAGAGTTTGTATCTTTTCAATGAAATCATTAATGATGATCATACTTTCGATTTTCTACTAACTCTGATCACGCCTTCCACTTTCTACCTAACAAAGAAACTTTGTTATGGTAGTGCATTTCTTCACCCTAATATTTTTTTTTCAGTTGCACTATTTTATTTTTGTACATAAGTCATATTGGTTATGTATTTTCATATATCGGTAAAGCATAGGATCTTCAATCTATTCATCAAAGATTCAATTACTACATTGCTCATCTTAATTTAAATGTTTAATTAAACTATGTGTATGAGTTCAGGCATGGACATAGCTAAGATATTTTGGAATGAGTAAATTACATCATATAGTATTAGTTCTATAAATGGAAATAACTCTACAAGCATGTTTCCAAACAAGATCTTTTTTTTTCCTACCAAAAAAGTTTCCAGAAAGAAAGAACACTGAGGAAAACTTACTGTGCTGAATCTTCAAGACTTCTAATTATTTGTTTATTTATTTTTTTATGATGTTAAAGTAAATAAAGCTTGGTCTCTTTGAGAAGAATAAATAATATAAAAAACTGAACAGTTCATTGTACTTTCGGGGTGCCTGGGTGGCGCAGTCGGTTGAGCGTCCGACTTCAGCCAGGTCACGATCTTGCCGTCCGCGAGTTCGAGCCCCGCGTCAGGCTCTGGGCTGATGGCTCAGAGCCTGGAGCCTGTTTCCGATTCTGTGTCTCCCTCTCTCTCTGCCCCTCCCCCGTTCATGCTCTGTCTCTCTCTGTCGCAAAAATAAATAAACGTTGAAAAAAAAATTTTTATTTAAAAAAGAAATAAAATAGTGTTTTTGTTCCTGTTTTTTCCTGATAAAGCTTAATGGGGAATGAAATCAAAATGGATCTGCTACTTCTTTCCTCATTCGCCAAACCCACTCCAAGTGTACGCTTCAAGTACTTCTGGACTGTCAAGCTGAAATTTTCTAAGAGAACTGTCTCCCATGCCATCCAATTCAGAGGAAAACAAAAAATAAAATTCACTTATTAGCAATGGCTTTTAGGACTTACACTATGTAACAGAAAATAATAAAATAGTGAAAATACCACCACTCTTTGTGGTCATCATACACAATCTTCTAGTCTACAACATTTATCAGAATCATTTAAGATTTAACCACTGAATTACTGTCTCGTAATGTCCAGATGTCTCATTCAGGCATCAGGAGTCCCTAATCCCAATAAGAGGGACTGAGATAGAGTAAGTTCTCAATAAACACTGGTTGGGAGTTGTGCAGCAAGGATAACGACACATTTTTTTTTTAAGGTGGGGGGCACATGGGTGGCTCAGTTGATTAAGCCTTGGACTCTTGATTCTGGCTCAAGTCATGATCTCAGGGTTCATGGGATTGAACCATGCTATGAGCACAGTCTGTTTAGGATTATCTCTTTCTCCCTCTCTCTGCCCCTCTCCCACTCTCTCTGTCTCTCAAAAGTAAATAAACATTTAAACACACACACACACACATACACACACACACACCTGGAAAGGCCAGATTTGAATTTACAGTGCAATCCTCCTACAGAGGTATTCAGGAGCCCCCCACAAGTCAGCAACTGAATAAGATTTACACCATCTTCAGGCCAGCTAAGAACAATAATTTTGACATATAGGTAAAACTTCGATTAAATGAAATTAGTCTGTAAGGTTAATTCAAGTAGATGGCTAGCACGAGCAAACACATATGAGCAGGGAAAGCTGGTGCTGAGAGTAGAGTTGAGGAAACAATGGGAGACAAGTTTAAGAAAAGAGACTAAATTGCTTTTTAGGACACTTTGAATATCAGGTTAGAAATTTTAACTACATTTGTAAATAATTTCCACTGTATATTAAAATGTGCAAAATCAAGTTTAATAATTTGTTTTACTGTTTAATTAGTAATCATTTAAATTATTCTGCCATCAATAATAATCTCGTCATTTAATTATTTATTCTAGGCATTGTGAGTTCGTTTAATTCTTCCACTATTTAGAAGGGGAAATAAAAGCTAATACTTGAGACTATTCATTTTCTATCAGCATCACCTCTTTTAACCCAAACTTTTTAAAAGATTTCTTCTTTATCCCTGAAGAGAAGGGAGAACTACATTGTTCAGTTACCATTCTCCACAGGTCCACATTAGGGTTTGCCAGTGAAAGGCAAGAATGCAAGATTAGGAGGGTAGCAAAAGAAGAAAAAGCCATTCCTCTGCAGAGGAAATTTTGACCGGACACATCAGCTTCCTGGTGAGTGTCATGACCCATCCACATTGCTGCTGCTTAATAAGACAGGTGGAAGTTCCCTTAGTCTCGGATAGTAGCAGCTTCCCAGGGAGCTGTTTTCAACTACTTGCTTCTGAAACAGTGATGATGAATTTCCTAAACTTTTATCTCTGTCTTTCAATACCTGTGTAAATCCCAAAGACCCATTGAATCCCATTCTTGACCAAAGCCTAACAAATACTATTATAGTTAGGAAATGGACAAAAAAATTTTAAAAATTATAAAATGATCATTAAGGTGATATTTTAGGATTATATGTAATTGCGACAAATAACAGAACAATTTCTTTAATATATTGTAAACCACAATTATTTTTATATGTTCTTCAGTTAAAACGTCATTCTAAACTTTTACAAGTATGAATATTTGAAACTACGTTCTCTGTGTTCCTCAATAACATTTAGTTCAGGGTACCAAGGTGGCTCAGTTAGTTAAGCATCTGACTCTTGATTTTGGCTCAGATCATGATCTCATGGTTGATGAGACCAAGCCCCACATCAGGCTCTGTGCTAACAGAATGGAGCCCGCTTGGGGTTCTCTCTCTCTCAAAATACATAAACATTACAAAATATTAAAAAAAAAAAAAAACATTCAGTTCTTGAAAACTTAGACTTTACAAAGTTGGCATTTCTGTTAAATCTCTGACAAATTCTCTTGATATCATTAAAAATCACGTGTAAAAGACATATAGAATCAAACTTAGCTTTCCCTAAAACTCTTCTGATGAATCAAATATTTAGGCTCTTAACCTTGCTTGGTGAGCACACATCCTAGTTCAAGATAATGAACTTATACTGTGTAAAACATCTTCAAAACATTCTATAACAATTACTAGTGATTTCGTAGTTGAACAGTACCATAATCCATCTACTTATCAATTTGGGTAAAACTAAATAATTGATCCTCTGTTGCAAATGTGCAAATGATTCTCAGAATGTAAACTGGGAGCATTCCGTACATTATAGCTTTTTGAATTTGGTTTTCCCTTTGGAATTGAGGCAGGTTCACATGATTCATCTCCGACAAAAAGTCACATCTTTCTTCCTTCTTTTTCTCCTCCTCTTTCTCCATCTCCTTCTTGCTCTTCTCTCTACTCTCTCTCTCTGTCAAGACATTGACAGTTAGAGGTAGGTTTATTATTATTGACTTTGGAAATGCAGAATTATCTCTGTCTATGTGTAACAAAGTTATTGCTTACTTTCTGGCTCTGGTTCCAAATAGTATGCATGTACATATACCAAAGGCCTGCTTGAATTTACTTACTCACAGGATTATATTGTATATGGGCTATATTTAACAGTTCATTCTATATTAAAGTAAAATCTTACAAATTATAAATGTATAAAAGGTTAACTCTTAATTTTCTTGATAAAACAGTCTATATTTGTTCCTCAGTTCTACCTCCTAGGAAATGTAGAATTTGAGCACACTGAATTAAGTTACTGAGTATTTAACATAGTAAAATGACAATGATTAATGGTCAGAATAACTGAATACATTTATATCCATTTCTTCAACTGCCCTCTAAATGCTTTTATATTTTTTGTTGAGATTGTGGAACAAATAAATATTTAGTACTATAAATGAGATAGCATCAAGCCATATATATTTTTCCTGCTTACAGAAGCCAGAGCATGTTTGAAAATATATATGTGACTATGTCATTTCTTTTCTTAAAATTCTTAATTGGCTCTCCATGTTTCAGGATAAAGTTAAAGTATCTATGTTAAAGGATCTGACCTGGCTGCTTTGTCTTCCTCTCCTGCCTCTTCACTCTTTTTAATAAACCATACATTTTGGGCTGTCTTCTTAGATGAAGACTGTAGATCTTTATACATAAAAGAAAATTATTTTTTTTAAACCCCCTAAATATGAACAAATGGTGTCAGAAAAAAACATGTTTGGAAAAAGTGAACCATAATCCTTCTCTCTCTCTCATTGTTTTTAAACATTTTTTTTAATTTAAATTTTATTTCATTTTAGAGAAAGAGAAACAGAAAGAAAGAGAGAGAGAATGAGTGAGGAAGGGACAAAGGGAGAGGGAAAGAGAATCTCAAGCAGGATCCACACCCAGCACAAAGCCAAACATGGGGCTTGAGCCCATGAGACTTGAGGTTATTACCTGAGCCGATATCAAGAGTTTGTCGCTTAACCAACTGAGCCAATCAGGCACCGCCACAATCCTTCTCTCTTACTATTTGCAGAAAAACTACTCAAAATAGGTAAGATATCTAAATAAAACTCTAAAAATTCTTAGAGAAAACACAAGAAAAAATCTTTTCAACTTTGATGTAGGCCAAATGTCTTAGGACACAAAACACAAGGAATGAAAGAAAAAGACTGATAAACTTGACATAGTCCGAAGTTAAAACACACAAATGTCTTCTCTTTAAAATCAGTGAACCAAAAATGGAAAGGCAAGAAAAAAACTGGAAGAAAATTTTGTTCAAACATGTATCTGACAATGGACTTCTATGTTAAATATATAAACAATTCTTTGAACTCAGATATAGGATAATAAGCAACTTGACTTAAAGGAAATGTGCAAAGATTAGAGCAGCACTCTCTCTCTCTCTCTCTCTCTCTCTCTATATATATATATATATATACACACACACACATATATGTATATGTATCTATATACATATATATGTATACACATATATACACATATATATAGCTTTAAAATATATTTATATATACATATAAAATGAAAACACACACACACACACACACATATATATATATATATATATATATATATATATATATAAAATGCATAAGCACATGGAAAGATATTCAACATCATTAATCATTAGAGGAATGCAAACTATAAACCAAAAATAAATAGCATCACATAGCCATTAAAATAGTTAAAATCAAGAAATTCATTAGTACCAAGTGTTATCGAGTAGGTGGAACAACTAGACTTCTTATTCACTGTTGGTGGGAATATGAAATGATATAATCGATCGGGGAAAGGAGTCTGGCCATATCTTATAAAGCAGCTAAAAATACACTTATAAACAATCAGTGATTCAGCCTCCTGATATTCACCCAAGTTATGAAAACTTACATCCACACAAGGCTTATATCCACACAAAGTTTATATGCCATACAATGGAATTTCTGCTTTAGATCTGGTTGTCACAGAAGACCTCTATGAAAACCCTTGTAAGGTGAAGCTTGATTGACAGGACGAAATAACTCATGCGAAACCTGGGAAAAAAAAACTATTGGACTCTAAAGTACTGGATAGAACAAAGCTTTGCAATGGGAACCAGCTTGGCCAAGAAGAAGGCCAATATGGTAAAGGTGTCTTGGGAGGTGATTATGGCAGGCAGTGAAGAGTTAGAGAAACAAGGAAGCCATATCAAAAAGGAAATTAGACAATAAATTTCATATATAAATAAAAAAAATAAATAAATAAAAACTTAAAAAAAATTAAAAAAAAATTTAAAAAAAGGAAATTAGAGCCCAGATAAAAAACCAAAACCCAACTAATAACATTTCCAACACAACATAACAAAAAATATCACAAACAACAAACAATACTGTTATGACTTCATATATTTCCACACTGTGGGTTTTCTTTTCAACTTTTTTGTGTGTATAAATGATGTAGGAGTTCCACGCGTCTAAAAAGAGAACAGTGTTAGCATCAATATTGGCTGAAATCATTTGTCCTATATATAATTAATTGTTTGATCTACAACAGTTATGTTGTAACATTATGTTAATGCTACATTATATTTTGCTTTATGCTTGGGTCATATTTTTCTTTTATATGTTTGCCCTCCTAGAGTTCTAATAGTCTCTTTCTCATTAACCTAAGGACAAGACACCTTTACCATATTCTTCTGATCATCCAGTGCATAGAACCTCTAGTTTTGTCAAGGCCCTCCCATTACTGCTGTGTTCACAGTGAATGTTTTTCACATATCTGCTGCATATTTTTCTTCTTCTGACTTCTCTTTCTTGAACTCTTGGTTACAGATTCTCTGACCTATTTCTTCTTGGCAGTTTTCTCTCTTTTTTTTTTTTTTTTTTATAATTCACTTTGAATTAACTTGTTCAGTTAAGGTATACAAGGACAAAACTTGTGGAATTTGTGCACCTGTGAACCTGTGCACCTGTGAAAATTCTACTTTCACATATTTGTATAATATGTATAAGTGGGTGTCTGAGTACTAAGGATTTACAATTGCTTTCCTTCAGAAGCATGATTTATTATCCTATTCAGCATCCTGTCTGGCCTATGAAAATTCAGTTCCTCTGCAGTAATAAATTATAAGTTTTGGCAGCTTACATCATCCCTCATTGAGTTGTTTCCAGTTTAAGTATTTTGTATGCAACTAAGTTCTTTGACACTATACAATGGAAATGCAGAGAATAATGCAGTTTCTGATTATATTTAAGTTAAAGATAGTTATTAATATGGAATCTTAGAAAATGAATAATTCAGGCATGTTCTCTGATCAAAAACAACTGCCTCTGACTTTGCATTCCTCCACAAGATATTGGCCTACATTTAAACTGACCTCAACTTTACAAAACAAACCTTAATTAAGAAATATTATTCTATATTAAAACTAAAGCAAGCCAATACATTTTGTTTCCAGAAACAATAACAAATGAGATAAGGCAGTTTGTAAGATATGTTTCTGAACAAGTCAGTAAAACATAAACAAACATTGAACTTCGACCTCCTTACAACAGAAACTATAGTAGATTCTTGGTCTTGATAACCTAGGTTAGGCATACACATTAGAAACTTTGATTAGAAGTTGTCAGTTATAGGGGCGCCTGGGTAGCTCCATCGGTTAAGTGTCTGACTTTGGCTCAGGTCATGATCTTGTGGTTCACGAGTTCGAGCCCCGCATCTGGCTCTGTGCTGACAGCTTAGAGCCTGGAAACTGCTTCGGATTCTGTGTCTCCCTCTCTATCTGCCCCTCCTCCACTCACACTTTGTCTCTCTCTGTCTCTCAAAAATAAATAAACATAAAAAAAAATTTAAAAAAAAGAAGTTGTCAGTTATAAATCTTAAGTCAAGTCTGAACACTTGTTATTTTGTGGAGATTTAAAGGATTCAAATTCTGTTGGTAATGGATGATGTGAAGGTGAAGTGGTTTCTCACAAGAGGCAGGATGACTGGGTCCTGGCCTGCCCTGCATCCATGCTGAACTCACAAACATTCAGCTGATTTTGCTCTAGGGTGAGGCCTTTGCCCTTGAGTAGTCCATTTACAAGGGAGCTCTTTCATTTCCTGAATTCTCAAGAATAATTTTTTTAGGAATTATTGGCCCAAGACAATATTTTAACATTTAACTGGTTTTGGGAAATAGTTATCTTAATAAAAAAATTGTTTTGAACACTTGGCTAAATGACATTTATTTATGCCTATATTCCACAAATATCAAAAATCTACCTGATGGTTTCTAACAATTTAATGTCCCTTCCCGGAACTATTAACCACTAGTACAATTTTGCTTTAGAATATTACCAGTTATAATGTGAACAATTTTAGATTTCAAGTAAAATTTTAAATATCCCATTGAACAGAAGTTTTCAGCATATAAATGCTCTCTCTAGATCTTGTAGTGCTATATTAAAAATGATTGTGGAAGCTAATGTCACATTGAAAGGCAAAATTCAGGTGCTATTAATTTTTTCTTTCTTCATTGGAAAGGTACACAGATGTATGCACATTTAAATTTACCATTTCAAAACAATACAATGATAGAAATACATAATCTACTTACTAAAAATGTCAGATCAAATCAAAATAACAAAAACAACAAATGCAATAATATAATTGGTAGCATAGAGTTATGTATGTCTCTATTATTCTTCATTAGTAACCAAAACATTTTGAATTTTAAAAATATATTATCTTAGAAAAATAAAGAATAAAGCCAATGACTTCACTCATATGTACCTTAATAAAAGTTATTACTATCATATAGAAAAACTGTGTAAGTCTTAAAGTAACAAAATAGAAAAATAATTTTCTAGCTGCCTGTTTTGTAAATGCATAGATTGTTTGATCAGTCAAGGTTTCCCTATTCGAGACTCTATGCCTAGAAAAAAATTCAGTACATATATTGCCACATTCTTCCCTTTACTAGAATATTTAAGTAAATTCAATAGCTTTCTTAAAACAATTTTTTTGTAAGATATTCCCAGAGTGCTGTGAAACTACTTGGAATAGTTGATATAAAACCATGATATTTATGGGAGGTTGAGGTAAGAGAATAATGTATTTAAGTGCAAAAGAGGGAAACAAATTGAATGGACAGAAAAGTATAAGTGACATTTCAAATCTAAAAATGGCATTTTTCTAGAAACCATAAATCATTCATTTTATTTTGAAGTTTTAATATAGGAAGCTGGCTAGAACACACAGAAATGACTTCATACTAGATTTTCTCTTTCTGACTGCAGAAACTATTTCAAAAAATTGCACATTAAAACCAATTCAAAAATTTTACTTTTATTCATTTTAAAGTCACTGTAAACTGATATATTAAAATAATGTAAGTAATGCATAAATGTGGGGAAATTCATATGAATGTTTACATACTTATTTCTCTCTTGTAAAACATCTACACCTAGTTACCAATCTCTAAGGATCTTTGCCTGAGAGAATATGCAAAAATGGACTCATGTGACCAAGAATTTTAAGAGGGTTATGTCTTCGTGCATTTTGTTGAAAGGTTTTTTATTTTCTCTTAAAATCCTAGTCAATTAAATATGCTTCAATAATGTCATATTTTTAAATGTGACTATAATTTCATACATGTTAGAAAGAAGGGAACCATATAGTCTACTTAACAGGTAAGAGGTTTATGATATACATATCGTAAAACTTTTGTAAACCTATAAAATGCAGAACCACATTTTATTTTTTATTGAAATACATTTTTAAAAATTTTTTTAATGCTTATTTATTTTTGAGACAGAGAGAGACAGAGCATGAACGGGGGAGGGTCATAGAGAGAGGGAGATACAGAATCCGAAGCACGTTCCAGGCTCTGAGCTGTCAGCACAGAGCCCGACGCGGGACTCGAACTCACAGACCATGAGATCATGATCTGAGCCGAAGTCGGATGCTTAACTGACTGAGCCACCCAGGCGCCCCTTATTGAAATATATTTGACACATAACACTGTACGAATTTTGCCTGTACATGCTGATTTGATACACTTATATATAATATTATTGCCATTGTAGTGATCGACCTCTATCATGTCACATAATTATCATGTCTTTTTTGTGGTTGGGATAATGAAGATACAGTCTCTTAGCAAGTTTGATGATTATTATTATATATATAAGTAATATAATACATATGTGTCTTTCTTTGACATATCGACTTAGCATAATGAACTCAACTTCCATCCATGTTGTTGCAAATGGCAGAATTTTCTTCCTTCTCATTGTTGAATAATATTCCACTGTATGTGTGTGTGTATGTGTGTGTATCACATCTTCATCCATTTATCTATTGATGGGGACTTAGGTTTTTTTCACGTCTTGGCTATTGTGACGAATGCTGCAATCAATGTGGGTGTGCAGCTATCTCTTCAAGATTCTATTTTCATTTCCTTGGGATATATATCCAGAAGTGGAAATGCTGGATCATATGTCAAGAAAGCAAAGGTAATGAGTGTTGGTGAGGATGTGGAGAAAAGGGAAACTTTACGTGCTGTTGGTGGGAATGTAAATTGGTTTAGCCAGTTTGGAAACAATATGGAGTTTCCTGGAAAAGTTAAAAATAGATCTGCTATATGATCTAGCAATTGTACCTCTGGATATATTCTCCAAAATTAAAAAAATAGCATCACACTTAAAATGTTTATTTTTCCCTCAAATTTATTCATTTTCTCACTTCATATGTCATTCCTCCTATATCTTTTTCTTTTCTTGGGTGTCTGCCTGGCTCAGTCAGTAGAGCACGTGACTCTTGATCTTGGGGTTGTAAACTTTAGCCCCATGTTGGGTGTAGAGATTACTTAAAAATATATCCTCTTCAGGGTGCCTGGGTGGCTCAGTTGGTTGAGCGTCCCATTTCATCTCAGGTCATGATCTCACACTTTGTGGGTTCGAGCTCCATGTTGGGCTCTGTGATGATAGCTGGGAGACTGGAGCCTGCTTCAGATTCTATGTCTCCCTCTCTCTCTCTGCACCCCTCCCCCCCTGCCCAGCTCACACTCTGTCTTTATCAAAAGTAAATAAACATTAAAAAATAATTTTTAAGGGGCGCCTGGGTGGCGCAGTCGGTTAAGCGTCCGACTTCAGCCAGGTCACGATCTTGCCGTCCGCGAGTTCGAGCCCCGCGTCGGGCTCTGGGCTGATGGCTCAGAGCCTGGAGCCTGTTTCCGATTCTGTGTCTCCCTCTCTCTCTGCCCCTCCCCCGTTCATGCTCTGTCTCTCTCTGTCCCAAAAATAAATAAAAAACGTTGAAAAAAAATTTTAAAAAAAAATAATAATAATTTTTAAGAAGTATATATCCTTTTCTTTTCATCTTCATGCTAAATTCCATTATCTTTTAGGTTTTAGTGCAAACATTTTATTTTAGAATAGCAATTAATCTAATCAGAACTGCAGGTCACTATATCAACTTATAGCACTAATTTTGAGACTGTGTTTCTTTATCGTCCCTTAATACTTACTAGGCCCTGACTATTTCAAACATTCTTAATGACATGGTTATGAGAAGAGTTGATTAGTATTGTCTATACTGACCTGGATAGGTGACATGGTTCAAATGGTGCTTATCTTACAAGCTCGGCCTTTAGAATACTCAGGTCTAGCCCTTGTACATCTCCCTTGACATAGAATTAGGCAGCGCGAACGAGTAAACAAAGGGTATGGATTTAATTCCTTTTGGGACAATTAATATTTTGAAAGAGTGCTGTCTTCCTTCTATTATCACAAGAACTAAAGATCATGTTAACCAGGGGCGCCTGGGTGGCTCCGTCAGTTAAGCGTCTGACTAGAGCTCAGGCCATGATCTCACAGTTTGTGGGTTCGAGCCCTGCATTGGGCTCTGTGCTGATAGCTCAGAGCCTGGAGCCTACTTCAGATTCTGTGTCTCCCTCTCTCTCTGCCCCTCCCCTACTCGCACAGTCTCTGTCTCTCTCAAAAATAAATAAACATTAAAAAAAATAAAAATAAATAAAAGGTTAACCAAAATTCCATCCAAAAAAAAAAGGATTTATTAGTTAATCAGTTGTTTTTTATAATTTTTTGACTGATTAAGGTATTCACAAGGCATTGAGAAGATCATTATCTATGGCTAGGAGATAAGAAAAACAAAAATTCTTTAACTGGAAGCAAAGGTATATCTTAAAGAACGATCTTTGTTTTAGAAAAACATTATTAAACCTTTGGTTTATTTGTTTGTTTCTGAAAGTTTGTTCTCATGTCATGGTCAAAATGGGCTAGGAAAAAAGCCTTGATGTGGCTAAGCTGTATTGCAGAAGACTTTTAAATTTGGGAAGAAGAATTGGGGGAGAGAGCAACCAATAGCTAGAAAGAGAACAAAAGTTACCAAGAAAAGGGAAGAGCAAGATTGGAAAGATGAAGCCAAGTGACTAAAAATATATATATTCGTAAAACACCTGCAGTTAAAGGCAGGGGTTCTTGTACTGTGGTTTTCAGAATTGCAATTCCCAATCATGGTAAAACCTCCACTTTTTTTTTTTAGGAAAAATGGAAAAGAAGCACTCTATTGTACATTGACGTCAGAATAGCAAGGATAAAAGTAAAGTTATAAACATCATGGTGTGAAAGATATTGAGGTTTTAGGGGAGCCCAAAAATTGAAGACAGATATGGGTAAATGTCACTTCTTAAGAAACAGTGATATAAATGGAAGAAGCAGTGGATTTCTTCATATGTTAAGGAAAAAAATTTTAGTGAATTTTAAGAGAATATTGAAGTACATGATGAATTCCAAATTACAATTAGATGAATACATTATTATTAATTGAATGAAAATTAATAGCTAAAACCATTATCATTACTATAATTTTGCCTCTGTAATTACTTGGGATTAGTGTAAAACATATAACATCCATTTCCTGAATTTTAAAATGATGCTCATTATATATCCACAAAGATTTTAATTTTTGTATTTCATTTACCCTTAACCAACTGCTCATTTATATGCATTTATCTTCATGCAATTATGTTCATTTTTTAACATATAAAGACTCTCTTGTTTCAAATAAAACTATGTCCTATAAGGTAATCCCTTTCATAACTATAAAGCTGTCATATGTCCAACATGTCAAATATATTCAGGAGAAATAGTCAACGATCTGCTTTCATTTTTAAAGATTATATTAGGACTGAAGATTTAACTGTTCTATAACGTTGGTGAAGACATACTATTTGCTTTTTTCTTTCTCAAAAATTTTTCTCCTGTATATTAAAAAAAACACTTCATGGAATATTTATTTTTTTGTAAGATTTTCTCCCAGAGTAAGCATTTGACAGTATTATCTGATTATTCCCTCCTGTCCTCTCCACACATATGAATGTTTTTTTTCATTGGATATATACACCTCTCCAACTAGGGATATTCCAATCAGTCAAAATGATATCGACTTCTTTCTTACACAAAACATTATTATTTTCCAAAATCATGGTCCGCATAATAAATCTAATTTATTTACCCACCAATATTTTTACCCTGGGTATCTATAATATTTCCCCAAATATACTACTGATTAGAAATTCTTATTTCGTTCTAGAGCATAAAAATATGCCTCTTTAGAAGAAGGTGTCTGCATAAAAGAATAACATCACTTTACTGTTTTGTAGTTTCTTTCCTCTTGGGTATTATTCTGCTCACTATTTTTTTGTATTACCAGTTATAAAAGTTGCTCTCCATAGAATTGGTTGCTCTACACTTTTGCTTCTTTGAGTATTGAAAATATGATTTTAGAAAATTTAGTAATGAACGTAGGCCAACATTCTATTTCCAGCTTGTAGAAGGGAAGAACTTTCTAACTAAGCTAGTTCAAAATCCAATATTATAGGGACATTATGTAGACAAAGAAAATGTTTAAATATTCTTTCTTACCTTGTATATAAGACAAAATGCATATAAAGTTTATTAGGTCCCTGAATGACCACCAGCTTGGTCATTATATAACTAGTTTTCTAAAAGAACAAGAACAATGGCTTCCTTACGCTAGGAAGAATTAGCTTCTCCCCAAAAGAACATTGTAAATAACATCACAAAACTTACCTTTCTTGAACTAGGTTTTTGTTAATTTTCCTTTTACAACTGTATTTTCTTCAATACAGTTTAAAAGCTTTCATCTTTTCTAAAACGCTCTTTCTTAAATTGGGAGAGTAATTTTCTTTTAGTAAGCACATAACTGGAACTAGTTTGTGCACTAAAACAAAGGTGTAGCCTACAGGCAACAATAACTGTAGAGTCAGCTGATAATCCATTAAGTGAGAGAGCTTTAGTTTGTTCTTATCTTCATTCTCTCATCCCATGACTTCAGATCATTTGCTTTGTCTGTTCTAAGAGTCACTGTAAGAGGCTATTAAATTCCATCCTCCTGGTTACCTTTCCTAGTGCTTTTTTATAGGCCAATTTGTATAGGTAAGGATAAATAGTATCGCCAGTCTCCAATCAGCAATTAGCTCCAATTAAGGCTTCCCAGCTGCTCAGTGAGGCCTGTGCTGACTCCCTTCAGCTGCTCTAAACACTGAAGCTTGATCACAACACAAGCCGAAAATTTAAGAATAACTCATATCTCCTCATTCTGATGGACAAACTTTTTGATTACCTCTAATGCATACAGCTGTAGGCAAATCAGTATGCAGGTGGCAAAATGAGACCATGAAATATATAGGAGTTTGGAGGAGGTAAGCTATCAAAAAGAATGAAACTTAAGGCAAATGTCACACACTCACAATTTTGCCTGGAAACCTGGAAAGAGTGCAGGCTCTATCCAAATTAAGCTTCTTATTAAAGTATTCAAAAGTGCATAAATATGAAACTATAAAAAATCATGAATAATAATATATAACCAAAATAATGATTAAAGAAATACAATAAAAGTGTAAATAGCCATATTATTTTATTTCATATAGATGGACAAACAGAAGAAAGGCAAAAAGAAAGAAAAAGGAAAGGGAGAAAGGGAGGAAGAAAGGAAGGAGAAAGGAAGTAAAGACTCGATGCTCTTATTAGTGTGGCAACTGGAATACTAATCCAACACTAGTGAGAAGAGAAAGAAGGTAAGCCTTTCTGCAATGCTGTTTATTATGTGTATTAAGAACTTAAAATGCTACTTTTCACATCAGTAAGAATATTTCTAAAGATTTGTCCTAAGGGAAAAGCACAGAAGTTTTACACAAATGGGTTAATCCCAGGTTTTCTAATAATTCTAATAATTTTATAATTTCTAAATAATTTTATAATTATTTCTAATAATTGTAGAAATTTAAAACAACATACTTTTTAAAAGGAGTAAACAACTTTCTAGGACAATATTATAAAACTTTTAAAATTATGTTGGGGCGCCTGGGTGGCGCAGTCGGTTAAGCGTCCGACTTCAGCCAGGTCACGATCTCGCGGTCTGTGAGTTCGAGCCCCGCGTCAGGCTCTGGGCTGATGGCTCAGAGCCTGGAACCTGTTTCCGATTCTGTGTCTCCCTCTTTCTCTGCCCCTCCCCCGTTCATGCTCTGTCTCTCTCTGTCCCAAAAATAAATAAACGTTGAAAAAAAAATTAAAAAAAAAATAAAATTATGTCATTAACAGTATTTAATGATTTTATCCTATATTAGCTTCTCTTTTTTTTTTTTTTTTGAAGTTTATTTATTTAATTTGAGAGAAAGAGAGTGTGTAAGCCAGGGAGGGGCAGAGAGAGAGGGAGAGAGAGAGAGTCCGAAGCAGGATCCATGCTGTCAGTGCAGAGCTGACGCAGGCCTTGAATTCATGAACCGTGAGATCATTACCTGAGCTGAACCCAAGAGTCGGACGCTTAACCAATTGAGCTAACCAGACGCCCCTATTTTATGTTATCTTTTAGGAGTTTTATACTTTTGTGTTGGGCACTTAGATCTTGAGCAATTTTGAGTTAGTTTTTGTGAAGGATGTGAGGTCTATATCTGAATTAATTTTTTTTTTTTTTTTTTTTTGCGTGTGGATGTCCACTTGTTCAAACACGATTTGTTGACAAGATTATCCTTTCTCCATTGTATTGTCTTTGCTCCATTGTCAAAGATCAGTTGAACTATATTTATGTTCATCTACCACTGGGCTCTCTAGCCCCACTGGTGTATTCATCTTTTCTTTCAAGAATACCACACTGTCTTAATTACTCTTCCCTTTTCTTGGTAACTTTTGTTCTCTTTCTAGCTATTAGTCACTCTCTCCCCCAATTCTCCTTCCCAAATTTAAAAGTCTTTTGCAATACAACTGAGCTACATCAAGGCCTCTTTCCTAGTCCATTTTGACCATGACACGAGAACAAACTTTCGGAAACAAACAAATAAACCAAAGGTTTAATAATGTTTTTCTAAAACAAAGATTGTTCTTTAAGATATACCTTTGCTTCCAGTTAGAGAATTTTTGTTTGTAGACAAAACAAAATAGATAGATAGCCATAGATAATGATCTCTTCAAAGCCTTGTCATTATCTTAATCAGTTAAAAAAATTACTCAAACAACTAATGAACTAATAAATCCTTTTTTTGGATGGAATCTTGCTTAACGTTTCTAACGAGTCTTCCCCTCACTGATGATGTACATTTTGATATAGTATCTGGAGCTACACTCATTTTTTTCTTTCCAATTTTTTTTTCTCTCCAATACATATTTCTTTAACCCTTCAGGACAAGTTAATAAAGTATTCATAATGTTATGCAAAGTTTAGGAGAATTGTTGTATTGTACAAAAGACCATTATAAATATAAACTATAGTAATTTGTATTCCTCCAATACAGGAGATCGATAACATATTCTTATCAGTAAATAGTGACCTACTAGGAGTTTAAAAAAAAATCAATCTTATGATTAGAGATCTTTACAGATGCAGAACAGGTTATATTTGTCCACATTTAAGAAAAAAATATGTGGGTAAGCATGAACTGTTAATCCATAAATATACAATTTGTCAATAATTCAACAGATTAAATTCAGACTAATCAATTATATTCACAAAAATATATACTTATAGTTCTAATGCTAATTAACTAATGAGATTATGGGTTGCATAGGACAAGCCCAGTTCAGCTGCACTAAAATCTCAAAGAACGCATAATTATAAACAGGAAATAGATCACAAAATATGTAACTGCAGTGCAGCAGGTTAATCCTTATGAGATAATAATAGAGAATCTTATGTATTGATATGACCTCTCTCACTTTTCTCAGCTCAGTGACTTAAAAGGAAGTTATTGCCAGCTTCATGCCTTTTTGACCTAAAAAAACTCCAAGGACTCTCTGTATGGTTCATTCATCATAAAAATCCAGGTGTGTTTCTGAATAACAAGGGACATATTAGGTGGCTATATGCACTCACACGTGTTCTCAATGCCATTAAAACTGGCACCACTTCTTTGCTTGTGTAATAGGAAACTGAAGCAAAGACAACCATGAATTTTTCCTTTAGTTTCCTACGTTAAATTCTTAAAGTGTACTAATACTTTATAATTGGTTTTATTTTCTCTAAAGTGTACCACAAATTGTTTATGCAATTGTGAGCAAAGCCAATGATGTTGATATATTATTTGATTCTATCATATATTTACCTGACTAGCCCTTATTAAAGCACAAACTCTGTTGGTTAGAAATACAATAAAAACTGAGTATAATAACATGCCATTTAACTTACATAAACATTGTTATTATTTTTTACATTTTACCCTAAGTGACCCATTTCCAGAACATAAATTCAAAATCTTAAGCATATATAAAAATCCCTAGGCACTGGAACTGGAGTGAAGAGTTGCAATTCCAAACTAGTTGCCAGTAAAACAGGGGATAATACCCCACAATAACATACATTTGAGATTTAACAATACTGCTTACTATAGTATGGATTATCATAAATGTTATCATTATTCCATACTTGAACTATACTCTGATTTTTTATGAATTTGCATTTTAGGTACCATACTCATAAACAATTTTAAGGCATTCAAAAGAATTATTTATACCAGATTATGTGATATTTACTAATTTGGTCATTTTTCCTGAAAATAGCATTATATTTCTTTATAACAGTACACATTCAATACTATGTTACTTGGTTTTCCTTGACACATTTATTCTTAATTTCTGCTAATTGGAAGTAAAATCTTCTTGTGAAATCTGAAAATTTGGGGGATGTTTGAGTAAACAAGACATAGCAAAAGAATCTGACTTGTTACTAAATGAAGTAACCAAGTGAACATGAGTTTTATATAAAGATCAATTAGTCCTTCTATCTCTTACTTTTGGCAAGAGGTTTTATGCATCACTATTCATTCCTTTATCTAACACAAATCTATATGATTTTAATGTCAATCTTTAAGAATGGAGCTAATAGGGGCGCCTGGGTGGCTCAGTCGGTTAAGCGTCCGACTTCAGCCAGGTCACGATCTCGCGGTCCGTGAGTTTGAGCCCCGCGTTGGGCTCTGGGCTGATGGCTCAGAGCCTGGAGCCTGTTTCCGATTCTGAGTCTCCCTCTCTCTCTGCCCCTCCCCCGTTCATGCTCTGTCTCTCTCTGTCCAAAAATAAATAAACTTTGAAAAAAAAATTAAAAAAAAAAAAAAAAGAATGGAGCTAATAAAATTTGGGTATTTATACAAAGAAAACAAAAACACTAATTTGAAAAGTATATCATGTAGATATAGATATATAGATAGATAGATAGATAGATAGATAGATAGATAGATATAATTACAATAGTTACATTATTTACATTAGTTAAGATATGGAAAAAACCCAAATGTCCATAGGTAGATGAATGGATCAAAAAGATATGCTATATGTATAAAATGGAATATTACTCAGCCATAAAAAAGAGTGAGATTCTGCCATTTGTCATGACATGGATGAACCTAGAGGGTATTATGCTAAGTGCATTAACTCAGACATAGAAAGACAAATACTACATGATCTCCTTTATAATGCAATGTAAAAAAAAGCAAATAAAGAAACAAAAATAGTCTTTTAAATACAGAGAACAAACTGGTGGTTGCCAGAGGGGTGGGTGAAATACCAAAGGGTATTAAGAGGTAAAAAATAATGGGGAAAATAATAATAAATTCCTAATTTATGCTTTACACAGTTGTTCAAAAAATAATCTTAGTGAATGTACAGAAAGCTCTTTGAAAATGGTTAGAAAAGAGTTAAAAAAAAACTTTTAAGCTCTATACAAATGTAAGATATTAGTCATACCATGGTCTTACGGTCAGGCAACTCTCAGTCCACAAGACTCTCTTTGAAGTTACATGACATTTTCTTTTCTTTTTTTTTAATGTTTATTTATTTTTAAGAGAGAGAGAGAGAGAGAGAGAGAGAGGGAGTGGGGAAGGGGATGAGAGAGAGGGAGAGAGACAATCCCAGGTAGGTTGTGTACTGTCAGTTCAGAGCCTGATGCAGGGCTCACTCTCATGAACTGTGAGACCATGCCTGAGCCGAAATCAAGAGTCAAGTGCTTAATTGAGCTACTCAGGCACCCCAACATTTTATTTTTCGAAGCACATTTAATTTCTATTTATGATTTTCATCCTGGTGGCATAATTGAACTTGATCTTACTCAATTCATGGTTTTTCACCAGTGACTGCAAAGTTCAGCCCAAGTTACTAACTAAGGCAGGTTACTGCTGAGATATAATACCTTTCAGGTTGGATGTCTTCTTCTACTTTCTCAGTGGGGTCACTTTTCTAACTCTGTCCAGTGTCTGGATATTGGGATCTCAGGAAATATGTTTTCAGCCCTGATAGCACAGACTTGCCAAAAAGGTATTCCCTCTCTGTCCTACTGATCCTGAACCTTTGGCTACACTGGAAGGATGGGAAGTAAGATATGATAAAGGGAGAGAGACTGATAAAAGTGAGAAATATCAAGTGATATGTCAAAATTAACAGCTCCTCACACTAAGATCAATGATAAAGATAAAAGAAATAAATCTAGAGTTACTGGTATTTATGAACAATAAAAAAAAGTATTATCTAATATATTACCTATTAAAATCTAAAAATTATTGTTACTTATTTTTCCCTGAATGTTGATCTCTTTCAGAACATGATGAAAAATTAAAGGAATGACATATCCCTCCAGAAATGTAGACACATTTAAAATACTGTTACAAGGATTCTGTAGGTTTGTTTGAAATAATTCCATATTTTCCTTTAAGTTTTCTATGATTCACTAGCTACATGTAAATTCTTGTTCTCTTTGCCCAGAATATATTTACTTTTCATAGCTTGTATTATACTCTTCCATCTGTCTTAGCTATTTACACAACTATTTTGTCTCAAAGCTGTATAATATATGAAGAATAGGATTTCGCCATGTTCATGTTGCTAATACCTGCTATCAAGTCATAAGCTTAATATAAGCTCAGTATATAGATATTTAATTAATTTCAAAGTTTATTTGTTTATTTTAAAAAAGAGAGAGCATGAGCAGGGGGAGGGGCAGAGAGAGAGGGTGAGAGAATCCCAAGCAGGCTCGGCCCAGGCAGAGCAGAGCCCCACACAGAGCTTGAACCCACAAACTGGGAGATTATAACCTGAGCCAAAATCAAGAGTCAGACACTCAACCGACTGAGTCACCCAGGCACGATATTTAATTAATTGTAATTGAAATATTCTAAATAATAAAAATTGAAACAACTATGTTTGCTGAAATTTGTCTTGTTTACAAAATCACAAAAGTTATGTAGACATTTGTACTGGAAAATACAAATATAAATATAAATATTTGTAAAATATTTGTAAAAAATTGTAAAAATAAAAAAATATATAATATATATATTACACACACATATATATACACACAAGCTTTGAAAATCTCCTGAGACTTCTAATTTCATCTGTGACATGTAGAGTTCTTAGAAGTCATTAGTCCTATCCTCCAACCAGAAAAAGCTGATCCAAACTGCAAATCAATAACTTATCTTGGATCCACAAAGAGCTGAGAATGCAGAGACAGCTGCTACCAGAAAAATCTGGATGGACAGGCAAATATAGAGAATCAGGGTAAGACCTGCTTACTTAGAGCAGAAGACATTGGACCAATGAAATTATATGACAAGTTAAATGATTTTGAACGACAGGAAGCTGAATGTGGATTAACAGGTGAGGAAAAAAATTTCTGGATACATTCATGGGTGTTACTCCTATAACTTCACCAATGTCTCAGAGTAAAGAGCAAAGAGCAAAGAAAGATCTCCTTTGTCTTTGGCGGGTTAAGGGAAAGTGTAATAATGAGGAAAGACACCTAAAGCATTCTCTATATTAAATGTTTACCTTCCAGGATAAAATACTTTCCTGCCTGGGGGAAGGGCATTTTTCCTACTCCAGCCTTCTTGAGCCTTTATGTTTTAGCTAAGACGTCAAAACCAAAACAAAACAAAACACTTAAGAAACATTTTTGAAGATCACAACCCATTGAATGGTTTCACTAAAAAACTGAAGTTTAATATAAGATTATGGAATACTTACCCATGCACATCTTACCACTACACCAACAAACTATTACAAGCCAGGCTAAATGGCAGGAAAAAACATAATCAAAAGACATAAGACAATCATCAGAGCCAAAATGAGACAGGGCAGAAATGGCAGATTTACCATAGAATTAAAATAATTATAATTAATATATTAAGGACTCTGATAGGATAGACAATATGAAGCACAAACAGGTAATGTAAGCAGGGAAATGGGAAGCCTAAGAAAGATTTAAGGAAGCGCTAAAATAAAAAATGTAACAGATACGAAGAAAGCCTTTAGTGATCTGAATGTAAACACAAAATTTAAAAATCTTAGGAAAAAACATAAGAGAAAATTTAGGTGTGTTTGCATTTGGAGATAAATTTTAAAATATATCTCTTAAAGCATGATTCATGAAAAAAATTCAGATAAATTTTACTTTACTAAATAAAGAAAATTGCTCTGCAAATGACACTATTAAAATAATAAGAAAATTACAGAGAAAACATTTTCAAAACATCTGATAAAAGACTCATACCCAAAATATACACAAAATTCTTAGAATTCAATAATTAGAAAACAAACCAACCAAACAGAACACAGGCAAAAGATTTGAATAGACACCTCACCAGAAAATATAAACATTAAAAAAGCATATAAAGTAATATTTAGCATCACTTGTTATTAGGGATTACAAGTGAAAACAATAATGAAATTCCTGTACACATGTATGAGAATGGCTAAAATAAAATAAAAAGACACTTTGACAGCAAGGCTACAGGAAGTTTTATCCATTGCTTGTGGAATTGCAAATTTGTGCAGCTGCTTTGGACAACAATTTGGCCATTTCTTATAAAACTCAACATCTTTTTGCCATAGGATCCAGTATACCCATGCAAAACCTACATGTGAATGTTTATAGCAGCTTTAATGATAATCACCAAAAACTGAAAGTAATCAAAACAGCCTTCAATAGGTTAATGGATAAACAAACTGTGGTACATCCCATAAAATGAAATGTTATTCTGCAGTGGAAAGCAAGGAGCCTCAAGCCAAGAAAAGACATGGATGAATCTTAAATGCACATTGCTAAGTAAAGAAGCCAGTCTAAAAAGGCTACAGATTGTATAATTTCAATTATATGACATTCAGGAATAGTCAAAACTATAGTAATGGTAAAACCATCAGTGGTTGCTAGGGGCTTGGGGGGAAGAGAGGGTTGAATAGGTGAGCTAAGGGAATTTTTTGGTGTTCTGAAATTATTATTTATGATACTGTAATAATGGATACAAGATACTATGCATTTGTCAAAAACCATACGACATTATAGCACAAAGACTGAACATTAACGTATGCAAATTTTAAAAGTCACTTAGGAAGTTGGAGATCCCAAGAGGGAATTTAGACTGTGACAAGATAGTCTAAGTATCCTGTAAATACAGGAAAGTGCTGATCTAAATAATTTTGGAAATGAGAGTAGTCTGCAAAATTTAAGGCGAAACCAACTATGCATAAGCCTTATAGTCTGCATGATAGAGTTGTTTTCCATGGGAGCGTGGGTTAACCATCCTGATGCTGCTTAACATTTACACTGGAATTCAATAGTGAAGTAAATAATGGGCAAATGGTGACTGCCAGAGTTTTACTGGTGAGAATTTATAGATAAACAAGAAGGAATGGACATAATCTACATCATTAGTAATCTATTAATAATAATAGAATTGGAGACAGCAGAATAAACTCATGTAAAACTTACTATAGATACAGATGGTTCCATACAGAAATATTTATAGATATGTGTATACACATGGGTTATTACACACACATATGGTTCCTGGATTGGACAGCTGGGATGGATTAGATATAAGGATACTCCAGTGGCAATGAACACAGTAATACCTGGTTCTTGATTTCTAAGGCTATTTTTCCAATAAAAAGAACCAGAACTCCATAGAAAAATGGCTGATTCTAAGACTGGGACAAGATCAGATCAGAGAACTGTATAGTGCTACAGTGTAAAAAAGTAAAAAGTATATTTTTCAAATACCCATATTGATTACAGTATATCAAAAGGAGACAGGAACCAACTGAGAGAGTACTCAGTGGCCAGTGCTGAACCAATCTGAGCAACACAAAAAAATTAAAGTATTGCTAAGTTGCAACCCACAGTATGAAATAAAAACCTACGATCTGTACTGATATAAATGAGTTGGTGAATAAATAAGTGGGAAAAGAGAGAGAACTACCCTGTGCGGATAGAAAGTCCACCCTCAAGGAGCTATGGCATAATTCCCCCATTCTCATGGGTGGGCTGTGCATAGTGTCTTCCTTGAAAAATGTACAATACGGGATGGGCTAAAAAAACATAACTCTACAATAGAGAAACCTGACAGTGTACCGACATAAGGTGATCAAAGCACCAACAGTGATAACAATAATAAATCACTTATATGTCTACAAAATACCTGTCCAGCACTCTTCAAAACTGTCAAACTCATCAAAAATGAAGAAAAGATGAGAAATTCTCACAACCAATAGGAACCTAAGAAGACATGATGGAATCTTGGCTGGAATCCTAGCACAGGAAAAGGACATTAGGTTAAAACTAAGGAAAGAAAGCTAAGGGAATCTGAATAATGTATGGACTTTATTTTTTTAATGTTTGTTTATTTATTTATTTTGAGAGAGGGAGAGAGAGTGTGTGAGGGAGGTCAGAGACGGAGGGAGAGACAGAATCTCAGGTAGGCTCCGTGCAGTCAGTGCAGAGCCCTATTCAGGGCCTGATCTCAGGAACTGTGAGATCATGACCTGAGCCAAAGCCAGGAGTCGGACACTTACCCGACTGAGCCATCCAGGTGCCTCTGGACTTTAGTTTAAAATAATGTCTCAATGATGTTTCACTGATTGTATCCAATGTATCATACTAATGTAAGATGTTAATAATAATATAGGAGACTGGGTGTAGTGTGTATCAAAACTCTTACTATACTTACAATTTTGCTGCCAATATAAATTCGTTCTCAAATCTTTAAAATGTTTCCTATTTTTTAAAAATGATTCATTATCCTCAAGAAGCAAATGAAAAAAAATCTGCTGATGATAACTTGATAGCATAAGCCATATTTTATAGTTCTGTTTTAGCAGTATTACAACAAACCAAAGATGTTTTTGATCATTATCATTTCATTTAGTGCTTGAAAGAATATCATTAAGATAAAGGACTAATGGATAAGTTAACAATGTAGCAATGGAGAATAAATAATAAGTCTTTATTCTGGCTTCTTCTAAACTACATTATTCCAGATAGGTCACAATAACACAAAATGTTATTTGGACCTCCTTATTATTTATGCACACTTTTTAAAAATAATTATTCTGATACACAATGGGGTGAAATATTAACACAGCATTAGGTAGATTAATTATTCTTTTTACTAACAGATTATTTGTGTTAGCATTTTTGCAGAAGTTTTCATTAATTTGGGGTTATTAGTCTATTTTTGGCTGTAATGCAGCTTTCCCTCTAATTTTCTACTTTTTTTTTACATAGAACACATTTTTTGAACTATATGGTTTCTATCATTTTCAAATGAAAAACACCATGCAAGCCATGCTTGATATAACGAGTCCTTAAAATTATAACAAAATAACATACATCACTATCAAAACATATATCCTTTGATTATTCTTTTTTTTTTAATTTTTTTTTAACGCTTATTTATTTTTGAGACAGAGAGAGACAGAGCATGAACAGGGGAGGGGCAGAGAGAGAGGGAGACACAGAATCTGAAACAGGCTCCAGGCTCTGAGCTGTCAGCACAGAGCCCGACGCGGGGCTCCAACCCACAGACCGTGAGATCATGACCCGAGCCGAAGTCGGAAGCTTAACGACCAAGCCACCCAGGCGCCCCTATCCTTTGATTATTCTTTAGGTAAATTAAGGGGCGCCTGGGTGGCGCAGTCGGTTAGGCGTCCGACTTCAACCAGGTCACGATCTCACGGTCCGTGAGTTTGAGCCCCGCGTCAGGCTCTGGGCTGATGGCTCAGAGCCTGGAGCCTGTTTCCGATTCTGAGTCTCCCTCTCTCTCTGCCCCTCCCCCGTTCATGCTCTGTCTCTCTCTGTCCCAAAAATAAATAAACGTTGAAAAAAAAATTTAAAAAAAAAGCGTTTGTATCTTATTGCTAAGGGAGTAGATCTTAAAGTTCTCATTACAGAAGGGAAACTGTCACTCTATGTGGTGATGGCTGTTAGCTAAACTTATGGCGGCAATTGCTTTACAATATTTATATATATCAAATCGTGCCATACATATAAAAATAATACAGTATTGGTCTTGTTCAAGTTAAAGAGAGGGAAGATGGCGGCGTAGGAGGACGCTGGGCTCACCGCGCATCCTGCTGATCACTTAGATTCCACCTACACCTGCCTAAATAACCCAGAAAACCACCAGAGGATTAGCAGAACGGAGTCGCCGGAGCCAAGCACAGACAAGAGGCCCACGGAAGAGGGTAGGAAGGGCGGCGAGGCGGTGCGCGCTCCACGGACCGGCGGGAGGGAGCCGGGGCGGAGGGGCGGCTCGCCGGCCAAGCAGAGCCCCCGAGTCTGGCTTGCAAAAAGCGGAGGGGCCTGACGGACTGTGTTCCGACAGCAAGCGCGACTTAGCGTCTGGGAGGTCATAAGTTAACAGCTCTGCTCAGAAAGCGGGAAGGCTGGAGGACAAAGGGAAGGAGAGCTGCTGAGCCCCCTGACGACAGAGCTCAGTTTGGTGGGGAACAAAGGCGCTCGCCAGCGCCATCTCCCCCGCCCATCCCCCAGCCAAAATCCCAAAGAGAACCAGTTCCTGCCAGGGAACTTGCTCACTCCGCGCAAACACCCAACTCTGCGCTTCTGCGGAGCCAAACCTCCGGCAGCGGATCTGACTCCCTCCCGCTGCCACAGGGCCCCTCCTGAAGTGGATCACCTAAGGAGAAGCAAGCTAAGCCTGCCCCTCCTGCCCCTGTGCACCTTGCCTACCCACCCCAGCTAAGACGACAGATCCCCAGCATCACAAGCCTGGCAGTGTGCAAGTAGCCCAGACAGGCCACCCCACCCCACAGTGAATCCCGCCCCTAGGAGAGGGGAAGAGAAGGCACACACCAGTCTGACTGTGGCCCCAGCGGTGGGCTGGGGGCAGACATCAGGTCTGACTGCGGCTCCGCCCACCAACTCCAGTTATACACCACAGCACAGGGGAAGTGCCCTGCAGGTCCTCACCACGCCAGGGACTATCCAAAATGACCAAGCGGAAGAATTCCCCTCAGAAGAATCTCCAGGAAATAACAACAGCTAATGAGCTGATCAAAAAGGATTTAAATAACATAACAGAAAGTGAATTTAGAATAATAGTCATAAAATTAATCGCTGGGCTTGAAAACAGTATAGCTGACAGCAGAGAATCTCTTGCTACAGAGATCAAAGGACTAAGGAACAGTCACGAGGAGCTGAAAAACGCTTTAAACGAAATGCATAACAAAATGGAAACCACCACGGCTCAGATTGAAGAGGCAGAGGAGAGAATAGGTGAACTAGAAGATAAAGTTATGGAAAAAGAGGAAGCTGAGAAAAAGAGAGAGAAAAAAATCCAGGAGTATGAGGGGAAAATTAGAGAACTAAGTGATACACTAAAAAGAAATAATATACGCATAATTGGTATCCCAGAGGCGGAAGAGAGATGGAAAGGTGCTGAAGGGGTACTTGAAGAAATAATAGCTGAGAACTTCCCTGAAGTGGGGAAGGAAAAAGGCATTGAAATCCAAGAGGCACAGAGAACTCCCTTCAGACGTAACTTGAATCGATCTTCTGCACGACATATCATAGTGAAACTGGCAAAATACAAGGATAAAGAGAAAATTCTGAAAGCAGCAAGGGGTAAACGTGCCCTCACATATAAAGGGAGACTTATAAGACTCGTGACTGATCTCTCTTTTGAAACTTGGCAGGCCAGAAAGAATTGGCACGAGATTTTCAGTGTGCTAGACAGAAAAAATATGCAGCCGAGAATCCTTTATCCAGCAAGTCTGTCATTTAGAATAGAAGGAGAGATAAAGGTCTTCCCAAACAAACAAAAACTGAAGGAATTTGTCACCACTAAACCAGCCCGACAAGAGATCCTAAGGGGGACCCTGTGAGACAAAGTACCAGAGACATCACTACAAGCATAAAACATACAGACATCACAATGACTCTAAACCCATATCTTTCAATAATAACACTGAATGTAAATGGATTAAATGCGCCAACCAAAAGACATAGGGTATCAGAATGGATAAAAAAACAAGACCCATCTATTTGCTGTCTACAAGAGACTCATTTTAGACCTGAGGACACCTTTAGATTGAGAGTGAGGGGATGGAGATCTATTTATCATGCTACTGGAAGCCAAAAGAAAGCTGGAGTAGCCATCCTTATATCAGACAAACTAGACTTTCAATTAAAGGCTATAACAAGAGATGAAGAAGGACATTATATAATAGTGACAGGGTCTATCCATCAGGAAGAGCTAACAATTATAAATGTCTATGCGCCGAATACCGGAGCGCCCAAATATATAAAACAATTACTCATAAACATAAGCAACCTTATTGAGAAGAATGTGGTAATTGCAGGGGACTTTAACACCCCACTTACAGAAATGGATAGATCATCTAGACACACGGTCAATAAAGAAACAAGGGCCCTGAATGAGACATTGGATCAGATGGACTTGACAGATATATTTAGAACTCTGCATCCCAAAGCAACAGAATATACTTTCTTCTTGAGTGCACATGGAACATTCTCCAAGATAGATCATATACTGGGTCACAAAACAGCCCTTCATAAGTTTACAAGAATTGAAATCATACCATGCATACTTTCAGACCACAATGCTATGAAGCTTGAAATCAACCACAGAAAAAAGTCTGGAAAACCTCCAAAAGCATGGAGGTTAAAGAACACCCTACTAACGAATGAGTGGGTCAACCAGGCAATTAGAGAAGAAATTAAAAAATATATGGAAACAAACGAAAATGAAAATACAACAATCCAAACGCTTTGGGACGCAGCGAAGGCAGTCCTGAGAGGAAAATACATTGCAAACCAGGCCTACCTCAAGAAACAAGAAAAATCCCAAATACAAAATCTAACAGCACACCTAAAGGAAATAGAAGCAGAACAGCAAAGGCAGCCTAAACCCAGCAGAAGAAGAGAAATAATAAAGATCAGAGCAGAAATAAACAATATAGAATCTAAAAAAACTGTAGAGCAGATCAATGAAACCAAGAGTTGGTTTTTTGAAAAAATAAACAAAATTGACAAACCTCTAGCCAGGCTTCTCAAAAAGAAAAGGGAGATGACCCAAATAGATAAAATCATGCATGAAAATGGAATTATTACAACCAATCCCTCAGAGATACAAGCAATTATCAGGGAATACTATGAAAAATTATATGCCAACAAATTGGACAACCTGGAAGAAATGGACAAATTCCCGAACACCCACACTCTTCCAAAACTCAATCAGGAGGAAATAGAAAGCTTGAACAGACCCATCACCAGCGAAGAAATTGAATCGGTTATCAAAAATCTCCCAACAAATAAGAGTCCAGGACCAGATGGCTTCCCAGGGGAGTTCTACCAGACGTTTAAAGCAGAGATAATACCTATCCTTCTCAAGCTATTCCAAGAAATAGAAAGGGAAGGAAAACTTCCAGACTCATTCTATGAAGCCAGTATTACTTTGATTCCTAAACCAGACAGAGACCCAGTAAAAAAAGAGAACTACAGGTCAATATCCCTGATGAATATGGATGCCAAAATTCTCAATAAGATACTAACAAATCGAATTCAACGGCATATAAAAAGAATTATTCACCATGATCAAGTGGGATTCATTCCTGGGATGCAGGGCTGGTTCAACATTCGCAAATCAATCAACGTGATACATCACATTAACAAAAAAAGAGAGAAGAACCATATGATCCTGTCAATCGATGCAGAAAAGGCCTTTGACAAAATCCAGCACCCTTTCTTAATAAAAACTCTTGAGAAAGTCGGGATAGAAGGAACATACTTAAAGATCATAAAAGCCATTTATGAAAAGCCCACAGCTAACATCATCCTCAACGGGGAAAAACTGAGAGCTTTTTCCCTGAGATCAGGAACACGACAGGGATGCCCACTCTCACCGCTGTTGTTTAACATAGTGCTGGAGGTTCTAGCATCAGCAATCAGACTACAAAAGGAAATCAAAGGCGTCAAAATTGGCAAAGATGAAGTCAAGCTTTCGCTCTTTGCAGATGACATGATATTATATATGGAAAATCCGATAGACTCCACCAAAAGTCTGCTAGAACTGATACATGAATTCAGCAAAGTTGCAGGATACAAAATCAATGTACAGAAATCAGTTGCATTCTTATACACTCACAATGAAGCAACAGAAAGACAAATAAAGAAACGGATCCCATTCACAATTGCACCAAGAAGCATAAAATACCTAGGAATAAATCTAACCAAAGATGTAAAGGATCTGTATGCTGAAAACTATAGAAAGCTTATGAAGGTAATTGAAGAAGATTTAAAGAAATGGAAAGAGCAATCCCAATCAAAATTGCACCAGCATTCTTCTCGAAACTAGAACAAGCCATCCTAAAATTCATATGGAACCACAAAAGGCCCCGAATAGCCAAAGTAATTTTGAAGAAGAAGACCAAAGCAGGAGGCATCACAATCCCAGACTTTAGCCTCTACTACAAAGCTGTCATCATCAAGACAGCATGGTATTGGCACAAAAACAGACACGTAGACCAATGGAATAGAATAGAAACCCCAGAACTAGACCCACAAACGTATGGCCAACTCATCTTTGACAAAGCAGGAAAGAACATCCAATGGAAAAAAGACAGTCTCTTTAACAAATGGTGCTGGGAGAACTGGACAGCAACATGCAGAAGGTTGAAACTAGACCACTTTCTCACACCATTCACAAAAATAAACTCAAAATGGATAAAGGACCTGAATGTGAGACAGGAAACCATCAAAACCTTAGAGGAGAAAGCAGGAAAAGACCTCTCTGACCTCAGCCGTAGCAATCTCTTACTCGACACATCCCCAAAGGCAAGGGAATTAAAAGCAAAAGTGAATTACTGGGACCTTATGAAGATAAAAAGCTTCTGCACAGCAAAGGAAACAACCAACAAAACTAAAAGGCAACCAACGGAATGGGAAAAGATATTTGCAAATGACATATCGGACAAAGGGCTAGTATCCAAAATCTATAAAGAGCTCACCAAACTCCACACCCGAAAAGCAAATAACCCAGTGAAGAAATGGGCAGAAAACATGAATAGACACTTCTCTAAAGAAGACATCCGGATGGCCAACAGGCACATGAAAAGATGTTCAGCGTCGCTCCTTCTCAGGGAAATACAAATCAAAACCACACTCAGATATCACCTCACGCCAGTCAGAGTGGCCAAAATGAACAAATCAGGAGACTATAGATGCTGGAGAGGATGTGGAGAAACGGGAACCCTCTTGCACTGTTGGTGGGAATGCAAATTGGTGCAGCCGCTCTGGAAAGCAGTGTGGAGGTTCCTCAGAAAATTAAAAATAGACCTACCCTATGACCCAGCAATAGCACTGCTAGGAATTTATCCAAGGGACACAGGAGTACTGATGCATAGGGGCACTTGTACCCCAATGTTCATAGCAGCACTCTCAACAATAGCCAAATTATGGAAAGAGCCTAAATGTCCATCAACTGATGAATGGATAAAGAAATTGTGGTTTATATACACAATGGAGTACTACGTGGCAATGAGAAAAAATGAAATATGGCCTTTTGTAGCAACGTGGATGGAACTGGAGAGTGTGATGCTAAGTGAAATAAGCCATACAGAGAAAGACAGATACCATATGGTTTCACTCTTATGTGGATCCTGAGAAACTTAAGAGAAACCCATGGGGGAGGGGAACAAAAAAAAAAAAAAAAAAAAGAGGTTAGAGTGGGAGAGAGCCAAAGCATAAGAGACTGTTGAGAACTGAGAACAAACTAAGGGTTGATGGGGGGTGGGAGGGAGGAGAGGGTGGGTGATGGGTATTGAGGAGGGCACCTTTTGGGATGAGCACTGGGTGTTGTATGGAAACCAATTTGACAATAAATTTCATATATAAATTAAAAAAAAAATAATACAGTATTATATGTCAGTTTTATCTCAATTAAAAAAAGTCAAACAATGATGGTTTGTAACCTTCCCAGGAGCTTCCCTGCTGAAATCTGAAACTGGGCCCTGTACTCAGAGGGAAGAGAGAGACTGAAGAAGGAGGCATTCACTCCGGGGTGGTAAGTGGCGGTCTCAACAAGAGAAGGGAACTTACATATGAGGCTTGTCTTGGGCATCAGCAAAATGAATGGATCCACAAATTAGCCTACCAAATCTTATGTTTATAGAGAGGCCTTAAGTGGGTTCAGTCACATGTATTGTGCAGGGGCCGTCAACATCACTTCATTATCTCATAGCTCCCCAGAGGGAGCAGCTTCTGGGCATGTAAAAGGCAAGCAGAACCCACATTCCAAGGACGGGAGAGGGGGTGGGGAGAGCCTCCAAGAGCCAGCATCCAGCTCACATGTCAACGGGTGGTCACCAATTTCAATGATGCTCCCCAACAAACAACAAAGTGGGAATAAATTATTTGCAGCTCACATCAAAATAAAAGGCTATTCTAAAATATAAAGAGCTCCTGTAAAACAATAAGAAAAAAAGATTAACAATTTAATAGAAAACTTGGCAAAGATTCCTATAAAAATATTTAAATGGCTCTTAAAGTATGAAAGGATGAGCAAGTTTGTTCATAATAATAGAAATGCAGGGGCGCCTGGGTGGCGCAGTCGGTTAAGCGTCCGACTTCAGCCAGGTCACGATCTCGCAGTCCGGGAGTTCGAGCCCCGCGTCGGGCTCTGGGCTGATGGCTCAGAGCCTGGAGCCTGTTTCCGATTCTGTGTCTCCCTCTCTCTCTGCCCCTCCCCCGTTCATGCTCTGTCTCTCTCTGTCCCAAAAATAAATAAACGTTGAAAAAAAAAAAATTAAAAAAAAAAAAATAATAGAAATGCAAATTAAATCTTATAGTGACATCTTTTTCACCTATAAGGTTAACAAATATTTAAATATTTATATTATCTGTATTGGCCAGAGTACATGGAGATAAGCACTCTCATTACATTGATGGTAGGTGTGTACATTGATATAATCTCAATGGAAGGCAATTTGGCCAAGTCTATCAAAAATGAAAATGCACATACTTTTTATTCAGAAATTTCACTTCCAAAGTTTTATCTATAGATATACGGACACATGTGAAAATACTTATCTACAATAATATTCTCTTTAGCATTATTTTAATAGATAATGTTGTTAAAAACTTGTATCAATAGAAGAGTAGTTAAATAAATTTATCTCTAAACAGGCATGCTATACAAGAATGAAAAAGAATGAGGTTTATGCACTTAGTCTGTGAACTGAAATGGGCAATGTATCAGTTTCAAAAGCTAGAGACTAAACAAATTACACAACATGTGTATTAGGTATATATTTCTATGTGACAAGCCACCCCACAACATAATAAAACATCCATTAAGAAAAAAAAAGTGGTAACATTTTTTTTCTGAATGACACATTTTTACCTGAAATTGCTACATTTATGTCTGTCTGTATGTACATGTATCTGCACCGGAATGGTTAAATGATATGAGAATGCATAGATACAGAAAAAGTTATATTCTACTTTATTAATAAGGATTACATTTTTATTCCTTTGTTATAAATACTAAATGAGGTTTTAAAAATATATTTAAAAGTTCCTAAAGGTTTTTGTGTGGCTCAGTTGGTTAGGCGTCCAACTCTTGATTTTGGATCTCCCGGTTGGTTAGTTCGAGTCCTGTGTGTGGCTCTATGCTAACAGCACAGGGTCTACTTGGAATTCTCCCTCCCTCTCTTCTCTGCTCCTCCCCAACTCATGTGCTTGCTCTCTCTCTCTTTCTCTCTCTCAAAATAAATAAATAAACTTAAAAAAAATAACAGTTCCTCAATCCCAGAATTATTGTGGCTAAGGTTAGGTTTTGAAATAGATCATGGATATTTTTGACTGGCCAGAATTACATTGTCTTTGCTCCCAAAAATCCAAAAATTACATTTGCATTTTTAATGACTTTACAACCATTTTGTTTTTGTGTTTAATGAGACAGTAATTATTATTCATTATTCTTTCATTATATTTATTATTGCATTTCCAGTGCCTATCATAATGCTTAAACATATAAGAATAAGTGAATAGTCTAATCAAGATCTAGATTTTTGGTTTCTGTAATGTTTGAAATTTTGGTATCAGATTGGAATCAGGGTGTCTAGTAATTCAAGCAATTAATAAGCCATTATATTCCTGGGAACAAAAATGGCTTTATCAAAACCTTAAGTTAACTATGCGCAAAAGCCATGATTCTGTCCCAAATTCCAAAGAATACAAAACATGACCTACTTTGGGATTCTTTTCTCCTGCACACCAAGCTTTTCCCCTCATTAGCGTCTTCACACAATGTTTTTCTTTTTTCTTAGCACACTCCTGACAACTCATTTTCTGGTGAATTTCTGCTCTTAATTCTAGGCTAATTTATCTATTGCTACAATAATGCCACATTACAAACCACCTTACAACCTAGTGTTTACCACAGCAAAAGTTATCTTCATGCCTGAGTGCACTGAGATTACAATAACATAGTCTGGACTCAGCTGATCTTGAATGGGCTCACTCAAACATTTGCAAGAAGTTGGCTATTTGGCGTAGGCTGGCTGCTATAGGACAACCTAGCTGGGAGGACTCCACATGTGCTTCATTCCTCCAACCGCCTACTCTCAGCATGCTTTATGGTAATAAGAAGAATGCAAAAGAGAAGTGAAAACACAAAGTGCTCTCCCAGTCTTCTACCTGGTCAAAGAAATTCACACACCAAGCCCAGAATTATTATGGGAGTATACTGTCAAATGAAATAGAAACTGGGAGGTTTTTTTCATGCATGGATCTACCACAATATCTGTCTTTTTTAAGCACAAAAATAATGCATTCTGAATCCTTTCAGATGGGAGTAAAATTGAAGAATCAAGGAAAAATAATAGAAAACAATTGGTTCTTTTTATTAGAATGGTCTTTGAAAACTCTTGACTTTGGTGAGAAATTTTACTCACAGCTTTCTTTACTTAATTTGATATTTTTAATCAAAAAATTATATGAGTTAACTGTTCTCAGGATCCAGTCAACATGTTTTGGTAATCCATTCCTGTACAATACAGTTTCTCAAAATTTACTAGATTAAAGAACTGTTTCATTTGTTCCCTAGACTATGAATCAGGAACCTTGACAGGACATCTAAGGGGCAGTTTATCTTTGCTCCATGAGTGGTCTTCTGGGGCTGAAATCCCCAAGATTATTTCTTGTTTCCCATGTGTAGTAACCTGAGCTAAGATTGCTTGAGTGGTTGTGGAACAGTTACAATGTCTCAACTGGGATTGTATGACCCATTTCCAAGAGGAATCACTCAAAGGGCCATCCAGATGGGTCTGAAATTAGCTAGAAGCTCAGCAGACACTTTGAACTGAGAAAAGTGTGTTCCTTGTTATCAGACACATTCTTCCCTTCTCTTGCACATGATGGTCTTAGGTTTTCCCATAGCATGATGGAATCAGCATATTTGTATTTCTTTGACGGCTGCTTACTGCTAGAAGTACAAAAGCAAAACCTGCTAGGGTTCCTTGGGCCTGGAAATGGTGCAACATCATGCAGCTAAAGCAGATCATATGGGACAGCTGGGAGTGGGAGGGGCAGTGAAAGTACTAAAAACATGTCAATATCCAGAGGCATTATTCATTAGAGCCACCAATATAACCTTTTACAATAGGCTGTTCTCTGTCCTCCACTAACTTATGACCTAACATATGCAAAATACATTCAACCCCTCCCCCCCCCCCCCCCAAGGTACTCCAAATCTCATCTTGTTACATTATCAAGCTCAAGTTTGAAGTCCCAGGTCAAGTTTTGTAACTCATGTTCAGGTAGGGATAAGACCTCTCAAGTGTGGTTCCTCTCCATCTGAATATCTACAAACTAAATAGACAAGTTGCTTTCTCCCCATTTGGCCAACATATTTGAAGTAAGAACTGCATAATTCCAATAACATTTTCATTCATAATGAGACATTTAATGAGATCCACATAGCATTCACTTGTTTACAATCTTTCTTAAATATAGCCAAACACATGTAACCAGTTCTTGATTAGATCCCAATTTTACTACTGGGAAGGGTTTTATGTGACTCTTGTATCATGTGTGTCTATAATCTATCTCTTCTATATGCTTTCTGTGGTTCTTGAATCTTCCCTCTGAGTCATACTTTATTTAAAAAACAATAAAAACATGTTTGTGGCTAAGTAGCTTTCTCAGCCCGTTTTCTGCCTGTAGGAAATTGGAGGCCTAGAAACCTCCTTCCAATTTGCAGTTTCTTTAGCCCTTTTGTCCAAGCTAATATATTTTGCTTTATAAATATGGGCCCTTTCTATATATTAAGTTATAATCTCCTCCAATAAATACGGCACAAAGACGTACACACATGTGAAAAGAGGCATACAAACACATGTCCCAAGTCGGTAGACTCCCTTCTACTTGGTGCTGCAGGACAATTCTTAAAATTATTATGAGTTTTATTCTGTGGTTTAGAGGATCTTGATGTACCACCTTAGATTTTTCTGAAATCTTACAGGAATTTGGTTGTGGAGACGGTAGTGTCCTGACTTTTAATCTTTGCACTAAGATCATTTCTTACTTTGAGAACCTTGAGTTGGCTCAAGAGACTGGAACTAAAGAATAGTTTTATTTTCCAATATCAAGTCTTGGTTCAGAAATATTTTCTTTAGATTCTGCTTGAAGGTGATCAGTTTTGCATTAGTTCATTTCTTTTTATCTTTTTCTTTTACACTTAGATAAAATAAAGCACATAAAAGCAAAAACCAAAGAGTAGTTTGCATTTTTAATATCTGCATTAAAATTATCTTAGCCAAACACAAGTTCAGGGGTTAGTTAAAAGTATTTTTTTAATCTTCTAAGTCACCACAAATGCTACTCTTGCCAATGGTTCTGCCAATAAAAACACTGGCCTCCTCGTTTTATTCGGTTCCCAACAGCAATTATTACTTCACTGCCCTTTACATATGTCTAATAGTCTTCTCAAGATTATTCTGCCTGCCATCACTGATGTCAGTCAGTACTACTTGGTTTAGATTTTTGTTATGGAAAGACCCAAATTCTAACTATGAACTTCTTTTTAATTTTTTTAATTGTTTTTAATTTATTTTTGAGAGAGAGACAGAGTGAAAGTGAGGGAGGGGCAGAGAGAGAGGGAGACACAAAATCCAAAGCAGACTCCAGGCTCCAAGTTGTCAGCACAGGGTCTGATGCAAGGCTTGAACCCAAGAACAGTGAGATCATGACCTGAGCAGAAGTCAGACACTTGACTGACTGAGCCTCCCAGGCACCCCTTGATTTTTAACTAATCTATATCTGTAGAGCTTTTAAACCACTATGACAAAATGACACAGAATGGGTGATTTGTAAACAACGGAAATTTATTTCTTATAGTTCTGGGGACTGGAAGTCTGAGTTCAGGATTTCAGCATGGTCAGGGTCTGGTGAAGTCCCTTTTCTGGGTTTCAGATGGCCAACTTCTCATTGTACCCTTACCTGATGGAAAGGGATGCAGGGTCTCTGAACCTTTTGTCATAAGAGCACTGCTCTTATCTTAATCACCTCCCAAAGGCCCCACCTCCTAATACTATCACCTTTGTGGTTACAAATTTTGAGCGGACACATAAGGTGGTTATATTCTGAATTGTATGCCATCGTATGCCAAAAGCATATGATGAGGAAGACTTAACCCCCACTGTGACTATATTAGAAGATAGGGCCTTTAAAGAGGTAGCTCAGGTTAAATGAAGCCGTAAGGGCAGGGCCCTAATTTAATGTGATTCATGTCATTATAAAAACAAGAGACACCAAGGATGCAAGGACACAGTTAGAAGGTAGCATCTGCAAGCCAAGGAGAGAGGTCTCTGGAAAAACGAAGCCTGCCTATGACGCCCTGAAACTGGACTTTCAGCCTCCAGAACTGTGGGAAATAAATTTCTACTCGATCTGTGGTATTCTGTTAATACCCTAAGAAACTACCATATACATATAGGAAACGACGCAAAAATTTAGAAGCTTCAAACAACAGCTATCTTATTTGCTCCTGATTCTTTGATTAGGCCTTTGGATAAGGCATTGTAAGATGAATCCTCTCTGTACCACATGATGTCAGTGCAACATGGTTGGGTTGCTTTATTCACATGTCTGGTGTGAATTGTTTGAATGTCTGAGAGCTGGAGGGGATCCACTTTCCAGAAGGCACGACCATGTGTCTGGCAATGTGATACCAGGTGTTAGTCGGGGTTGCATCTGGGACTTGCAGTCAGGGACTAGGGTTTGCTCTGGCCAAAGGAGCTTCAACTTTCTTTCATATGGTCTCTTTATATGTCTATTTCAGTTATCTGAGTCTCTCTTACAGAATGATGGTCTCATACCTGTTGATTTATGTGGCTAATAGCTTCCTGACAAATTGTCAGAAATGTCTTAAAGCTTCGTCCCTGAACTGGCACATCAGCACTTTCTGTCACACTGTTTTTGTTAAAGCAGATCACAGAGTTGGCCCAGAATGAAATAAGGAAAGTGTGTCTCACTGGGAAGTGTCAAAAGGCAGCAAGCAGTCAAATATTGAGAGATTCCCATGTTGTTGCTGTTTCATTTGTTTCTTATTGTGTTATGTGTTTGTTAATGTGACCTCTAATTTTATTTTCATTAGATCAAATGCTTGGTATCTCTCTGAGTGCTAACTCCTTGCTAATTCTCATTAGCAGAAATAACCCTACAGTGGAATACATCAAAATAATAAAGCATGGAATCCCTAATCCTTATGAATTTAGCCATTACAATGAACAAGAACTGGGCACCTGGTAGCTCAGTCAGTTAAGTGACCAGCTTTGGCTCAGGTCATGATCTCATGATTTGTGAGTTCGAGCCCCACATGGGGCTCTGTGCAGACAGCTTAGCACCTGGAGCCTATTTCAGATTCTGTGTGTGTGTGTGTGTGTGTGTGTGTGTGCACGGGCACATGTGTGTGTCTGCCCCTCCCCTGCTTGCTCTCTGTCTCTCAAAAAAAAAAAAAAAAAAAAAAAAAGAATAAATGTTAAAAAAATTAGAAAAAAAAGAAAAAAAAAGAACAAGTACTTAAACATATTATTTGAAAGAAAAATGTCTTAATATCTTCACACGGCCCTCCCTCAGTATGCCTCTGTGTCCTAATCAACTCATCTTATGAAGACATCAGTCATATCAGATTAGGGCCCCCAACAATCACCACATTTTATTTTAATTACCCCTTTAAAGTCTCTATGTCCAAATGCAGTCACATTCTGAGGTATAGTGTAGGATTCAACATATGAATTTTTAGACAGTTCAGGCCATAACACAACCTGTATCAGTTAGGTATCATTGTATAGCAAACTACCACAAAGCAGCGATCACTTATTATTGGGCAAGTATTTGAATTTTGATCTAGAATGAACTTAGCCTGACAATTCTGCTTCTTCCTGCAAACTACTCTCAGGTTGCAAAAGTTGAGGTCAGTTTGGCTCCACATTTCTATCATCCTCTTCCTGGGGCAATAACTTTAGATGGGGAAATATTCTTCTGGTTAGAATAGACAGATGAAGAGAAATAAAAATACATGCATCTAAAGCCAGAAGCAAAATGGTACACAGCCCAAAGACAAGAGAAAGAGAAGTGCACTCCATCGGTGAGAAGACCATAAAATGGTATCTGTTCAGAGCAGGGTAAAGAATTGAGACCACTAACGTAATCTACCACAAAAGCCTTCATTTTTTTGTGAGGTGTGAAGGGTCAAAGTCAAAAATGCTAATTCTATCATCAAATGCAAAGGTAATCTGGGATGTGGAAAGACAGGCAAAATCCATGCACCATACAGGAAATGAGCATGAAGTAAAATTAAGCAAATTCTAGGATAATTTCTGTGAAAGTGTTTAGGTAGCAGAGATGCAAGTTGGACATTCATAAATGTCAGACCAGGATTAGTATAATGAAAGGTCCTGGATTGGGGGAGAATGAACAGCATCTGATTTCAGAACTATCTGTGGATTCCACTTAAGTTATATTATTAATACAAATAGGGATTCATTCAGTACTATTTTATTGACAGATTTTTTATCACATCTGGTTTAGATTAACAAAATTAAAAATTCAAAGGCCATTTTTATTTTATATTGAGGAAAAGTAGCTACAATTGAGGTCTCTTGGAATCATGCATATCTCTAATCTTTATGAATTAGGTGGCATAGAATATTTGCATAAGACTATATTTATGATGCTTCCTTATGCCTGTGTTTGTTTTCCATTAATTATGTAAGATCTCTTAAAACTGCCTAAATCCCAATGTGCTGCAGGCCATGTTCCAAAATTTTATTTTTATGCATAAGGTGCACAATAGAGAAGCCTAATCCTGAGGGAAGTATTTAATTCAGTTGTTAGTGAATCAGAGAACACTATTTCTCTGTCTCATCTGTCTTTTCCGTTGCTGAAGTCTCATTATCATTGTCTCAAAATTCAGTGTTAATTACACTTTATTAGTATACACAAAACTATTAGCATTTTTCAGAGACCAAAACAACTTTAGAAACAAGGTGGGCTAAGTTTCTAAAATCATATTTTCTTTCCAAACATTTTTTTTCTTTTCTTAATAGGATATGGGCCATGTTCTAAACTGCCCTAGTATCACTCCTCTTTTTGTAAGTCATCCTTTAGATTTACTCACCACTATACTACAGATAAAATTATTTTTCATGTGCTTTAAAAGTTGATGTGGATGGTGTTATGAACTGAATTGTGTCCCTCTGAAATTCATGTGTTGAAGTCCTATCCCCTTGTCCCTCAGAATGTGACTGAAATTAGAGCGAGGGCTTTTAAAGAAGTAATTAAGGTAAATGAGGTCATTAGGGTGGGCCATAATCCAATATGACTGGTATCCTTATAAAAAGAGGAAATGGGGACACAGATATGAGTGTGCACAGAGGAAAGACCATGTAAAAGAGAAGACAGCCATCTACGAGCTAAGAAGAGAGAACTCAGAATGAAAGCCTGCTGAAATCTTGATGTTGGACTTTTCACTTTTTTAACTGTGAGAAAATAAATGTCTGCAGTTTAGATCATCTGATCTGTGGTACTTTGTTATGGCAGCCCTATCAAACCAATATAGATCATAATATTAATAATACAACAATAATAATGGGAGAAACTCTCTCCATATGTTTATCCATTCCAAAATGAACCAAAGAAAACCCAGAAGCACAGACCTATATTATAGATAAATCAAGATTAATAATAATAATAATTATTATATATATAATAATTATATATCTATAGATATAGATATAGATATAGATATAGATATAGATATAGATAGATATTCCCATGGGGCGCCTGGGTGGTGCAGTCGGTTAAGCATCCAACTTCAACCAGGTCACCATCTCGTGGTCCGTGAGTTCGAGCCCCGCGTCGGGCTCTGGGCTGATGGCTCAGAGCCTGGAGCCTGTTTCCGATTCTGTGTCTCCCTCTCTCTCTGCCCCTCCCCCGTTCATGCTCTGTCTCTCTCTGTCCCAAAAATAAATAAAAAAACGTTGAAAAAATATTTTAGATATAGATATTCCCTAGTTAAGAGAAACTGTGCTAAATGACCTGCTCTGTTCAAAGTCATTCTGGTCAGCACCCAGCGAATAAATTAGGCAGTGAGATTTCCAGACAAACAAGGATGATACTAAATATCTCAGTTTTTCTCTGCATAATTTGAATTTAGAAATGAAAGTAATTACCTGTCAGTTGATAGGGACATTTTGAGCTGAAAAGATGCTTGGAAATATGCCACAAGATGACAGTAGCAGGAGGGGCTATACATACAAAAGATAGCTATGAATAATTAAACGTTAAGCTAACTGAAGCCATGAAGCAAAAAAGAATGCTTGGGATGAAGGTAGTTGGTGGAAAGAGAGAAAGATAGAAAGGACAGGGAGTGGCAGTGGGATCTGAGGTATCATAATTAAAGTAGATCAAACAAAATTTGCTAAATACAGCAAAATACTTGAGTGACTGAGGCTTAGTGTCTACAGTTATAGCAAATTTTTTCAATATATGAACTGTTGGAGTTGTTGACAGAGGCAAGTAAATGACAATTCCAGGCTATTTATGTAGTTTTGGACATCTTTATTTCCTTTAACAAAATCTCATTGCTTGAGGAGCCTGAGTGGACAAAACACAGAGGACATAGAATTATACCAAAGGATCTGTTTTCGTTAGAAGGCATGAGGTCTTTGTCTCCATTTAGGGGAGTATCATGAAAGCATTAAAATGATTTTAGAAAGTGCAATATACAAGGTATAACAAATCATGATATCAACATCTAAATGTGATATAGGTATTGTTACTTGCACTTTAAAGTTTTTTGTTGTTGTTCTTAACATTTACTTATTTTTTGAGAGTCAGAGAGAGACTGAGCACGAGCAGGGGAGGTGCAGAGAAAGGGAGACACAGAATCAGAAGCAGGATCCAGGCTCTGAGCTGTCAGCACAGAGCCCGATGAGGGGCTCAAACCCACGAACCGTGAGATCATGACCTGAGCCGAAGTCAGTCGCCCAACTGACTGAGCCACCCAGGCACCCCTGTTCCTTGCACTTTAAAAACAAGTTTCCCTTTGGATAATACGGACATTTTTTTTTTTTTTTTTTTTTTTTTAAATTTTTTTTTCAACGTTTATTTATTTTTGGGACAGAGAGAGACAGAGCATGAACGGGGGAGGGGCAGAGAGAGAGGGAGACACAGAATCGGAAACAGGCTCCAGGCTCCGAGCCATCAGCCCAGAGCCTGACGCGGGGCTCGAACTCACGGACCGCAAGATCGTGACCTGGCTGAAGTCGGACGCTTAACCGACTGCGCCACCCAGGCGCCCCAATACGGACATTTTAACAACATTGTCTTCCAATCCATGAACATGTGATGTCTTGCCATTCATTTTTCTCTTTTTAAATTTCTTTCATCAGTGCTTTGTAGTTTTCAGCATACAAATCTTTCATGCCCTTGATTAAGTTTATTCCTAAATATTTTAATCTTAATGATGTAATCATAAATGTGATTATTTTTGAAATATCCTTCTTCAATATTTATTTTTAATGTATAGAAAGAAAACTGATTTCTGTATGTTGATTTTATATCCTGAAACTTTAATAAATGTATTTATTTGAACAGTTTTTTGATGTTTTTGTTGTATTATTATTATTATTATTATTATTATTATTTTTTTTTTTTTTTAGTGGAGTCTTTAAGGTTTCTTATGTGTAAGATCATGTAATCTGTGAACAGAGATAATTTTACTTCTTTCTGATTTGGGTATTTTCAAATGTTTCTTTCTTGTCTAATTGCTTTGGCTAGAACTTCTCAAACTATGTCACATAGAAGTGGTGAGAGGGTAGAGTTTTTGCCTTACTGTTGATCTTAGAGTAAAAGCTGCTTTTCGCTGTTGAGTTATGATGTTAGCTGTGGGCTTTTTATATAATATCCATATTAAAATCTATACATGCAAAATGATCTATAGATCAACACAATCTCTATTAAAATCACAATGGCAATTTTTACAGAAATGGGGAAAAATTTTAAGATTCACATGGAACAAAACATCCTGGATTGCTAAAACAATCTTTAGTTGGAGGTATTATATTTCTTGATATCAAAATATATTACAAAGCTACAGCAACTAAAACAGTATGGTAGTGATATAAAAACAGACATCTAAACCAGCAGAACATCATGGAGAGCCCAGAAATAAACCCACACATATACAGTAAACAGGATCTTCAAAGTACCAAGAGTACACAATGGGGAAAGGATAGTCTCTTGAATATATAGTTCAGAAAAGTAGTTATTCATATTCAAAAAAATAAGATTGGACTCTTATTTTACAACATACACAAAAATTAACTCGAAATGGATTAAAAATTTAAATATAAGACCTGAAAGTGTAAAACTTCTAGAAGAAAACATGAGGGGAAAACTCTTTCACATTGGTTTTCACAGTGATTGCTCAGATATGGCATCAAAAGCAAGAGAAGCAAAAATAGACAAACAGACTACGTCAAACTATCAAACTCCTCATAGCAAAGGAAATATCAAGATAGTGAAAATGCAACTTAGGAATAAGAAAAAATGTTTGCAAACTATATACGACAAGGGACTCATATCCAAAATATATAAGAAAATCATATAATTCAATGACAAAACCACAAGTAACCAAGTTTAAAATGATTTGAATAGACATTTCTCCAAAGAAGACATACAAATAGCCAACAGGTATTTGAAAAGATGCTCAACATCAGTAATCATCAGAGAAATGAAAATCAAAACCACCATGACATATTACCTCATACCTGTTAGAATGGACATTATCAAATAGACAAAAATAAAAAGTGAGAAGGTAGAGAAATTGGAAGTCATGTAGACTCTTGATTGGAATGTAAAATGGTGTAACAGATATGGAAAATAATATGAAGGTTCCTCAAAAAATTAAAAATAGAAATATCATTTTTAAAAAGTTAAAAATAGGACTACCATAGAATCCAGAAATCTCACTTGAGTATATACCCAAAAGAATTAAAGTCAAGATCTTGGAGAGATGTCGGCACTCCCATGTTCACTGTAGCATTATTCACAATTGCCAAGGATGTGGAAACAACCTAAATGTCCATCAATGAATGAATGAATAAAGAAAATGTGGTATATAGGTATATACATAGAGTAGAATATTATTCACCATTGAAAAGGAAGGAAATCTTGCCATATGAAACAGCATGGATGAAACTGGAGGGCATTATGCTAAGTGAAAAACCCAGTCATAGAAGGACAAATATTGAATTATTTCACTTACATGAAGTATATAAAAATATACTAAGAGAAATAGAGTAGAATGGTGATTACCAGGGGGTTGTGTGATGAAGATATAGGGACTTGCTGTTCAATAGGTATAAAAATTAAGTTACACAGAGGAAAATAAGTCTGGAAAGGGACAGTGGTTATAGTGGCACAATAACCTTCATGTACTTAATGACAATAAACATAGTTAAGAATGGTTAAGGTAGTAAATTTTAGGTTATGTGCATTAAACATTTTTAAGTGAACTTCTGAGGGTTAAATAAACTTCCCAAGCTTACAGAACTGTAATATGTCAGAAGGTGGATGCAAATACAGTTTCGCTGATTCTAATTAGTAGAGTGTTGTCAAATATATTTAATAACTATATAGGCCCTGTGGTGAAGAAAAAAGATATTATGAAACTTTAAATTCTGCTTTGTTACTTAGAATGATATTTTGTTATCTATGATTATAATTTAATTTGAAACAGTCACATGCAAACTTACTTTAAGGAAATTCAAAGCAAATTCGGGTACAGCAGCATTTACTAACAGGCAAAGTCATCCCATCATCTATTTATGGGCACTTTTCTTTTCAGTGTAAATAATGCATAGATGTTAAGGATCATCACCTACCTATAGTCTGTAAATTCAGATGAAAGGACATAGTTGTCACTTTGATCTTAACAGAAGGCAGAAATGTCATGCTGTTCAGAGTCCAAACCCTCATTGGCTAAAATGTCACCTCATCTGTGGAAGCAATGTATTTATTGCCTCTATAATCCACAGATTATATGGAATCTAAAATTGTCCTTGAACTGATGAAATTAAATGCTTACTTGGAAATATGTCATATAAATTTATGATGCTAATAATTATCTTCTTTTAATATGCATCATGAGTACCTAAAGCACTTAAAAGAAGAATAATTTCTTTAAAAGGATATAACCATTTCCATTTAATAAATGTTGGCATTTTGACACAAAACTTATTTTTTCCCAGAGGGAGTCAGGAGAGTATATGTTTGGGTATACAAACATATATTTGTCTATACAAACATTGAATAAAACTGCTATATCAACATCACCCATGTATGTGTTTACAGTTTAATTGCATATAAATAAAGGATTCACTTATCAAACTTGCTATGCAATATATACACCCTTCTGTAAAGAGGTGAGGGCTTGAAAATACCAATCCCAGAAATCATGGGAATCACTATCCCATAAGTGGAAACTGCTTTGATTCAACAGATTTTTCCAGCAGCCATAGCATACTCTCCATAACCTTTATAGTTGGCAACATAATACTAGCAACACTTTAGATATTATTCAGGTAAAATGTAAAATATTTTGGACATAATTTGAACATACGATTTACAAAGAAAGGTCCAGATACACTAGTAAATTATTCTTTAGTATTCACTAAGTGAACAACGCTTGTACAAATGGATTTAGTACTTAGTGTTGGAGTTTTAAGAAAAAAATAAATGTTTATAGCAGACATGCTTTGCTGTTTCTAAAAATTATTTCTCCTTCCTCCTTTGCTGTCAGAACTCTCACTTTGCTCAGTGCATAGCCCCAGGCATGAATCATGATTTTTAAGCCAATCAAGACACTGTCACCCATTTGTTGTGTTAAGTTTCCCAGACTCTCTTGAAACCAGAGATATCTAACTAAGCACCTTCTAGCCAATGAGATGTAAAGTCAGGAATGCTTGCATGCTTCAGAGGGTAATAAATGCTTTTCATTAAAAAAGAAAGAAAAGAAAAGAAAAGAAAGAAAGAAAGAAAGAAAGAAAGAAAGAAAGAAACTACAAGAGCAGAAAAACTTTTATTCCATGTGTCTATTGTTTGGGACATGTGTTTTGGACAAGCTGCTTAAGTTATCTTAAAACTCTCACAGGATTATATTTCTTTGACTTTGGAATCCAACACAAGGAATGAAGAATAATTTTAACAGCATGATTTAGAATCAGGTAGGAAATCTGTCATCTGGCATTAGCCAAGATTTAGATTCGGACAAGCCATTTAAACTAGACTCACCATATATCCCATGGAAATTAAACAAATATAATTCTTAAGTCTGTAGTTGAATGAACCCAAAAGAGTGAATACTCTGAGAACAAATCAAATACACCTGCCCTTGTATAGCCTAACACAAACAAAAACTATGTAACAGTTTACTATATAGTTTAACACAAATACCTTGTGAGTACTTTGAATTTGAAATATAGGTAATGTATTTTAAATGGATATTTTTGTAAGGAAAATGCAATCTACTTTCTATAGACACATTACCCTTGTTTAAACATTTATCAAAGAGAAACATGAGTTTAAATGGGTAGCAAAGATGGGGCATCTGGGTGGCTCAGTCAGTGGAGTGTCAGATTTTTGATTTCAGCTCAGGTTATGATCCCAGGGTCACGGGATCAAGACTCGAGTTTGGGCTCCACACTGAGCATGGAGCCTGCTTAAAATTCTTTCTCTCTCCCTCTGTCCCTTTCCCTGCTCACGCTCTCTCTCTTTAAAAAAAAAAAAATAATTAATGAAAAACTTAAAAAATTAAAAAAAATAAATGAGTAGCGAGATTTTAAGAACATTCTTAACAAAAGACACAAAAAAGCTCTATGAATTAAAATGAGCTAGTACTCAGAGTTACAGTTTAATTGCAAACCTCCTTAACAAACTTTTCAGATAATTGAAGATACAATATTAAAACATAGTTTTCAGTCTAAAGTTACCTAGGTATATATCAATAATCACTCTAAATGTAAATGAACTAAATGCTCCAATCAAAAGACATAGGGTATCAGCATGGATACAAAAACAAGACCCATCTATATACTGCCTGCAAGAGACCCATTTTAGAACTAAAAACACCTGCAGATTGAAAGTGAGGGAATAGTGGGGGGCTTGGGTGATTCAGTCAGTTGAGCGTCAGACTTTAGATCAGGTCATGATCTCATGGTTCATGGGTTCGAGCCCTGCATTGGATTCTGCTGACAGCTCAGAGCCTGGAGCCTGCTTCAGATTCTGTGTCTCCTTCTCTCTCTGCCCCTCCTCGCTCACGCTCTGTCTCTCTCTGTCTCTCCAAAATAAATAAGTGTAAAAAAATTTTTTTTTGAAAGTGAGGGAATGGAGAACAATTTATCATGCTGACATCAAAACAAAGCAGAGGTAGCCATACTTATATTAGACAAACTAGATTTTAAGCCCAAAGATTATAAGAGATGGATAAGGGCACGATAGCCTAATAAAGGGGTCTATCCAACAAGATCTAAAAGTTGTAAATATTTATGCCCCCAACTTGAAACACCCAAATATATAAAGCAATTAATAGCAAACATAAATAAACTGGTAATAACACAACACAACTCAGAAATTTCAGCAATGGACAGATCATCTAAGATTTGGCTTTGAATGATACACTGGAACTGATGGACTTATTAGTTATATCCAGAGCATTTCATCCTAAAGCCTCAGGATACACATTCTTTCAGAGTGCACTTGGGAGATGGGCTAAATGGGCGATGGGCATTGAGGAGAGCACTTGTGATGAGCACTGGGTGCTATATGTAAGTGATGAATCACTAAATTCTACTACTAAAACTAATATCACACTATATGTTAACTAACTAGAATTTAAATTAAAAGTTGAAACATTAGATAGATTGTAGATAGATAGATACATACATACATATATACATACATAGATTTACCTAGATAAAATTACCTTGACCATGAAGAGGTCTGCCCTTATGTAACCTAAAGAAAGCAATTTTTTAAAAATATTATCCTAATGCCATGATCAATGGTTCTTTTTAATCTGTATAATAATTTGTCACTTAAGCATACTATACTAAAGTACAGCTTTTTCTTTCTGGACATGTCCTAATTATTTTCACAACAAATATTTTCCTATGATGGTTAATTTTATGAGTCAACTTGACTGGACTAAAAGATGCCCAGATAACTGGTAAAACATTATTTCTGGATATGTTTGTGGGGTTGTTACCAGAAGAGATTAGCATTTGATTTGGCAGAGTGAAAGAGATCACTATCACCAATGTGAGTTGGCATCATCCAGTGGCTTGAGGGTTCAAATAGAACAAAACGGCCAATGTTCCACTCCCCCACTCTCTCAGTTTCTCTCTCCTTGAGCTAGAATACCTATCTTCTTGTGTCCTAAAACATTGGAGCTCCTAGTTCTTGGACTTTTGGACTCTGGACTACACTAGCAGTGCCCCTCACACAAATAACCCCCCACACACACACCTGATTCTCAGGCCTTTAAGCTCTGACTGGGAGTTATACCATCAGCTCTCTTGTTTTCCAGGGCTTCAGACTTGAACTGAATAATAATACTGGCATATCTGGTTTTCCAGTTTGCAGAAGACATGTGCCTTCCATTACTGTTTGAACAAATTCCTATAATAAATCTCTTCATACATATGAAGAGATTATACATCTATAATATATATAATAAATATATAATATATAAGAGATTGTATATAATCAATAAAGAGATTATAATATAAAATATTGTAATATATAATATATAATACATAATATATTGGTTCCATTTCTCTTGAGAATCCTAACTAATACAGTTTGTTATACAGTTAAGCTTAATATGTTTTGAATACCAAATTTCATTTAACTTTTTCCAAGGATTGTATCATAGTTTGATGTGATTAAAATTTTAATTGTATTTACATAAAATGAACAATATTCTTCAGCAGCTGAAATGTGTGTTAGATAGGATGATTCAGATTTAAAAAACAAAACCAAAAGTTTCTAAAATACCTTTTCTTATGTAGATATGATACAATAAAATATGTATAATATTAATTAATTTCAAGGAAATTTGCTGAGGACTTACTTTAGATTGTTTTGAATAAATGGCCAGATTGAATTTATATCTATGTCCACAGATTCTCTAAGTCACAGAAGAAGGTAAATATGGAGGGAATTAATAGAGAAAAATATGTATATATAAGTAGAATTGCTTCCAAATATTTACCAACTCCTTTCCATCAAATAAAACTAAACCACCCAGCACTTCAAGGGTTGTTTTTGCTCCTTCTATTTAACTCAAGCTTGAAAGATGATCTTTTTTTCCCTAGCCAAACTTGAAATTTTGTCCCTTTTCTATATGTCAGAAAAAAGTGTTAACTACATTATTTTTTTTCTGTGCTAAGTGCTTCTTATCTTAGTATTTGGAAAAATTGTGACTGTGAGAATTCTATTGTAAAATCATTCATCATTTTATCTTCCCCTCCAGCAGCAAACTTTGGGAATTTTGTGGACAGTAATGGCATAGATGTACTACACTTTGTGGAATGGAAGATGGGTCATTTTTTTTTTTTTTTTAGAAACTTAAAGAAAAATTAATTAATTGCTCGAGAATTAAAGATAATCTAATAGATATTACGGTAAAATGGTTTAAATATTATCCTTTTTAAATTATGTGCAAGACATAAACCATATTTCCATTTTATAATGTATAAGTTAGCACAGATCCTACCCCTCAAGATATTCCTAATTCCTTCAGTCTTTATTTTGAACTATTTCTTCTATCATGTGATTTATTTACTTATTTTTGTGTGTGAGTATGAGTGTGTGTGTGTGTGTGTGTGTGTGTGTGTGTGTGTCCAATCTGAAAGGGGAGTGAGGAAGAGTTCATAAATAAAATACTTCCATATTCTTGATAGTTTTACAAAATCCTTACTTTGTCTTTCTACTTAAAGATGATCTACCTTCCAGGAAAACTCTAGGGTCATGCTCTTTTGCCTCAAAAGTTCAGTTCTTTTCTAAAATTTTCATTGTAAATTTGGTGGCCAGCCTATTTGCACATTTGGGTGTTTAGATTTTTTTTCTCTCATCTCTATGGATTTTCCTCTGAATGTCTGTGAAGTACTTTATTTTGCTTTGGTTTTAGCAATCTGAGCAATAACTATTTCAAACTCAGTCCTTCACTGATGATTTTGTATCCTAAAACAAGTTATGTCATTTCAATTACAGATTCAGTTTATTTTTCATTTAAGGAATATCATATCTTATATTTCATTTAAGTAATCTCAAAATAATAAATCTCATTTTATATTTTAGATTTAATTTCTATTCTTTTTTCTATTTTCTAATTCTTTAGTATAACATATCCAAATGTTATAACAATTAATTTATGTTATTATATTTTGTATTCTCAAATGTTTACTAAAGAAGTTGAGCCTTCTTTGCCTTGGATCTCCAGGATAAGAAATAAATTTAAAATATTTTTCAAAAAATTTCAGAACATTAAATGACAAATAATGTTCAGTGGTTTGTATTTTTTCCTCTTTTCTTTCTATTTAATGAACATTAACATGGTCTAGCCAATGATCAATGAATTATGAACTCTTCAAATAATAACATGGCAATTTCATGCTATAATGTTATTTTTATAACATCAGTTGTAACTATTAAAGCATACAGGATTTTTTCAAGAGATGGGACCAAAATTCTGCTTTAAGTTTTATAGATAGCTTGGATGATTTATCTTTAAATACTATGATGAAATATTTTGCTGATACTGGAATATTCATTTACCTGCAATGAGAAATAATTGAAATCATATACCACAATTTTGCTTGAGAAAAATATAAAATACGATTTTTTTCTAAAGAGGCAAAGTAAACACTCAAATCTTGATATAAGTGCATGAATCCAAAACATGTAGCAATCAAAATCATTGAGATACCTTAAGCCTTGGTATTGATTTTGTTCTACAAATTTAGTGTATCCTAGCTAATCATAAAGTTCTGTTTCTATGCAGGGATATGAAAAGAATTCTCCAGAAACTATCCAGCGGACCTCCTGAAGAGAAGCACGCTGGAGAGTGACAACAAGTCCCAATATACTTTGGCCTAAGTAGAGCTTACCTTGACCTTGGCATTTCAGTTTTCAACAGTAAGAAAAGCTGTCAGCCATTTCAACATCATTCATGTGGACATAGAGTGACTTAATGGAAAGTAATAAATGCATTAAAAATTTTGATAGCTCTTCTAGAAGCTTTGTGTGAAACAGATGAGATAAAAGGCCTTTTAACAATAAACTCCTAAAGTAAATTGGACATGTGAGAATGAAGAAAACATGTTGGGGATGATTGATGAGGGGGCTTAGAATTTTACCCTTGGGAAACTAGGTGTAGGAGGAAAAGTCACCAGAGCCTAACGTGCTCCAAGTAGAGTAGCTAAACTCTCTGCCTCTAGAAATATAAGATTTAACGTGTGACAAACTTTATGATGCTGCAAAATTCAAAATTATTATTATTTCTTCAGTTAAGAGCAGAGATACTGCACTTATACTTTTTTCAAGAATATAAAATAACCAGGCTTTGGGGAAATTGATGGGTAAAGTACCAGAATTAATCTGTAAGTTCTATAATATATTTGCTACAAAATATAATCTTCAAATTTTATATCAATGCTTTAATTTTGTTACTTTAGAGAATGTTCAAAAATTATAATAGATTGAAAGAAAAGAATAATGGATCATGTGTGTTATTGTTGCAAAGTTAGAATCAAGTTTTTTTTTTTTTCCATGAATATATTTCCTAGAATGGAAAGGTGTGAAGTTAGAATAATAGAATGTCAGGCAGTAGGCAATTGAATTTTTCAACTATTTCAAAATACAAAGTGTATTTATATGTAGGATGAGACTACTGGAAAGATGAAACATTACAGTTTGATTACCATACTAAAATTCAATGACATCTGTGTGTGTATGGGGGGGGGGATTATGAATCAGCAGAGGTCAACAGAGGTAGTGAGTGCCATGAAAATAAAGTATTTATTCATTCCTATATTCAAATAATATTCATTAAGAGTTCATGTGTTTCTGTTTTTGAAAAAAAGGTTGTTAATAAATTCAAATATGCTTATATTCTGCAGGAATAAAAGCCCTTTGGGGCAAATATTCGGTATAAATTGCCAAGTGCGACCTAGAATACACAACTTCTCAACCTTTTCCAAAAGGTATCTTTAGAAACTAATGTTTTTCATAGCAAAGGTCAAGGGAGAATTTGAGATGAATTAATACAATGAATCTAAGGAGATAAGTCATATCATTATCCAATCATTTTGATAATTTAGTTTAGAAGATAAATTTCCTCAGGTTCATTGATGCATTAGTAAGTATCAGAATTGGGATCCTCCAACTCTATACCATATATATATATATATATATATATATATATATATATATATACACACACATATATATATATGTATATATATATATACACACATATATATATATGTATATATATATATGTATATATATATATATCACTACATACAGCGTACATAGAACTTAAAGTATTTACTGTATTAAGACAGCTGTGAAAGTGGAAACTTTCTGTATTCGAAGTAGCAATAATTGGCATAGTGAGATTGGTATTGGTTTAAAACACCTGAGCAACTGTAGCAGGTTTTGGGGAGCTTCAACTCTTTAAGTATTGATTAATTAATTTCTCCCAGCCTTTTGGAATTGTATGTTTCGTGAGCATGCATGAAAGTGGAGGCTTATGAGATTGGCACCACACAACTTTACCTCATTATCATCTTGTTTTCTATTACTATCTTATTCAGTCTTCTTTTGATCATGCTGATCTCTTTGTGATATAGTTTTACCCAAAGGTTTACATATAAATCCTCATGATTTTGTGATCCATAAGTCAATAGACAAAGATATTCATCTCTAACAACCACCTTCCACCCTTCAACTACAGGGTAACTACAATAATAACTCAATTGTGAAAAGGGGAAAGGGCGCACATAATAAAGTCCTGGTCACTTACAGAATCTATTGGATAGATATTATGAAGCCTGCCTTTCTTACTCTTAAAGTAAGTTCTTTAAAGGTACGTGACTCCTCTATGACAAGAGCTTTCATGTTCATTATGCCCATATCTAAAATAAAAATAACAACTATGCCTTTCTTAGAGTGGCAGAGTTTTAACAGTGAACCCCATGTTGGTCAGGTTTTCAGACTTAGTTTGCCCGAGGAATTGAAAAACAGCAGCCTTTAAAGCTAAGGTTTTTTGGATAAAACAATTTCCTCAAAAACTCAAGAGGCTCCTGATTTATTTTATTCCATTCAGTTCCATGTGAAAGAAATTCCAATGCAAACAAACATCTACCTGGACTACTTCTTAAGCCTGGATGACTCTCTTTTATTTACTGACATCTATACTCATTTTAATGGCAGCTACCTCAAGGGCATCTGAAAAAATAGGCTAGTGAACAGACAATATACATAATCTGATCTTTGCAGCTGGGTTGGCTACCATTTTATGTCCAAGCACATTGATGTGTAGGCTCCATAATCTTATCAACTGCTGTTCAGTGGACAGAAGCAGTTGGCTTTTATTACCCTGCAAGTCTCAACTTTAGCGGATTTTCAGTCAATTTAGATCGCAGCTGCAGTCAGACAAAGCCTCTTTAGTAGAGTGGTTTGTCCTCCCTTTGTGTTCTGGTTTGTTAATCTGGCCTGTACTATGTTGCTAAAGCAGGAAGGGATTAAAAAGAAATACCAATACTTAAACTTTTTTTTTTTTTTTAACAGCCTTTGTAGATATCTATCTCCACAGTATTTCAGTGGAAATGATTTGTCATGGCAGAATAACCTGTGCCAAAACATTTTTGTTTATTTCCAATACCAATTCTGATTATTAAAGTATGGTGCTGTAACAAGGGTATTTAGTGGTTTAAACAAACTAGATATTGATTTTTTTTTGGATAAAATTTTCACACTATAGATGGGTAGCCCAGAGAAGGAAGGTTGCTCTGTTCCATGAGGTTATCCATAGATTCTGGCTCTCTTTACCTTGTGATTCTATCATCTCATAGAGCTTTCTCTCAGCCATAGTTGAAGGCCAATTTTCAGCATGACATCTAAATTCCAGTTTGAAGGAAAGGAGAAAGGAAAAGAAAAGAAAGGAAAAGAAAAGAAAAAAGAAAAGAAAAGAAAAGAGGAGAGAGAGGAGAGGAGAAAAGAAAGAAAAGAAAAGAAAAGAGGAAAGAAGAAAAAGAAAAAGAAAAGGGAAGAAAAGAGAAGAAAAGAAAAGGAGCTGGTCTTTCAAGGAGTTGACCTATAATTTACACATGTTACTTCCACTCACATCTCCTTGTCAAGATCCCTTAATCTCAAGACTATGCATAGACCCAAGAATGACTGGGTCTGCCACATGAATAATCATGATTCTGGCGCCTATTTTGGTGGTTTCCATTACAAAAGGTACAAAGGGAAGAATTGACACTAGGTGAAATGGAGCCATAGTTGGCAGTTTCTACCACAGAAGATGAACACTATGATTAGCTCATATTTCCTTTTCTAGAAATAACTATCCACATATTCTATTCATTTTTCTAAGAGGTCCAAATTTTTCCCTTAATAATTTGTAGGAATTCTTTATATGGAGATAGATATGTGATGATGATGGCAGATACATAATATCTCTCTATGACATATATTTCTTTTTTTTTTTTTTTAATTTTTTTTTTTCTTCAACGTTTTTATTTATTCTTGGGACAGAGAGAGACAGAGCATGAACGGGGGAGGGGCAGAGAGAGAGGGAGACACAGAATGGGAAACAGGCTCCAGGCTCCGAGCCATCAGCCCAGAGCCTGACGCGGGGCTCGAACTCACGGACCGCGAGATCGTGACCTGGCTGAAGTCGGACGCTTAACCGACTGCGCCACCCAGGCGCCCCTCTATGACATATATTTCAAATATTGTCTCCCCATTTGAAGGAGATACACTTTTTATATCATATATGGGATTTAAGAAACAAAACAGATGAACATAGGGGAAGGGAAAAAAAGACTCAACTATCAAGAACAAACTGAGAGTTTCTGGAGAGGAGGTGGGTGCGGGATGGGTTATATAGGTGATGTGTATTAAGGAGGGCACTTCTGAGCACTGGATGCTATATGTAAGTGATGAAACACTAAATTCTACTCCTGAAACCAATATTACATTGTATGTAAACTAACTAGAATTTAAATAAAAACTGAAAAAAAATAAATAAAAATAAAATAGAAGTTCTTGATTTTACTGTAATCGAATCTTTCAAAATTATCTTTCATGGTTACATTTTTAAAATTTTTTTTTAATGTTTGTTTATTTTTGAGAGAAACAGAGCATGAGTGGGGGAGAGGGAGGGAGAGAGGGAGACACAGAATCTGAAGCAGGCTCCAGGCTCTGAGCTGTCAGCACAGGGCCTGACGCCAAGCTCGAAGTCTGGAACTGCGAGATCATGACCTGAGCTGAAGTTGACGCTTAACCGACTGAGCCACCCAGGCGCCTCTTTCATCATTACATTTTTAATGTTTTATTTAAGATTCCATTTCCTGCATTGAGATTATAATATATTCTATGGAAAACTTAATGTTTTAAAATTTTGTTTTCCTATATCTATCTTTAACTCATCTGGAATATATATTTATATATATTGTATATATTATATAATATATAATTTATATTATTTAATATTTAATATTAATTAATTAATATTAATATTTATATTATATAATATATAATATAATATATTTATATTATATAATATATAATATAAATTATATAAAAATATAATATATATAATATAATTATTATATAAAATTATATATAAAATTATATAAAAATATAATATACATAATATATAATATTAATATTAATATTAATATTATATAATATATAATATAATATATTTATATTATATAATATATAATATAAATTATATAAAAATATAATATATATAATATAATTATTATATAAAATTATATATAAAATTATATAAAAATATAATATATATAATAATATATATTATATATATAATATATAATATAATATATTTATATTATATAATATATAATATAAATTATATAAAAATATAATATATATAATATATAAATATAAATATTTATTTATTTCTGAAAGATAGAGACAGAGCATGAGCAGGGGAGGGGCAGGGAGAGAGGGAGACACAGAATCCAAAATCTGAAGCAGGCTCCAGGTTCTGAGCTGTCAGCACAGAACCTGACAGGGGGCTCGAACCCATGAACCGTGAGATCATGACCTGAGCTGAAGTCGGTCGCTTAACCGACTGAGCCACCCAGGTGCCCCTAGACAATATATTTTTAATGTATAGAAAAAAAAGTTAGGATTTTATTACCTCAATACTCAGGATTCGTTGTCTCGCCACTTCGAAGAGTGAAGAGGTGGACACAGAATAAAACGAGCAGCAGGCAAAAGTTTATTAGAGTGTAATATCAGAGTGTAGGAATAGTAGGAAAGCTCTCTTTACAGAGGCGGGCATTCGAAAGTGAATGCCTGAGACTATAGGTAAGGGTCCTTGTTTTATAAGGTTCTGGTCACCACCCCCACCCCTTCTCCCTTGTTCCTTCTCAGGTCCTACTGGCTGGATCACTCTAGGTGCTGGGTTGTCCATTCCTGAGTGGCTTGACTCCATTGTGTGAGGAGTCAGACTGGTCATACTGTCCCACCTATAACATAAGTTTTATGGTTCAGCTAGGTATTTTGATTATCAAATTCCTGAGGGGAACCTGAGAGGGAGTAGGTGGTATCTGTTATATTCTTAAGAGGGACCTTAAGCCTGAGGGGGCTTGCTGTGGTCAGAGGGTCCCAGCATTGTTCCAAAATATGCTCTTTTCCTCACCCAGGGACCTCAGGTCCTGTCCTTTTCCTCTCTGCCTATTTTATCTTATATTCTCCTATCATAATATTGCTGATATCATACTTAATGGTGAGAGACTGAATGCCATCTCCCTAATGTCAGTAACAAGGTGAAAATATCCTCTCTCATTACTTCTGTTCAACAACATTATACTGGAAGTCTTAACTACTACACTAAGGCAAGTAAATAAAAACAATACAGATTAAAAGAAGGGAATAAAGCTGTCTCTATTCACAAACAACATGATTGCATGTGTAGAGAATCCTTTAAAAATCTACAAAAAAAAAAAAAAAAAGAAAAACACCTGTAAAAATACATTTAGCAATGTCATGGGATAACAGGTCACTACACAAAATTCGTTTGTGTTACTTTATACTAGCAATAAATATTTGAAATTCGACAATTAAAAATACCATTTGCAACAGTGCAGTGCAGAATGCTGTAGAAATAAACCACAAAAATATAGTCAACTCATCATTTAAAAGGGAACAAAGATAATTCAATGGAGCAATAATAGTCTTTACCAAAAATAGTGCTAGAAAAGTTAACAGTTCATTTGAGAATAAATGAATTGAGGCACAAACTTTAAACCTTTCACAAAAATTATTTCAAAAAGAATCATGACCTTAAGTAGAAAAAAAACAGCATTGTAAAACTACTAGAAGAAAACAGAGGAGAAAATCTACATGACCTTCAGCAATTGTATTTTTAGAAACACCAAAATTTGGCAATGTATTTTTAGATGTACCAAAAGCACAACTCATGGAAAAAAATGATAAATTAGACTGTATTAACAGTAATAAACACAGTTTAGAGCCAAAATTAAGCCACAGACTTAGAAAATATATTTGTACAACACCTATCTGATAAAGGGTTGTATCTAAAATATACTAAGAGTATTTAAAATTCAACATTTAGAAAACAAACGACCCAGTTAAAAAAATGGGCAAAATATCTGAACAAATGCCACATCAAAAAGAAAAAAAAAAGATATACAGATGGCAAATAACTATGTAAAAATACACTATCATTTGTCAGTAAGGAATCAGAAATTAAAATGCCAATGAGATGCCAATATACACATTTGAATGACTAAAATCTATCAAAACTTGCAATACTAAATGCTGGTGATTTAGGGCAGTATCAGGAACTTTCATTCATTTCATTCATGAAAAAGCAAAGTTGTTCAGCCAGTTTGGAAGACATTTTTGGCAGTTTGTTAAAAAGATAAACATAGTAACATCAGTCTTGCAACTAGGTATGTTTCCAACTGGCTTTTAAAACTTCCGGTTTCCACATAGAAAACTAGAAGAAAATATTTAGCAGTTTTATTCACAATTGACAAAACCTGGAAGCAACCAAAATATCTCTCAATGGATGAATGCATAAATAGTGATATATCCATACAATGTAATATTATCCAGTAATAAAAGGAAATGAGCTATAACCCACACACAAAAAGAAAAAAAAAACATGCAGAAACAGAAAATGCATAATTATAGGTAATTCCAATTACTTGATACGTTGGAAAAGGCAACACTTTAGAAAGGGTAAAAACGTATCAGTGACTGCTTAGGATGTGGGGGGAGGAGAATAGGAGTGAATGGGAAAAACAGATTATTAGGGGAGTGAAACTATTCTGTACTATATTATAATGTTGGAAACATAGTATTATTTTATTAAACATATACAAATTAAAATATATATATTTTAGGAGGTTGGGAGATCCCAGGAAGCAATTCAGACTATGACAAGAGGCTGTCACTATATTTACAAATGTATGAAACATCCTCAGTGAGATGTGGCAGGGGTGGGGTGTGGGGGGAAGCTGCTGAAATAACTAACTTTGGAAATGAGGGGTATATGTAATCCTAAAGGCAAAAGGAACGTTATAAAATTACTTTACTCTAGCTGATTAAGTTCTTTCCATGAGGGTAATAGTTAACAATTCTGATATACAGAGAGAGAGAGAGAGAGATACTAGAGTTAAAAAATGAAATGAAGCAAAATAACAGAGCCAGCCTACTCTGTTGGAGTAGGATTTACATAAAAGCAAGAGCAGAAGGCTACAATGATTCCTATGGTAGTAATGGATTAGAGTTGGAGACATCAGTCAGGGATAGGTATATGGAAACTATAGTATCTTTTCAATTATTTTGTAATCTAAAACTTTTCTAAAATATAAATCTTATATGAGGCTATTTTGAGCAGAGACCTGAAGAACTAATGATATAAGCAGATATAAGCAGATATAAGCAGAATGTTCCAGGTAGAAGTCACAGCAGGTGCTTCCTAAGATGGAGGCAGGTATAGTGTCCTCAAGGACCAGTGTGGAAGCTATTATGGCTGGGGCAGACTGTGAAAAGGATAGCCAATGGAAGATTCTCATGAAGACATAGAACTGTGTCAGCATTATGAAGGACTTTTAAGGTCATTGGATGTATTTTTTACAGATTTATATTTTAGAAAAGTTTATTTGACAAATCTTATTTGACTATCATGTAAGATACAAAATTGATATTATACAAAATAAAATACTCTCCCTAGCCCATCTTCAGAAACCCCTATCATTCTTTCTCAGTTTTTTTACCATTCATAGACTGTTTCATTATTTGGCATGTTATATATTTACATGTTTACTTATTTAAGATCTGGTTCCTTCCACTACCATATAAGCAGCGTATGGGGAGGAATTTGACTGTTCTATTCACTTTTGTATGTGAAGAATTTGAGTATTTGGTCAATGTTTGTCATTTAGTAATGAATGGCAATAGACTATGAATGTATTTACAAATTTACTTGGTATATCTAATATATATGTAGAAAGACTATCTTATAGCAAAACTTTTAATACTAACTTTCTCCTTGCTCATCCTTAATTTCTGTGAATTTCGCAGAGTTTAAGTTTACATTTTATATCTGTACAACACTTTATAATACTTCCATTATGACAGCTGCACCAGGCATAATGCTGTTTGCAGCACAGTGTGAATCACAATCTGGAATATATAATGTTTAAACCTCTGACTGAACTGGAATATATAATTTAGCAATGTAGTAAAAAATGTGCATGAACTTGGCATTAAAAATGACAATAAAATATTATTACCAAGCAGACTTTTGGAATACTTCTTGGAGACTTCTTGAGTGTGTACTAGAAAGGAAATGCTTTACTAACACTTAGTTCATGAACTCTACTACAAAAATTTTGACAATTGGATTACTTGGTTGTGTCACAATTTGGATGTAATATCAAGAACCTGGAAAATGTGAGATATGAGAGATAAAATACTAAATATGCTTCCTACTGAGTATTCAAATCAAATGTGTTTTAAACACGAAATGAACCCATAAAATTCCATTTTAATTTTCTTCTAACCGTATAAGCAGGAGAAATGCTGTGCTGTAGTTTGAATATGCTGAAATTAGTCACTGCAGAGGCTAAGATGTAAAACAAGTGATCTGGAAACACCCATTATTGAGAGACATCTTTAAACAATGAAAAGTAAGATACATTTGACATTTCAAGTGTTATCACTAACACTGACTTCTTGCAACTAAGATATTCATTGTACCAAAAAATAAAATATCTCTCACAATGTTGAACAGCCATTAACATATTCTTCAAACACATCACAACTGCCTGATATTTCTAGACTCATCTGTTAGTCATTAATATATTTTAATGCTTTAAGATAGCAGCAAAATTTCTAGGCTTTGGGTTTCAGAAATTCTAGGTGCTCTTACTTATTCAGTGTATTGAAAACATTTTATTAAGCCTTGGTTGGAAAACAATAAATTGGTCATTGGATAAATATTACTATCATTCAAAAATGTTAATGGACCATATATTATATTTGTTTTAAGGAAATATTATTATTAGTCAAGAAATATTCATTGAAGAGTGCCTGGCTGGCTTAGTCGGTAGAGCATGTGACTCTTGATATCAGAGTCATGGGTTCAAGTCCCACATTGGGTGTAGAGCTTACTTAAAAAAAAAAATAATCAGGGCGCCTGGGTGGCTCAGTCTGTTAAGCCTCTGACTTCGGCTCCGGTCATGATCTCGTGGTCCGTGAGTTCAAGCCCCGTGTCGGGCTCTGTGCTGACAGCTCAGAGCCTGGAGCCTGCTTCAGATTCTGTGTCTCCCTCTCTCTCTGACACTCCCCCGTTCATGCTCTGTCTCTCTCTGTCTCAAAAATAAATAAACATTAAAAAAAATTAAAAAAAATAATCATTTAGGGTGTAGTCTATTAAATGAAATTTCACAGAACCAAAATTTAGAGTTAATAGAGAAAACAAATGTTATAAATAAATGTTTATAATACAAAAAAAGAATATTTTGTGCTGTATCACTATCTTAGTATATTTACAATAGAAAAAACAAGTGTCATTGTGCACAAGATAGTTAATAAACATGGATTTCTGACAGCCATTCCTAAACCCAGACTAAGAGATGCCACCAAAGAGAGAAGGAATTATAATATATAAAACTGCAGTAAGTATCATTAGGAACTTCTATGGACTGAGAAAGCTTGGAGAAGTGATGATGGAGTAAAAGACCAAGGAGAAGGAGAACCAAAACCCACCAGAATGGGTTAGCAGAGAGTTCTGGTTATGTTCTCTTTATTCTATATTAGCATGTGTATATCAATACCTCCCTGCCAGAACTATGAATTAACTATTGTTGTGGTAGTTTGAAAATAAATCCACAATTCTTTATATTCTCCCAACATCAAACAGCAATTCCTAATTCCTTTCATCTTAAGTATGATTGAATTCAGTGACTGACTTCAGACAAATACAGGAATGTGGAAGTCATGATGTGTGACTTCAGAAACTGGGGCTTCTATCTGGGATTGCTTATGCTGGAGAAGTCTGTTGTCATGTCATGAGGATAGTCAAGTAGTCTATAGATAGGTTCAATTAGCAAGTAACTAAGGCACCTGCTAATAGCCAGTGAGGATCTGAGGCCTTTTGCCAACAACTATGTGAGTGAGCCATTTGGAAGAAGATCAGTCTTATTAATATCTTGCTTGTAAACAAGTGATATACCCTGAGCCAGAACCACATTCTCAAATGCTCCTAAATTTCTGAGCCACAGAAATCCTAAACAGCTGATTTTTTTTTAATCCACGATGTTTTCTGGTAACTTGCAACACAGCAATAGGTAACTATTTCCTTTACTTTATTGAATTAGTTCTCCTTAAATGATATCCATATGACCAAACCCTATCATTATCATGCACAGATATTTTTCCAATGTATTTTGCTCTTTTAATTTATTTAAGGTATCATCAAAAAATCTTTTGAAGTTGGATATACTAAATATTTGCACTTTTAAATTAATTTATTATTGTTTTTAATGTTTATTTAATTTTTTAATTAAAGTTTTCTTTATTTTTGATAGAGAGAGGGACAAAGTATGAGCAGGAGAGGGGCAGAGAGAGAGGGAGACACAGAATCCACAAAGCAGGTTCCAGACTCTCAGCTATCAGTGCAGAGCCCCAACACAGGGCTCAAAGTCTTGAACCACGAGATCATGACATGAGCCGAAGTCAGATACTCAAGCGAATGAACCACACAGACGTCCCATAATGTTTATTTATTTTTGCGAGAGACAGAGAGCATGAGCAGGGGAGGGGCAGAGTGATGGGGAAACACAGAATCTGAAGCAGGCTCCAGGCTCTGAGCTGTTGGCACAGAGCCTGATGCGGGGCTCGAACTCATGAACCACAAAATCATGACCTGAGATGAAGTCAGATGCTTAACCAAGTGAACCCCCCAGGTGCCCCTAGTTGCAATTTTTTTAAGTTTATTTATTTATTTATTTTGAGAAAGAGACAGCATGACTGGGGGAGGGGCAGAGAGAGGGAAAGACAGAGAATCCCAAGCAGGCTCAACACTGTCCAACCCAGGCACCCAAACTCACCAAACTGTGAAATCATGACCTGAGCCGAAACCAAGAGTCAGACTCCTAACTGACTAAGCCACCCAATGGCCCAAATATTTGATTTTTTTTTTTAATTTAAGTCTTTCTATGTATTGTCCTGGGTAAAAAATGGAACAGAATTCAGTGGGATAGCTTAAGACAGATTGCAAGTAAGAGAGAGAGAAAGAGCATTAGTTTCAGGTTATGATCTGGAGTAATTTAAAGGAGAAATAGTTGTAAAGTTTTTACATTTTTACTGGAGTTGGATAGGAGTCTTTTATGAAAGTCTTTTAGTAACTTTATTATGCTAATAAAAAAATGGATGTTTGTGATAATTTTCATCACTAATCCATTCAAATGAACAATGCCCTCATATCAAAAGTTCCCTGAAGTTGCACCTGTAATTCTAAATTATCTTTGGTAAAGGTATCCAATTTAGACAGATAGCACATAGTTCAGAGTTACACTGTCAGTACATGAAAGAAGCAGGTGTCTGGGCCAGAGGACTTATAATAAGGAGAACCCATTAGCATCTGGCAAAGTTCACGAGATGTGTTGCTTGTGGGACCCATGTGTCCAATCACAAGCTAACAGTTCTCTTTCTCCAATTGCAGAACTAAGACATTTTCCATTCCCAGTGAAAAGAAGGATTAGAGAATCTCTTTTAGATGTAGATTATCTTGAACAGAGCCAATATGACTGAAGAAAGTTCTCCTGTGTTTTTGTTTTTGATATTTATTTAATTTTTATATGGATGGGATAAATATTGATGTTTTTTTAATTTCAAAGTATTACATGTAAAACACAAATGTCCTTTGCTTGTTACAAACAAATCTCATATCTACCTTGCCAAAGAATAAAGGGAAAACAGGTTTCTGTCTTTTCAGACTTTGTATGTCTTAAGCTTATCTTTCTGTGTGTCTATACAATTCACAGACTCAGTTCAAGAATTCTTACTAGGGTAGATTACATACCTGCAGGCTTCTTGCAATGAAACACTACATTTCTACAAAGTCAGGCATTTTTTTTCTTTATTAATTTATTTTTTTGAAGCTTGAAGAGAAGCAAAAGTATTTTCTGCTATAATTTTCCAGCATACACAGTTCTACTCCTTAAAGGTCATCTTAAAATCACTGGGTAAGATATTTAGATCAAGCCAGAGTAGCATATTAATAAGTGCCAGAATGAACAAAACTGAAATGTTAGATAGATGAACTTTGAACCATTGGATATTTGCAGTTTTTTTTTTTTTTAAACAGGTCCTCTCATTCCTGGACAAATTAATAAATTCCCCTTGCCATGAGTTATTGATAGAAAGAGACAAAGGAAAAGCAATGGACTTTGTACTCTGCTTGTCAGCCCAGAAGGCTCACCCTTGAGTTACATGCATTCTCCTGAACCAGTTTATTATCTTTTATTCATACCTGAGTGGCAGAATTTGGTTGAGAGGCCTGGGGCAATTCATGCCCATGCCAGTCAGAGGGCATAAGTAAACACATAGGAAGGTTTTGTTGGTGAAGGAGTTAGAAATGCTATGGTCTTTCTTAGGTCAAAATTATCAGTCTGGTGAGAAGTTCAGAGCAATAGTAATACTTACTGAAACAAACGGAAAGACTTAAGTGGAAAAATAAATGCAAGTATACTTTGTGAAAAAAAAAGAAAGAAAAAAGCCATAAGTAAATATGAAAGACAGTGACAAAACATAAAGACGACATGTGCTATACTTGTGAGTTCCACAAAGCTTTCGAAAAAAGCAGAGCAGGGAAAAATTGTTTGGGTGATAGCACTCTTCCATCTTCCAAAACCCATGCAATCCAGACCAACATGATAATGAGTACACATGCTTTACAAGTGTTTATTTTTTTTTAAGTTTACTTATTTATTTCGAGAGACAGAGAGACAGAGAGAGAGCAGGGGAGGAGCAGAGAGAGAGAGAGTACCAAGCAGGTTCCACACCTCAGCAGCACTGAGCCCAATGAAGGGCTCGAACTCATGAACTGTGGGCCCATGATCTGAGTCGAAACCAAGAGTCAGTTGCTCAACTGACTGAGCCACCCAGGCACCCCTACAAAGTGTTTATAATTCTCAATATTTTTTCTTACTGAGTTTTCTCTTTTAGGAAAATTGTCATCAACATGTAGCACCAGCACTGGGAACTCACCAAATCCTCAAAGTTTGGGTTTCTTATAAATAAAATGGGCTTCATTTCAATTATGAAGCTGTTCAATATAAGCCAATACAATGATTTATTCTTCAGTATGGACCCTCTAGAATAGGCTTTTCAAACAAATCTGGATAGTAGTTTAAAAATAGATGAAGCCACATGGCCTGACTTTGTTGTGTGGGGTAGAAAAAAAGATATTTGATATAAATAGGAAGTCAGTTTCAAAATTATTTTTTGTAAAGATATGTTTATATGTTCCTTGGTTCAAGAGTCTTTAGAAACTGAGTCTCTTTATGGAGATTCCTACTGGTCCTGTATCACTCTTCCAGTCATAGAATTGGAAGATTCCCTGACTTCTCTCATAAGGTGTGGTAGGGTCTCCTCCCTAAGGAATGAAAAACAAAACAAACAAACAAACAAACAAAAACATTAAGGCAACCTGGCTATACCTTAAGTGACAACATCACTCCCTAGACCTTGTAACATGAGACCACTTAATCAGACTGCATGTTTGTGTGTTACCATATATGGGAGACAAAGAAATAGAAAATCTATACAAAACTAGGCCACGTGGCGTTCAAGGTTCAGTTCTTTGGGTAAGAACCCAACTGAGCAGTTCCAGCATGAATAAACTTGCTTCCTGGAAAGAAAAGCCTCCGTGTCATGACTCTCTGTGCAAGAATCCTGCTGCAAAGGTTTCAGTAAGTATCCCAAGGCAATGTTTATCCTATGAAAGAGGACTTATCCAACACTCCACCTGTCTATTTCTTTAGGAATTTCACCCAAGAGACTCACATTAAAAACTGAAAAGATCAGATAGAAAAACAGTTTTTGTCATAGAGTCAGACTCCAGTTTTCAATATCTGATAGCTAAGGACTTCTAAACCTTACCCTTCTCTTTTCCCTTCTCCTGCTGTGCTCTCATCTTTGGCACTAGTGGGGGATTTAAACCATGCAAGCCCTGCCCACAGACAGAACCCAGCCCCATCCCCTAATTACACTAAAACCTAAGTCAGGCTCCTTTCCTTCCCTCTCAAGCTATCTTTAAACCAGTTTAGGAAGTCAGTTTGTTCTCCCTAGAAAGTATTATTATGTAAACAATAAACTTTTTCTGCTATCTTGGTGTGTGTGTGTGTGTGTGTGGCATTCAGTTTTAATATCTGAAGCAAATTTTGGGTGAGGGTCCATCTGTTCCTGTGGGATGATCACAGTGTTAGTAATTTAACAACAAAGTAGCTTTTCATTAAGGATATAAGTTTTCAAATCTAACCAGACCATTAAATCCTAAAGGAGGTTTATCATATGCAAGAGACAAAATAATCTCAGCATTTGGAAGACCGATGAAAGAAATCAGAGCTCAGATCTATTGTGACACTTGCCACAACACTGAAATCAGGCAGATGCTCATGTTTAGGTCAAGGGTCCACAGAAGATTAAACTGTTTCTGCATGGTGGCAAGGGTTTTTTTTTTGCATTTCACAAGGACTACAAAATTACTGACTGTCTACTCTCCTAAATATCACCAGGACAACCCGCTGATTAAAAAAGAGACAATTTTGGGGCCCCTGGGTGGCTCAGTCAGTTGAGGGTCCAACTTCAGCTCAGGTCATGATCTCACAGTCCATCAGTTCGAGCCCCACGTCGGGCTTTGTGGTGTCAGTTCAGAGTCTGGAACTTGTTTCGGATTCTGTGTCTCCCTCTCTCTCTGCCCCTCTCCCACTCACACTCTGTCTTTATTAAAAAATGAATAAACATTAAAAAAATTTAAAAAGAGACAATTTTATTAAGTCTACTGTGACACGGGAAAACACTATTTTGAAGTCATGTATAGATGAATCTGTATAAGGCTATAAAATACATCACTATAGGTAGAACTAGATAGATGATAGAGAGAGAGAGATGGGGATAGGAGAGAGCTATATAGAGAGATGTCCAAAACTGTATGTTGGAAGGAAATTGTTATTGAGTAATATTTTCTTCTTTTTCTCTTGGTAGTATGGTCTCATATGCTGCCTAATATCTTATCTATAATTTAGTGTTTCTTTTTTTCATTTTTTTAACGTTTATTCATTTTTGAGAGACAGAAAAAGACAGAACACGAGTGGGGCAGGGGCAGAGAGGGAGACACAGAATCCAAAGCAGGGTCCCGGCTCTGAGCTGCCAGCACAGAGCCAGACGTGGGGGTCAAACTCACAAACCGTGAGATCATGACATAAACCGAAGTCAGACACTTACCTGACTGAGTTACCCAAGTGCCCCTATAATTTAATATTTCTTTATCAATTCCTTTTCCTTTTCTTCTTTTGCATTTTTTTCGACATCTCAATTAGCAAGAGTTAAGTTAGTCACATTACTCAGTTCCAGGTACCTTATTTTCTTTCATCTTTAATGAGGTGTAATTGACAAATTAAAAAATTGTATATATTTAATGTGTACAATGTGGTGTTTTGCTATAATTTTACCTTGTGTAATGATTACTACAATCAAGCTAATTAACATTTTGAAGTCATGAGTTCTAAAAAGCTTCCTCTTACGTGAGATGCATAAATGATTTTATATACCCAAATCCTTAAGGTACTTAATATCATTCGAATTTTAATTTTTGCCAGTCCAACAAGGATAAAATACCTCAGTATTAAATTTATTTTCATTTTTCCCTAAGTATTGATGATTTTGAGTAACATGTAATATAGTGTTTTGAACTTCTGTTTTAAATTTTCTGTTATTTTTTTATCATTTTCTTTTCCTTCTTTAAGTTTATTTATTTTTGAGAGAGAGAGAGAGAGAGAGCACAATTGGGGGCTAGGGGGACAGAGAGAAAGAGGGAGACACAGAGTCCAAAGCAGGCTCCAGGCTCTAAGCTATCAGTGCAGAGCTCGACGGGGCTCAAACCCAGGAACCTGAGATCATGACTGAGCCACCCGAGTGACCCTTATCATTTAAAAAAAACAATTTTTAACTTTTATTTATTTTTGAGAGATAGAGCAGGGGAGGGGCAGGGAGAAAGGGAGACAATGAACTAAAAGCAGGCTCCAGGCCCTGCACTTTCAAAACATAGTCCAACACGGGGCTTGAACCCACAAACTGTGAGATCATAACCTGAGCTGAAGTCAGACCCCAATCGACTGAGCCACCCAGGTACCCCTCCTTTATCATTTTTCTTATATTCAATTTTGATAATGGACATATACTAATTATTAGGTGTATCATGAAATAAAACAAAAAATTGTGATACCTTAAATTGAAGGTTTTATAATTTAATGATATTCTCACATATTTTGGAGAGTTAGAAAATGTCTTATAAGATAGAAGTGCTTCTCTGTTTTTCTCTCAAAAAAAAAAAAAAAGAGATTCTAACCTTTAAATGGCAAAGTTTCAGCTGTCAAAATATATGCTGGATGTTGGTGCCCTGTTAACCTAGAATGAAAATAATTGCCATTGGCTCAAGAGCCACAGCAGGAAGTGAGGGTGGCCCTTCTGGCACCTTTGACTTTGCACTGTAAAGTAAGAGGCAAAAAGCCTACGTGGACCTTAAATGTGAAAATGACTATGTTATTGATGTTTCGCTTCTAAAAGAAATAGAAAAGAACTTTAAAAGTACATTTATAATACAAGTTTAAAAACGTTTAAGCGATGTATTTCTTTAGTCTCACTTTTATCTCAGGATACAAAAGTTTTCAGCATTCTTATGATCAATTTGTTTAAAATTATAAATCCATAGGCTAATATTTTAGAAGCCATATGTGCAACTTACCAAATAAACTTAATTTTATTTGTGTAAATTATGTATATACATTTGAATCTTATTAACATAACTGATAATTGATTAGCAAAATAATTTGTATATACTCTGTGACTTCATTGGCAAATAATGCATGAGTAGAGGCCTATAAGTAGTTTTAATAATTCATACTCTATTTATGTAATAATAAATCAGTGAAGTAACTGACTTGGTTTTGTAGAATTAACCTGGTCAGGGGTTTTAAAGCATTAACGTTAACTCATTTTTTTCTGCCAGTAATAATAATTTTGTTATCATTAGTGGTTCAGCCATTGGTTTATAAAGAATGGGTAGTTTTCTTTGCAAGACCTCTTACCATTCCAAATTATCCCTGATTTACAGTATGGTCCCTAAATTTTAATAGTTATAAATTAATTTTAGTAAATTTTTGTTACATTGAAAAATGTAGCAAATTAAATGTACAAGGGTTCGGAGTATTTTTTTCATACTTATCCTCCATTAGACTACAAATTTATTTTCACAAAACTATGAATTATGAGATAGCATATGTGATTTTACATTTCTCACCAGGATAATTTCTAAAAATAATAGATATTCAATAAATAGTTGTTTTAATGAAAAATAATAAAGCCACATTGGAAAATGTTTGGCTTTATTTATAATGTTAATTATATATAAATTATAAACTATAATGCATATTAATTTTTTTTTTAATTGGGTCTTCTCACCTATCAATTCCCAGTAAAGGTAAAATTAACTTAGAACTAATTATTGCACTATGAATGCATATTATCATTTCAGGAATTGCAATTAAATTTATGGTGGGGAATAATCATCAATTAACCCCAGCAGGAGTGTCCGCCACATGACCGAGATGCAATAAAACTTGGTTCAGAATTCACTGGGCTGAAATTTAGAGGAAAGAAAGAGGATGCAGTGTGGAAAATAACTGAAAAGTTTATTTTCTTCCCGTCTATTCTCATTTAAGACTCAGGGATTAAACATGGCAGTCCATGACTTTGGAAACCCAGTGAGCAATATACTTCCAGGAGTGTAGGTTCTAAGAATAATTGAAGAAGAAAATGGTTTGATTTCCTTGTATGTTTTTGTTTCTGGCTAGTTTTAATCAAGAGAAGTTGACCTCTGTGAATTCTATAGGCTAATTTAAAGTGCTTGGGCAAATAGTAATAAGAGAGCTGACACAGTAAACTCGTATATGACTTTTTAAAGACTTCCGCTCCCTGAAATTTCTGGCTTGCAAAGATTTGAAGGCATGAGGTGGGATCAATCTGCATGCAAGTCCAGTCTTTTGAGTAGAAAGAAAATATATCAAATTCTGTGTCCTGGGATTAAATGTTGGCTTAGAACTGCAAGGTCTCCACTCAGACACAGTATCAAAGGTGGGCAACAAGTCTTTTAAAATATAATTAACAATAGAAAGGAATGATGTAAACTGGTAATTCTAAGTTAAGGAAAGGAGTCAAGGATCTGAGAAGAATAATAAGTTTGGATAGAGGAAAATAGTTGCTACCGAGAGCTTATCCCAACCTTGACATATAGCAGAATCTTTGTGCTCGTGACAACAATGGTTGGGCAAGGAAGAGTATGAAAGCATGGAATATTCTTGTCTGAACTTAGTGGTGAGAATTGGGATTGTTCTCCCTGAAATAACTATAGCTGTCTGTATAGGGACATGCAATCATGAAATACCACTGCAGAATAAACTGGCATTGTTTGCAGGGTTAGAGGTGACGACATCCCGACAGTGAAGACACGTCATTGTGAGGAGGAAGGTAAGAAATAATGTGTAGAGATGTTAGCATTATTTTAACTGCAAATAACAAAAATCTATCTTACCTATAAAAATGAAAAGTAAATATATTTGAACAATACTAGATCTCTCACAAATTACAAAAGAATGTTGAATTAATAAGACTCAAGAACGAAATAAATCCGGAAAGCTCAAGGAAACTTGAGAAGCAGTGTTCATCCTACTTCCAGTTGGTTGGCTATTGTAAAAGGCAAAACAAAACAAAACAAAACAAAACAAAAAAAAAAAAAACAGAAGATAAGTGTTGGTGAGGATGTGGAAACATTGGAACTCTCATGTACTATTGGTGGGAATGTAAAATAATACAACCCCCATGGAAAACAGTATGGTGGTTTCTCAAAAAGTAATTACAACTGTAATTACCATAAGATCCAGTAATTCCACATGTTGGTAAGTACTCAGAAGACATGAAAGCTGGTTCTCCAGAAATATCTGTGCATCTATGTTTATAGCAGCATTAATGGCAGTTGCCAGGGGCTGGAGAAATGGGAGAATGGAAAGATACGATTTAATGAGGATAGAGTTGCAGTTTCATAAAATGAAAAGAGCTCTGGAAATGGTTGGTTGTGATGGTAAGACAACATTATGAACATATTTAATACCACACTGAACTGTACACTTAAAAATAGTTTAGATGGTAGACTTTATGTTGCATGCATCTTACCACAATAAAAACAATTGGAAAAAACTTGGTTGATAACATTTCATTGATAAAACCAGAAAAACATAAGGACGTTAACAAAAATTTGATATTTAAAATAATTTTAAGGCAAAAATTTTAGTAAAATAAATATAGAAGGGAATGTCTTAAATTAATAAGTATTGGGTACAACAAACTTAGAGAAAACATACTTATTAAATATTGAAAGTTCCATTTGAGACTGGTGAAAAAAAGAAAAGAATGTCCATTACCCTCACTTCTGTTTAAGTGAAATAGAAGATAAGGGAGTATAGAGCTGAAAGATGAAGAAAATATAGACTGTCTTTTTCATGGATATGACTGGATTGTAAAAAATATTAAAATACTAATAAAAATCTTCTCAAATTAATAAGTCAACTTAGCAAGTTACCTAGATAAAGATCAATGTGCAATAAGTAAATGCATTACTGTATACCATCAACAAAGAATTAGAAAATGGATGATATCATTTATCTTTCAATTATGAAAAAAATGTTAAAACCTAGCAATAAACATTAAAAAATATATGCAAGATCTATAAATAGAGCTACAAGATACTATTAAGAGAAATTAAAAGTAAAGACAAATAAAAAGAGCTATGCCACCTCAAAGTTTGAAAGACTGACATTTCAAAATTAAGAGATATCTTTCAACTGATATCTAGATTCATATAGATCCAATGCAATTTCTGTCATCATCCTGTCTTTTGTGATTTCTGTGTGTGTGTGTGTGTGTGTGTGTGTGTGTGTGTGTTGCAAACTATCAAACAAGATAAATTAAAGATACAATTGACAATAAGAATAATGTTAAAGCAGTTACATTAGCCAGTCCCAAGATTCATTATATTGCTACAGTAAATAGAATGGTACAATAACAGTAGAAGGATGATAGCTAAATAGATCTATGAAAAATATTTTAGTATAGAAACAGACCCAACCTAATATATTGCCACCACATTTATGGGGAAAAAAGGCATTGTATCTCAGGAAAAAAGAATAACCTCCCAATAAAAGTTATTGGGAAATATGACTGTTTATATGCAAGGAGGGGAAAAATGCTGAATCTCATTATCTAGAGTAGTACCTTACATCGTATTCAAAAATCAATGCCAGATGAATTGTAGACTTGAAATAAAAGGGAAATTAACAAATTATCTTTTAGAGCTAATAGAGGTAATATAGGAAAATACCTTCACGAACTTTGCCCAGGCAAGCATTTCTTAAATAGGATAAACCAACACTAACTCTGAACTAAAAATTAATGAATTTCACTTCATTGAAATTAAGGACCCCTGTTTATCAGAAGGCATCATTAAGAGAAGAAAAGGAAAAACCAAAGAATGGGAAATGATAGTCTCATCGCATAAAATAACAAAGATTTGTATCAAAAATACATAGTGCAAAAGTAAAAACCTGTCTGGGACTAGAAGAGTGAAAATCAACTTAGGGGCTGTAAAAGAGAAGTATCCCTGCCATTAATCACACCAGGAGAACAGACACAGATAAAGCCAGCTGCAAAATTAACTACAACTGTTGTTTATTCAAGGTCATGAAGAAACTGTGAAATAGCATAATGACCTCTTTTTTTTAAAGACTTTTGCTTTCTTATCAATGACACCTTACAGCCACTTTGCCAGTCCTATCTATTACTGGTGATACCTAATCACTGAACTGCCTTTGCCTTGCAGGAGCGCCCAACCCATAGCGGATCCCTACTTCTTTTTTAAATTTTTTTTTTTCAACGTTTATTTATTTGTGGGACAGAGAGAAACAGAGCATGAACGGGGGAGGGGCAGAGAGAGAGGGAGACACAGAATCGGAAACAGGCTCCAGGCTCTGAGCCATCAGCCCAGAGCCCGACGCGGGGCTCGAACTCACGGACCGCGAGATCGTGACCTGGCTGAAGTCAGACGCTTTAACCGACTGCGCCACCCAGGCGCCCCAACGGATCCCTACTTCTAAGCCCACCTCAGATATGTGGACCAATCCACTATTGACTCTTGCTTCCCTTAGACTTTAAGAGTCATGTAGTAAGAAGCCAAACATTAGAAAATATGCTTCCCTAATCTCTCTTGTGGAGTGGCGTTTTTGTTTCCCTTGAAGTTGCCTCCCTTGCTGTATCAGGTCAGTAAATATGACTTTGACAGGCTTCAGGCTTTTTCCTGGTGGTTTTTGATTTATTAGGCTTTAACAGATAATTGTTAGTAATAATAATAATAATAATAAGGAGGAGGAGGAGGAGGAGGAGGGCAAGGAAAAATAGTAGTGCAGACAACAAAATAAATTTTCAAATGACTAGAAAGCAATGAAAAGGTGCTAAACATCATAATTCATAGGGAAGTCTAAAACAAACCCACAGAGGGGTTGCCTGGGTGGCTCAGTTGGTTAAGCATCTGACGATCTCAGCTCAGGTCATGATCTCACAGTTCATGAGTTCAAGTCCTGCATCAGGCTCTGAGTTGATTGCCCGGAGCCTGCTTGGGATTCTGTCTCTTCTTCTCTCTGCCCCTCACCTGCTTGTGCTCTCTCTCTCTCTATCAATCTCTCTCTCAAAAATAAATAAATAAACTTAAAAAGTTAAAATTAAATAAAGTAAAATAAAATAAAGTAATAAAATAAACCCACAAGGGTGCCTGGCTGGCTCAGTCCATAGAGCATGCAACTCTTGATCTTAGGGTTGTGAGTTCTATCCCCGCTTGGGTGTAGAACTTACTTTAAGCAAAACAAACAAACAGACAAACAAAAACACTTAAAATAAATCCACAAGGAGGCATAGCTATACATACATATATATGTATATATATATATATATATATATATATATATATATGTATGTGTGTGTATTTGTGTGTGTATATATATATACCCTCCCTAGAATAGCTCGTTTTTAATTTTTTTTAATGTTTATTTATTTTTGTGACAGAGAGAGAGCATGAACAGGGGAGGGGCAGAGAGAGAGGGAGACACAGAATCGGAAACAGGCTCCAGGCTCTGAGCTGTCAGCACAGAGCCCGACACGGGGCTCGAACTCACGGACCGTGAGAGCATGACCTGAGCTGAAGCTGGACGCTTTACCGACCGAGCCACCCAGGCGCCCCAGAATAGCTAATTTTTATAAGCTGAAGATATCAAGAATTGGAGAACATATGGAATAACTACATCTACACACTGTTGGAAACATGAATTGTAACATTTTAGGAAAACTGATGATCAGTATCTTCAAATGTAACTAATTTTGGATATTGTATTCCTGCCTGAGCAGTATAATTTCCAAATCTGTGCATTTAATTATTATACAATGCTACTTCCTTCCCTCCTCCCCTGAAATTTGTTATATTCAATATTTCCTATAACTAAATGAGAGAAAAAACATAACATCTATTTAAAAGAAAATTCCCATGTAAGAAATGTCATCTACTACAGTATCCTTTTCCACATAATAAGAAGTAATGATTTATGGTTCCCATGACATTTAGCTCGTTATCAAATAAAAGTGAAGAATAATAAGCATTGCCATAGGCAGGTAATGTTCTTTTTCTTTATGTTTATAATCACATTAAACATGATATTTTCAGCATCATTGCTCAACTTACATACTTCTTGAGCTTGTACTTTTGAAGAGTTAATTTCTAAATTTTAGTATAATCTAATTATGAGGAAAACTTTTACATATTTATAAAATATTTTGCAATATATTATAAAAATACATCTTATGTCAGAAATCCGTTATTAAATAAAAAAAGTATATATGTTCACTTTATATTTACAACCGCTACTTTTCATACATAAAGTTCAAAAGACATTTTTCATGTAGGCTAAAAAAATAAGAAACTATTTTAGATTTAGAAAATTAGAGACTTGGTACTTAGGTCATTAACTTCTCTGTGGACAATTCACTTACATTTTTTGAATCTCATTCATTTTTTTTTATTTATTTATATATGAAATTTATTGTCAAATTGGTTTCCATACAACACCCAGTGCTCATCCCAAAAGGTGCCCTCCTCAATACCCATCACCCACCCTCTCCTCCCTCCCACCCCCCATCAACCCTCAGTTTGTTCTCAGTTTTTAAGAGTCTCTTATGCTTTGGCTCTCTCCCACTCTAACCTCTTTTTTTTTTTTTTTCCTTCCCCTCCCCCATGGGTTCCTGTTACGTTTCTCAGGATCCACATAAGAGTGAAACCATATGGTATCTGTCTTTCTCTGTATGGCTTATTTCACTTAGCATCACACTCTCCAGTTCCATCCACGTTGCTACAAAAGGCCATATTTCATTTTTTCTCATTGCCACGTAGTACTCCATTGTGTATATAAACCACAATTTCTTTATCCATTCATCAGTTGATGGACATTTAGGCTCTTTCCATAATTTGGCTATTGTTGAGAGTGCTGCTATGAACATTGGGGTACAAGTGCCCCTATGCATCAGTACTCCTGTGTCCCTTGGATAAATTCCTAGCAGTGCTATTGCTGGCTCATAGGGTAGGTCTATTTTTAATTTTCTGAGGAACCTCCACACTGCTTTCCAGAGCGGCTGCACCAATTTGCATTCCCACCAACAGTGCAAGAGGGTTCCCGTTTCTCCACATCCTCTCCAGCATCTATAGTCTCCTGATTTGTTCATTTTGGCCACTCTGACTGGCGTGAGGTGATACCTGAGTGTGGTTTTGATTTGTATTTCCCTGATAAGGAGCGACGCTGAACATCTTTTCATGTGCCTGTTGGCCATCCGGATGTCTTCTTTAGAGAAGTGTCTATTCGTGTTTTCTGCCCATTTCTTCACTGGGTTATTTGCTTTTCGGGTGTGGAGTTTGGTGAGCTCTTTATAGATTTTGGATACTAGCCCTTTGTCCGATATGTCATTTGCAAATATCTTTTCCCATTCCGTTGGTTGCCTTTTAGTTTTGTTGGCTGTTTCCTTTGCTGTGCAGAAGCTTTTTATCTTCATAAGGTCCCAGGAATTCACTTTTGCTTTTAATTCCCTTGCCTTTGGGGATGTGTCGAAGAAGAGATTGCTACGGCTGAGGTCAGAGAGGTCTTTTCCTGCTTTCTCCTCTAAGGTTTTGATGGTTTCCTGTCTCACATTCAGGTCCTTTATCCATTTTGAGTTTATTTTTGTGAATGGTGTGAGAAAGTGGTCTAGTTTCAACCTTCTGCATGTTGCTGTCCAGTTCTCCCAGCACCATTTGTTAAAGAGACTGTCTTTTTTCCATTGGATGTTCTTTCCTGCTTTGTCAAAGATTAGTTGGCCATACGTTTGTGGGTCTAGTTCTGGGGTTTCTATTCTGTTCCATTGGTCTATGTGTCTGTTTTTGTGCCAATACCATGCTGTCTTGATGATGACAGCTTTGTAGTAGAGGCTAAAGTCTGGGATTGTGATGCCTCCTGCTTTGGTCTTCTTCAAAATTACTTTGGCTATTAGGGGCCTTTTGTGGTTCCATATGAATCTCATTCATTTTTTAATTTCATTTGTTAATTAGGATCATCTATGTTTTTTATTTTATACATATTCTAATAATTATTATAACATATTTATGTATATAGCAGTAATTAACATTATAGAGAATATCTTTGGAACCTTTTATTTGTACTACTACATTTAACCACCAAAGGCAGCTGAGAGAGTCAGTCTTCCAAAATTAAACAACCTTCCTAATGAAAGGTAAATATTGACTTGCCTAAGACCTAAAAATGCCTACCATCCTGGAAAAGGAACTGGCTTTCTCTAAAACTCAGGAGAAATGAGCTATGGTTCATTGATTAAAATGATTACTCCTGTTTAAATGCAAGGATTGAACAATTTTAAGTCTTGAATCCCACCACTTCTCCAACATTTGATCACAACAAGAGGTCAAGCTGGTGTATCTAGGAATGCCACAGTGGATAATTCTACCTGGAGATATCCATACCACCAAGCTACAATTGCAAGGCTTGAACTGTCAGTTCTATCTGGGCAGGGCCTGTTCACTCAGCTACCATAGTTGATAAATTGGCATCCAGGGGTAAAAGCTGGTGTTTCCCTAATCATGCAGCTTGTGTTCTCATCACTCCAAGAGTCAATGTTCTAATTGCAGAACAGGAGACCAGAGCGAATAAGAGTCGTTTGCTTTTATTAACATTACCACTATTGATGAAATCATTAAATGAAAGACTTTAGAAAACATAACATTAATTCTGTTGATAATGTATTTTCTTATTGCCTTCTGATTTTGTTTACTTCCTCATTAAAAATTACATATTCTTACTAAGAAATATCCCCAAGAATGTTTGTTTAATATATATAAATCACACAGTTCATATTCTCAACTGTACACAATACATTAGAATATTTCCACAGTAGAGTGGAAAGGGAAAATAATTTAGAGTTATATTAGTCTAGTTTGTTTCTCACTAGAGGCACAACTCTGACACGAAAATCACTAGTTTCTCATTTGTAAAAGAAAAATAAGCTTTACTAAGTTGAAAAATAGACATAATTTATATAATTTTGCTGTCTACATTAGTGTTTAACATTTAGTAAACTTCTGGTAAGTGGATTATATTAGTGATTATTGTTGTATATGTGGTATTATTAGATGGAAATATATGAAAAAGAATAAATAAAGGTATGAATAACTCAAGTAATACTTATCTCAAATAAAAATAACAAACTAGATCAGGGAATTTGGAGTTTCTGATGCAATTACACTGTTTTAACATGAAAAATTTCTTCTCAAATATTTTAATATAACATTTCAGTTAACAGATTGAAAAGTCATCAAAACACCTAATTTTAAATTTTTTTAACGTTTATTTATTTTTGAGACAGAGAGAGACAGAGCATGAGTGGGGGAGGGTCAGAGAGAGGGAGACACAGAATCTGAAACAGGCTCTAGACTCTGCACTGTCAGCACAGAGCCCGATGTGGGGCTCAAACTCACGGACCATGAGATCATGACCTGAGCCGAAGTAAGACACTTAACCGACTGAGCCACCCAGGCGCCCCAAAACACCTAATTTTTAAATCTGATTTCAAATATGAACAATCAACATGGTAAGTTAACTAATATGATTGAATTGGAGCTATATCTCACTCATTTAACTGTTAGACTACATCAGAGATTTAAAAGAAACAATCTCGTCTTAGGTATTTGGTTTGGAGTTAACAGTAATTATTTGTGCACACCCCCTCCTTTCTCCCCACTCCCCCATTTTCCATAGCATATAGTTCATATCAGGTCACTTGACACATACTCTATTGTCTTTGTTGATTAGCAACTTATTTTTCAGATATTATGTTGTTGCCAACAAGTGTCTAACAAACGATAAATTTTTAATGAATCTTTTTTTTTTTTGCCTTTTATGAAACATTGGTAAAGAGTTAATACCTTGTCTAGTTAGAATTTTATTTTATTTCATTTTTTTAATGTTTATTTTTTTTGAGAGAGAGAAACAGACGGGTGGGGGAGAGGCAGAGAGAGAGGGAGACACAGAATCCGAAGCAGCTCCAGGCTCTGAGCTGTCAGCACAGAGCCCGATATAGGGCTCGAACCCATGAACCGTGAGGTCATGACCTGAGCCCAAGTCGGACACTTAACCGACTGAGCCACCCAGGCGCCCCTAGTTAGAATTTTATATTAATAACACTAACTTATTTGGTTTCATGTCCTTCTGTGCCTTTTGTTTCCAAGGTAGTGTAAAGTAACAAATACTTGCATTGTTTTGGGAAAAAATGAAAAAGAGAAAAAGTTTAAACACTTTGAAATCATATAAATGTTCAATTATTACAATACTTAATGGAATAACTTGCTTATATGTGGCTAACTTTTTATTATATCATTTTAAAAATGGAGTGCCTGGGTGGCTTAGTCACTTAAGCATCCAACTTTGGCTCAGGTCGTGATATCACGGTTCAGGAGTTGGAGGCCCTCGACAGGCTCTGTGCTGACAGCTCAGAGCCTGGAGCCTGCTTCAGGTTCTGTGTCTCCCTATCTTTGTGCCCCTCCCCCACTCATGCTCTGTCTCTCTGTCTCTCTGTCTCTCTCTCTCTGTGTCAAAAATAAATAAACGTTTTAAAAAAATGAAAAATTAAGTAACTGCCTAGAATATTTTGTTATCTACAAACTACAAAAATATCTACAAAGTAATATCTACAAATATTAGCATAAGATTTAAACTAGTCTTCCTAATCACATCTGTCTGTGCTTTGGGATTCAAAGCACATATTATAATCAAAGTTTTTACTACCCATCTTAAGGAACATAGAATTAGAAAGGTTGGAAAGTTCTCCTTATCATTTTTGTTGTTGTTTCTTATGTTTATTTATTTTTGAGAGAGAGAAAGAGACAGACTATGAGTGGGTAAGGAGGAGAAAGAGAGAGAGACACAGAATCCAAAGCAGGCTCCAGGCTCTGAGCTGTTGGCAGGAAGCCCAACACTGGACTTGAAATCATGAACTGTGAGATCATGACCTGAGCCAAAGTCAGACACTTATCCGAGTGAGCCACCCAGGTGCCCTCCTTATTATTCTTTAATCATCAACAAAATTACCTTTCTTAAATTAAAATTTATCTCGATATAATTATAGGTTCTCATGTAATTGTAAGAACACAGAGAGATTCCATGTATCCTTTAATATCTTGCAGGACTAGGCATAGTGCAATATGAATGCCATAATAAAGATATTGACTTGGAGATATAGAGCTTTCCCATCATCAAAGGATCCTTCATGTTGTCCTTTTATAACCACACCCATTTTCCCATTATTCCACTTCCTCTGACAACCACTAATCTATTCTCCATTTCTGCAATTTTGTCATTTCAAAAAGGTTATATAGGTGGAATTATCCAATACATAACCTTTCAGGACTGACTTGTTCACTGCGCAGAATTGACTTTTTCACTGAGCAACCTTTAGGTTGTTGCATGTGTCAACAGCCTGTTGCTTTTTATTATTGGGTAGTATTCCATGGCAGGAATGGGCCACCACAGTCTGCAAAGTCATTTACCCATTGAAGGACATCTCAGTGTTTCTTGTTTTTGGCTATTATAAACAAAACTGCTTTAAACATCTGCGTACAGGTTTATGTATGAACATATTCTTTATTTCTCTGGGACAAACGTAACTGCAATCTTTGAGGAGAAAAAAAAAAATACATACAATGCTACTAGGGAGACTTTTACATTATTGTTCCCTGAGAAAAAGAAAGCCAAATTATCCACCCTTTTACCTAGATTTAATTTATTTCAATGATTTGTCACTCATGATTTAACAGAATAAACATGTTTGTGCTAAAAAGAGAATATAATTTACTATCATACCTGAATTTACTATCACACCTGAATTTAAATGAGATAATTTTCTTCATTTGATAATATTGTACTCAACACCAGAAACTTGGTTCAGTGCCACATCATCTTCCAATATACCCAACAATTGATAGATTTTAACTCCATTTAAGGATTATCAGTTAACTGTCATTAGACACAATTTTAATATTTTTATGATCTACTTTAATCCTAGACAAAAATCTATACGTGGTACATAATTGCAACTTTAATTTTTAGCACTTTCTTCTGAAGGAGCAAAAATATTATATATACGGTCTCTGTTTTTCTGCACACAATTTCATTGCACATATTGATACATCTTTGAAAATATTTTTTTTTTTAATGTTTTTTTTTTTTTTTCAACGTTTATTTATTTTTGGGACAGAGAGAGACAGAGCATGAACGGGGGAGGGGCAGAGAGAGAGGGAGACACAGAATCGGAAACAGGCTCCAGGCTCCGAGCGATCAGCCCAGAGCCTGACGCGGGGCTCGAACTCACGGACAGAGCCTGACGCGGGGCTCGAACTCACGGACCGCGAGATCGCGACCTGGCTGAAGTCGGACGCTTAACCGACTGCGCCACCCAGGCGCCCCACATCTTTGAAAATAAATAAACATATTTCAGGTCAGACATTATGGATTGAAAAAGACCTCCGAATGGTATTAACATGTGGTAAAAATGAAGGGAAAGAATAGCATGAGGGGAGAAAACAGAAATGAGGGGAAAGCTCTTTTCAACCTAATTGCGAAACTGTGACATCTGACTCTGCTTCAGGCACTTTGGGGTATAAAGAGCATTGGCATTCCAAAGTCAGCTTATAGGACAACATGAAACAGGCAAAGCAGGAGAACACAGACGTTTGCATGCTATGTAGAATAAAGGAGACAAGCCGGTGCACTGTGATAATGGAGAAGAGACACTTATTGCGGGCTGGGAAGTCAAAGATAGGTCAGGGTTGCCAAAGAAGGCTCTTAGCACTCAATTGAGCATTGAGGAATAAGGCTGAGAAAGCCCTCAGGCCACCTGGCTGGCTCAGTAGGTTAAGCATTGGACGCTTGACCTTGACTCTGGTCATGATCTCAAGGTTCCTGAGTTCAAGCCCTATGTCAGGCTCTGACAAAGCACAGCCTGCTTGCGATTCTCTCTCTCTCCCTCTCTTTGTGCCCCTCCCTCCAAAAAAATAAATAAATAAACTTTATTAAAAAAAAAAAAAAGGGTGAGAGAGCCAGTAAAGAGGTTAAAAGGTCTTCAGACACAGGGAACAGAAAAAAATTGAGGCAACGAATAAAGGATGTATGTGTTGAAAACTTCTGTAGTTTGGTAACAGTGAAGTAAAAATGTGACAGAGAGAGGAGAGAGAATGGTAGAAAAATAGGAGAGGCCTTGTGCCATGTCCTAAGAGGATTTTAAGAAGAATGATGACAAATGCAGATTGATTTTGTGCCTGTCACTTGGGTCTCAGTGTGGAGGTCACATAGGAGGTAAGCAAAAGTAAATATCAGGGGTCCCATATGTGTTGATCATAATAATCAATTTTTTTTAATTTGTACAAAATTGATATAACCCAAAATGTAATATACCCCAAGGATATAAGCTATGACAGAGTGACAATGGGCAAAGAAAAAAAAAATGAGGGCTTGAAGGAATATTTACAAGAAGGATTCAGCCAGATTTGATGCTGAGGAAATAGAAAAAATAAATAAATAAATAAATAGGTCCCTTTTGACTTTACTGAGTAGATGATACTGCCTTGCTGAATTCAGGAAAACAACACAATTAATTTAAGGGAGGAAGCAGACCTGGTCACTCAAGGTTGGGGTTATTTTCCTGGTGCTTTTAAACCCTCAACAAAATAATGCTTTGGGCGAATTATTGTTGTAAAACTATACAGAAGTTGCCCGCATTGTAATGTGCCACTCATATTCAAGAGGCTATTTCTAACTGGATGTTAAGAATAAAGAACCTAGGCACTCACTACATCAAGTATTTCTGAATATACAAATACTTGTACTAGATTAGTAGTATATTTTAAATAATGCCTTCTGAATTTTCCTAAAAATATTTTTCAAAGGCTATATCTGACCCTCTGGTACTATTGACCACCTGGACCACCTTAAATATAGTTTAACCATTTTATATAAGCAGGTTTTATGTCACAGAAGTACAGTCCACTAATACATCGTAATAAAAGGTGTTAATAAACCAAACGTTTATGCTTTCCCGTGCTAAAGCATGTCTAGCAGAAAAAAGGAGGAATGCTCATTAAAATAAAGCACAATATGAAAATCAATATAGGAGCTAGAAAAGCCAAAAGACCTAATTAGAAAATTAGAGTTAATTCAACATATAATATCTGAATAGATACATGTGACTATCCGAATCTTTAGATGTAGCACATTCGTGATTAGAAAGGATATATTATGCGAATAGCTATACTTTAAAATGCAATTTTATATTTCTTAAAATCTACAATAAAATCGCCAAGGAAAACTCTAAATATGCCAAATAAATTGAAATTTTATTTAGAAGAAGATTATGGAGAATATTATAAAGAATAACCAATTAGATCTTTGGATTATGTATAGATTTTAACACATTCAAGATGATCTATTATTGCAAACATCACTACATCACCAACATTTGCGTGTGTGCTTCTCCAAATATGAGACTGTGTCGTAAAAGCACACAAAATATGAGGCACAAGTTCTCAGCAAACCAGACAGCACTTTGATGTATTATGTGACATCCATATGCACAAATGTATGTATATACATATACTTAACATCTACTTATACAAGGAAGCAAGTATTTATTGTATTTTACATAAGTGTTTATCCTTATAAAACAGTAGACTAAAAATAAAATTTGAGGAAAAATGATTAACAAAGGATGGATAAAATAATCCATGAATTCAATTTTTACAAATTCGTAAATGTTAGTTATTTGAAAATGTAAAATTATCTCATATTGCAGCTTATGTCAACAAGAACAGCAAGTGTTTTTATGTATAAAATTTAAACATAAGTTCTTAGACAAAAATGTTGTGTTCACAGGTAAATCGAAACACTTTAGTTGATGGAATAATTTTTGTGTTATTGCAAATATAGCTGATTTGAAACATTAGGTCGAAAGATGGCAGAACAGCATGGAAGTTTTTTGTGTGTCTCGCGTCCATGAAATACAGCCAGACCAACACTAAACCATCCTGCACACCTAGAAAACTGATCTGAGGATTAACACAACAATCTGCACAACCTGAACCACAGAACTCAGCAGGTATGCGGCGCGGAGAGGTGAACTGGGTGATAGAGAAGCTGCGGAGGGCAGAGAGCCGCTTTTGCAAGTGGAGAGAGGACAGAGACGGGGCGGGGGGGAAATATGGGAAAAGCACCCCCACCCCCAAAGCAGCTGGAGAGAAAGTGGAAAAGTGTAAACAGCCGCAGGGACTGAACTAAAAAGGGAGAAAGGAGAAAGGAGAGGGTTTATATTCCATTATAACTCTATAAACAGGGGGAGTGCAGAGTCTGAAATGCCGCAGCTCAATACCTGGTGGTGCTCTGGTGAGAAGGGCGAATTCCCAGGAGCAGAGTGGAGTCCAGGGTTTTTCAGGCCACATGGGAGAGGCGGTTCCCCTGCTGGGAGGACACCTGGTAGAGGCTGTGTGGGTCCCCCAAAGGCAAGGCCCCGTGGACCTGGGGGGAACAACCACATTCGCTGGTGCTAGAACAAGGTCGTTAAGGGTGAAGCCTGGTGCCAGATGTGTGTTGTGATTTTCCATAATCCCTGAAATGCTGCTGCTACACGATCGTGTGACCTTTTCCAGGGGCGGGCTGGCAACCGGCCACGGTCTCTGGGCATAGGTGGCAGCAGCATGGTCCCGTTAACATTCCTGGGTGTGGCCAGCACCCGGCCATTGCTCGGTGAGAACCTCCTGCAGAAGGGGCAGAACAGATCAAAGCCGCAGTCCCTCAGAAGTAAGGGGTTGGGAAAAACAGCCACATCTGAGACAAAACTCAGGAGGGAGGTGCTGCTTGGGGCCTAGTCACGGACTGTGTAAAAACGGGGAATGGACGGAAGCCAAAGACAAAGGACAGGTGCACAACTGCTGATCTGGAAGAACAGAGGTTCGATACTAGAGACTGGGTATGTGGGTGACGACATTTTGACCGCTCCTGCGCATTCGCATACACACCTATGAGTGCCGCAGTATCCACCCCAGTAGGCTAGCAGCGCCATCTACTGGGGATCGGAGCCATTACACTGAGCCCCGCCCAACTGGGCCAACCTCCCTCTTCAGGAACACAAGTCTCTCCACCTGCTTAGTTTAGGACTATAAAGTGCTTCATAGTTAGACTTCTGGGGGAAAACAATGTAATTTCAGTCGTGTTTCAGCCTGTTCAATGGTCCATCTATTCAATTTTCTTTCTTTTTTTTCCTTTTTTCTTTTTTCATTTCTTTTCTTTTTCTTGAACACAGAGACAGAAAAAATTCATTTTTATTTTCAATTTTTATTAAAAAATATATTTGTTTTTTTCTACTATATGTTTTACTTTGGTGTAATTTTTTTTCAAATTCTATTTTACTTCCATCATTTCAATTTAGTCTATTCACTGTATTCATTTTTTCAAATTTACAAACAATTTCCTTTTTGTTTTCTTTTTTCTTTCCCCTTTTTTCTCTAATCCATCAAGGACCCTTCAACACCCAGACCAAAACACACCTAGGATCCAGGATCATTTATTCGATTTTGTGTGTTTGTTTTTATTTTTTTTAACTTTAATATGTTTTTTACTCTTAATTTTTTTACCCCATTAATTCCTTTTCTCCCTTCAAAATGACAAAACGAAGGAATTCACCCAAAAGAAAGAGCAGGAAGAAATGACAGCGAAGGAGTTAACCAATACAGATACAAGCAAGATGTCTGAACCAGAATTTAGAATCACGATAATAAGAATATTAGCTGGAGTCGAAATAGATTAGAATCTCTTTCTGCAGAGATAAAAGAAGTAAAAGCTAGTTAGGATGAAATTTTAAAAAATGCTATAACTGAGCTGCAATCTCGAATGGATGCCACAGCGGCAAGGATGGATGAGGCAGAAGAGAATCAGTGATATAGAGGACAAACTTATGGATAATAATGAAGCAGAAAAAATGAGGGAGATTAAGGCAAAAGAGCCTGATTCAAGAATTAGAGAAATCAGTGACTCAATGAAAAGGAAAAACTTCAGAATTATAGGGGTCCCAGAAGAGGAAGAGAGAGAAATTGGGGTAGAAGGGTTATGTGAGCAAATCATAGTGGAAAACATTCCTAACCTGGGGAAAGACACAGACATCAAAATCCAGGAAGTACAGAGGACCCCCATTAGATTCAACAAAAACTGGCCATCAACAAGGCATATCATAGTCAAATTCACAAAATACTCAGGCAAGGAGAGAATCATGAAAGCAGCAAGGGAAAAAAAAGTCCCTAACCTACAAGGGAAGACAGATCAGGTTTCCAGCAGACCTATCCACAGAAACTTGGCAGGCCAGAAAGGAGTGGAGGGATATATTCAGTGTGCTGAATTCAGAAAAATATGCAGCCAAGAATTCTTTATCCATCAAGGTTGTCATTCCAAATAGAAGGAGAGATAAAAAGTTTCCCAAACAAAAATTAAAGGAGTCTGTGACCACTAAACCAGCCCTGCAAAAAATTTTGAGGGGGACACTCTGAGGGGAGAAAAGATGAAAAAAAGTAATGAATAAATAAAGACTAAAACAAAAAAGACTAGACAGGACCAGAGAATACCACCAGAAACTCCAAGTCTACAAGCAATATAATGGCAATAAATTCGATCTCTCAGTACTCACTCTTAGCATCAATGGACTCAATGCTCCAGTCAAAAGACATAGGGTAACAGAATGGATAAGAAAACAATATCCATCTATATTCTGTTTACAAGAGACCCACTTTAGACCTAAAGACACCTTCAGATTGAAAATAAGGGGATGGAGAACCATCTATCATGCTAATGGCCAACAAAAGAAAGCTGGAGTAGCCATACTTATATCAGACAATCTACACTTTAAAATAAAGTCTGTATCAAGAGATGCAGATGGACATTATATCATAATCAAGGGGTCTATCCACCAAGAAGACCTAACAATTGTAAATATTTATGCACCAAATGTGAAAGCATCCAAATATATAAATCAATTAATCACAAACATAAAGAGACTCATTGATAGTAATACCATAATAGTACGTGACTTCAACACCCCACTACAGCAATAGACAGATCATATAATCAAAAAGTCAACAAGGAAACAATGGCTTTGAATGATACACTGGACCAGATGGACTTAACAGATATATTCAGAACATTTCATCCTAAAGCAGCAGAATATACATTCTTGTCCAGTGCACATGGAAAGTTCTCCAGAATATACCACATACTAGGACACAAATCAGCCATGAACAAGTACAAAAAGATTGACATCATACCATGCATATTTCCAGACCACAATGCTATGAAACTCGAAATCAACCACAAGAAAAAATTTGGAAAGGTAACAAATACTTGGAGACTGAAGAACATCCTACTAAAGAATTAATGGGCTAACCAAGAAGTTAAAGAAGAAATTAAAAAGTATATGGAAGCCAATGAAAATGACAACACCACAACCCAAAACCTCTGGGATGCATCAAAGGCAGTCATAAGAGGAAAGTATATAGCAATCCAGGCCTTCCTAAAGAAGGAAGAAAGGTCACAGATACACAAACTAACCTTACACCTTAAAGAGCTGGAAAAAGAACAGCAAATAAAACCCCAAAACAGCAGAAGACAGGAAATAATAAAGATTAGAGCAGAAATTAGTGCTATCGAAACCAAAAAACCAGTAGAACAGATCAGTGAAACCAGAAGCTAGTTCTTTGAAAGAATTACCAAATTGATAAACCCCTAGCCCATTTGATCAAAAAGATAAAGGAAAGGACCCAAATAAATAAAATAAGAAAGAAAGAGGAGAGATCACAAACAACACAGCAGAAATAAAACCAATGATAAGAGAATATTATGAGCAATTATATGCCAATAAAAAAGGCAATCTGGAAGAAATGGACAAATTACTAGAAACATATACGCTACCAACACTGAAACAGGAAGAAATATAAAATGTGAACAGAACCATAACCAGTAAAGAAATCAAGTCTGTAATCAAAAATCTCCCAAAAAACAAGAGTCCAGGGCCAGATGGCTTTCCAGGGGAATTCTACCAAACATTTAAGGAAGAGTTAACACCTATTCTCCTGAAGCTGTTCCAAAAAATAGAAATGGAAGGAAAACTTCCAAACTCTTTCTATGAAGCCAGCATTACTTTGATTCCAAAAGGAGACAGAGGCCCCACTAAAAAGGAGAACTATAGACCAATTTCCCTGATGAACATGGATGCAAAAATCCTCAAGATATTAGCTAGCCATCTCCAACAATACAATAAATTTTTGTTTTCACCACGACAAAATGGGATTCAGGGCTGGTTCAATATCCACAAAACAATCAGTGTGATTCATCACATCAATAAAATAAAGGACAAGAACCATATGATCCTCTCAATAGAAGCAGAGAAATCATTTGACAAAATACAGCATCCTTCCTTGATAAAAACTCTCAAGAAAGTAGGGATAGAAGGATCATACATCAAGATCATCAAAGCCATATACAAAAGACCCAATGCTAATATCATCCTCAATGGGGAAAAACTGAGAGCTTTCCCCCTAAGGTCAGGAACAGGACAGGGATGTCCACTCTCGCACTGTTATTCAACATAATATTGGAAGTCTTAGCCTCTGCAATCAGACAACACAAAGAAATAACTGTCACCCAAATCAGCCAGAAGGAGGACCAACTTTCACTCTTTGCAGATGACATGATACTCTGTATGGAAAACCCAAAAGATTCCACAAAAAAACTGCTAGAACTGATTCATGAATTCAGCAAAGTTGCAGGATAGAAAATCAATGCACAGAAATCGGTTGCATTCCTATACACCAACAATGAAGCAACAGAAAGAGAAATCAAGGAATCGATCCCATTTACAATTGCACCAAAAACCATAAAATACCTAGGAATAAATCTAACCAAAGAGGTGAATCTATACACTGAAAACTATAGAAAGCTTATCAAAGAAATTGAAGAAGACACACAAAAAAATGGAGAAATATTCCATGCTCCTGGATAGGAAGAGCAAATATTGTTAAAATGTTGATACTATCCAAAGCAATCTACATATTCAATGCGATCCTTATCAAAATAACACCAGCATTCTTCACAGAGCTAGAACAAATAATCCTAAAAATTGTATGGAACCAGAAAAGACCCCGGATAGCCAAAGCAATCTTGAAAAAGAAAACCAAAGCTGGAGGCCTCACTATCCCAGACTTCAAGCTATACTACAAAGCTGTAATGATCAAGACAATACGGTACTGGCACAAAAACAGACACTCACATCAATGGGACAGAATAGAGAACCCAAAAATGGACCCACGAATGTATGGCCAACTAATCTTTGACAAAGCAGGAAAGAATATTCAATGGAATAAAGACAGTCTCTTCAGCAAGTGTTGCTGGGAAAACTGGACAATGACATGCAGAAGACCACTTTCTTACACCACTTTCTTACACTGTACACAAAAATAAAGTCAAAATGGATGAAAGACCTAAATGTAAGACAGGACACCATCAAAATCCTCAAGGAGAAAGCAGGGAAAAACTTCTTTGACCTTGGCGGCAGCAACTTCTTACTCAACACATCTCCAGAGGCAAGGGAAACAAAAGCAAAAATGAACTATTGGGACCTCATCAAAATAAAAAAAGCTTCTGCACAGTGAAGGAAACAATCAGCAAAACTAAAAGGCAGCCAACGGAATGGTAGAAGATATTTGCAAATGACCTATCATATAAAGAGTTATTATCCAAAATCTATAAAGAACTTATTAAACTCAACACCCAAAAACCAAATAATCCAGTGAAGAAATGGGCAAAAGACGTGAATAGACACTTCTCCAAAGAAGACATCCAGATGGCCAACCAACACATGAAAAAAATGCTCAACATCACTCAACATCAGGGAAACACAAATCAAAACCAGAATGAGATACCACCTCACACCTGTCAGAATGGCTAACTTTAACTACTCAGGCAACAACAGATGTTGGCGAGGATGTGGAGAAAGAGGATCTCTTTTGCATTGCTGGTGGGAATGCAAATAGGGGCAGCCACTCTGGAAAACAGTATGGACGTTCCTCTAAAAATTAAAAATAGAACTACCCTATGACCCAGCAATTGCACTACTAGGTATTTATCCAAGGGATATAGATATGCTGTTTCGAAGGGGCACGTGCACCCCAATGTTTATAGCAGCACTATCAACAATAGCCAAAGTATGGAAAAAGCCCAAATATCCATTGGTAGATGAATGGATAAAGAAGATATGGTATATATATACAATGAAGTATTACTCGGCAATCAAAAAGACTTAAATCTTGCCTTTTGCAAATACGTGGATGGAACTAGAGGGTATTATGCTAAGTGAAATTAGTCAGAGAAAGACAAACATCATATGACTTTACTCATATGAGGACTTTAAGACACAGAACAGATGAACATAAGGGAAGGGAAGCGAAAAATAATATAAAAACAGAGAGGGGGACACAACATAAGAGACTCTTAAATATGGAGAACAAACAAAGGGTTACTGGAGGAGTTGTTGGGGGGGGGATGGGCTAAATAGGTAAGGGGCATTAAGGAATCTACTCCTGAAATCATTGTTGCACTATATGCTAACTAATTTAGATGTAAATTAAAAAAATAAAATTTAAATTTAAAAAAAATTTAAAAAAAGAAATAGACATTATGTCATGGCTGAAACTTCTTTCCTTTGATTAGTAGCTTTATTTTCATTGCATCATGTTTAGAGCAAGCAAACACAGATTTAGATGGATCACAGCAAATTGTTTTTTAAAAAGTTAAATGATTTAATAGGCACCTGGGTGGCTCAGTTGGTTAAGTATCCCAACTCCAGCTCCGGTCATGATCTCAGTTTGTGAGTTCGAGGCCCACATCAGGCTCTCTGCTGTAAGCACAGACCCTGCTTCGGATCCTCAGTCCCTGCTTCTCACTGCCCCTCCCCTGCTCATTCTCTCTCTCTTTCTCTGTCTCTCACTCTGTCTCAATAAAAAGTTAAATGATTTAAAATGATCATTTTATTAAAAAAAACTAAAATTTTCTGAACAATAGCATTAAATGTAATCAATGTTATTGAGAATAATGTCTGCATTTTGCTACTGGATTATACCTTGCCAGATGTGTTTTTAACATGTACGTGACTCACATTAATTTTTAAAAAAATCTTAACACAACAACATCCCTCTTATGACTTTAAATAAAAGGAAAAAGTGTACATACTAAAGTGATTCATTTGTATTTATAAAGCATTCAATATTGTTCTCTTTATAGAAATATTTTGCTTGATGCTTTCAGCTTTCAGAAGCATATGCTTTATCTGAAGTCTCTTCTGATTGTAGATCTTGTCTTCTAAATCTTTCTCTCTAAGAGTATTTAGAAAGTTATCTGAACAGCAAGAAATAAAGCTACTTTTTACTCAGATAAATACTAGCGTCAAGCACACTTTTCCCAGTAAGAATGTGGGCATTGATGAAATTAGATGCAGTGAAGGGGTTCCTGAATTGTTTCCCTTAGGTAATCACTCCCGGTGTGATTCGGAGAGTTGTCTTGTGAGTTGTGCTGTGGGGCTAAAACCCTTCAGCTGCATTTTTTTCACATCTTGATAATCCCCAGCCTTCTTTCTCCCAGGAAATCTCTCTGTAAATACTTGTTTATTATTTCACAGATATCAATTGTGGTACATTAAGCAAATATTCCAAAGTAAAAAATAATAAGACCTACATTTAATGATAATAAAACTGACTAAAAATATTGGTGAGTTTCTAATTCATCACTAAGTGGCTTTTAATGAACTTGTATCTATGTGTGGTATGAAACGACTACTGTTTTTGAGGAGAAATATCCTCTGGTTCCTGTAATTTATTTGCTTGGCACAGCTGTCATTAAATCCAACATATCTTTATATAAGTAATTTCATTCATTTTTCGCTTTTAAAAGTAAAGTTAAAATGCACAGCATGGCATTTTATAATTTAAAATGAAAGCATATTGTGAGGTTATACCAGGGAAAGTTAGAAAGCACACAGCTTTATTGTTATGTTAAGTGAACCTCTTCCTCTAGCTGCAGTGCAGAATATCCCAAGAGATGTGGCCTTACCAACCTTATCCTGAATTCCTTGCAGAACAGCCACAAGGTCAGGCTGGAAGCCCTGAATGCCACCCTAATGGAGAGCATGTTGAGTGCTGTGCTGATGTGAGATAGGCTAATGAAATGCTTCAGCACTCAGACACCTAATACCATATCCATCTGGAAGACTTACTCAATATGCACCAGGGAGGTACTGGAGAAGAGCTACGGGAGCTCAGTATTCATCAGTGTATAAGTGCATATTATAAAGTGAAAACACAAGTGCACTACTAGAAGTTCCAGCTATTGGGAGAACATCCCTTCACCATTGTCCTTCAAGGATATCCCAGAAAAGAGCTGTAGTACTACAGCTGGCGGCTTTCAGGTACTGCCTATCATATGGAACCATCTCTAAACCAAGTCTGAGTCTTCCCTTCCCCTGCCAACTGATCTTAAGGAATTCTCCAGGAGACCACAGGTCCAGGCTGGAAGAGAGAAAACAGCATAGCAGGAGTGGGGACCATGGACATTGGGCTACTTCTTTATGTGACGCACTTGTGCCGTTAGGGCCTGCCTAGGCTCTGCCACATATATACCATTTACATTGGTTGGCGGAATGATGCTATGCACAGCCACCTTTACGGTTTGGTGGCTCATGTAACACCCAGTTCATGATGGGCAGCTCAGATCCCATGGTGGCCCGTGGCTAAGTGTTTGGTCTCTAGAGAGGCCTAGTAGCAGGCAAGAAACTGCTTCTCAGAAAGATGGTAGCTATCTGTGGAGGATAGCAGATCTTTGCTCTCAAATCCTAAGGGTCTGCACTGTTATTCACCGTTAGGGCCTTACCAAAGGCTCGAAACAGCATCCCTATTGTCATTTTTATACTTCAGTCACCACTGAGTTTGCTGGATCACCTGGTCCAAGTGGCAGGCACCCTACACAGCAGTCTGGAACCTACTGCACAGCCTTGTCTTGTTCTGCACCCTGCTCAAAACCAGCAGCTTTTCTGGTCTCTTGATAAATGGGTTGGAGTAACACCCAAAAGAGAAATAGGTGCCTCCAAAGACCAAAGACGCTCGCTACGCATTGTGCGTCATCTCTGGTTGTAGGATGACTCAGATGGAACAAATCCTAGGCGCACCAGAACCGAGCAGCCAATGCCGAGATCTGCGTGAATCAGACTATTCTGTGGTGTTTGACTCAGCATGCTGTCACCGAAACTATACTCACTTTAGCTCTGGTAGCTGAGTGCCATCACTTTGCCCTACCACCCAAGCATCTAATTACTGCCACTGCATCCTGGTTTCCTAATTCAGGAACTGCAGTTCCCACTCTGTGGTCGGACCTAAACAGAAGAATAATCACAGCGCTATTCAAGGACGTCAGGACTCCTCTCATAAGCGTATCCTGATAATACCGGTGAAAAGCATGCATTCTGGACCCTCATAGTATGTGTGAGTATGTCTGAAATGACAAATATGCTCTGATATTTCAAACTCTCTAAGCCTTTGGATCTCTTCTTCTACATTAATCCAAGACAGCTGTGATATTTCTAACTCATTCACTGTGGACCACCTTTTAATCCAGGTTTCAGCCAACCAAAAAATCAAATGCTGAATCTCTGTTCAGTGAACCTCTATTATTAAATCTGGCCTGTCCAACTTTGTATTCCTTACACTACTATCCCATATCATTATTATCCATCCCCACATATGTTTCCTTGATTTATTAAAAAGAAAACCTCAGGTACATCTTTGCTTTTAATGTTTATTTATTTTCAGAGAGAGAGAGAGAGAGAGAGAGAGAGAGAGAGAGAGAGAATGAGCAGGGGAGGGGCAGAGAGAGAGTGAGAGAGAGAGAATTCCAAGTCAGCTTTATACTGTCAGTACAGCGCCCTATGTGGGGCTCCAACTCATGAACTGGAAGATCATGACCTAAGCTGAAATCCAGAATTAGATGCCTAACCAACTGAACCATCCAGGCACCCCCTCGGGTAGTTCTTTTGAAATGTAACACAGCTACTCATGGGTCACATGTTGGATGCACCTCAACTTTAGGGGCCTGCAGGGGCTTGGTTCTACTTCTAGCAAAGGGGAATGGTAAGGCTGGGTTCTAAGGAGAATCAGCATTGTTTTGCACAGCAGCTGTCTCAGGAAAAATCATTACAGTTTTTTTTTAGGCAATACAATATTAATCCCCTCAGACAGCATTGGAAAAGAAGGTACCATGGTGGGTGGAGAGGCCAATACCAGCAGGGGTGGGGAGGCTGCTTCTTGAGATAGGGAGGCAAGGGGTTGGGAGAACCCTTCCACTGATAAAGAAGACTCAACAAAATTTAGAGGCTCAATACCTCAGTTTCACTATGATCTTCTCACACATTGCTATTTCAAAATACAGGATCCCATTCTTGGGCTTTCTTTTCATTTCCTCCCAAATGTCTGCAGATACTTGGTATCCCTTTAGTCAATTTTTATGTTCATTAGCATAAGTTACCTTCTATTCCTTACAACCAAGATATCTATATCATGTATATTTGTATCAACTGCCAAGTTCATAATAGTCAAAAGTGTTCTATAGGTAGCAATGTTACAAATTCCGCTGAATAAAGAAAACATCATTTCTTATGGGCATCCTTTCTTACTTTTCTTTTTCTAATTAGGAGGTAATATGTCTCTGAATTATTGGTCTAAATTTAATCAGCAGCAATTTATTTTTTGGCAGTTCTAAATAAAATTAGATCTCAAATTGAACTCAAAGTTCTAAGAGTTACAACCATGCATGCTTTGTAGTATTCAATTTTTTCCAAATGTTCATTAGTGTGGAGGTAGCCATAAAATTCCAAATATGTGATGGAGAAGGGTTTGTGTATTGAAAACACCTGCTAAGGATAATTAAGAACCTTGGTAAAATATGTGAATATTCATGATTTTTTTAAAAAAATATCAATACAACTGATCCAGATGCTACCTCATAATAATTTATTTTGACCATATTGTGGATTAGATTATGTAGAAAGACAAATCTTGTGTTTAAATTAAATGTGAAAAATAATAAAAAAAATAAAAAAATGGTTATAAAGTTTTAACCATATGTTGTGGACAAGAAATTTTCCCAGATGCCAAACTCTAAATTACCACCCATCCCTTTGTTCAGTATCACTTAATGAGTGACAACTATGTGCCAAGCACTACTCTAATGACTATTAGAAATACAACAGTAAATGAAAGAGTTAAAATCTCACAGAGCTCATATTTTAGTGAGATAAGACAGATAATATAAAACAAATTATAGAACAGATAAGAGTAGTGATGATGTATATGTAGAATAATTAGTCTTTCAAATTATAAAGAACAGATGCCAGGAAAGTTATTTCTGTAAAGATGAAATTTAAGGAGAGAGATGAATGAAATCAGAGAGCCATATGGAGATCTGGAAAAAGAATATTAGGTAGAAAATATAAGATATATGAAGGCCCTGAGTCTGGGGGGGAAACGTGTGTAAGGAAATGGGGATCAGTATGGCTAGAATACAGTGAATAGAAAGAGAGACAGAAAAAGTGAGTAGTCAGATAATGATTCATATGCCTGAGACACTGTAGGCCATAGTTAGGAACTAGACTTTATTTTCACTATTGGGCAAGTCATTGATTTTATGACTTAGGTTTTGAATATTTAAAAAAATGTTTATGTATTTATTTTGAGAGAGGGAGAGTGCACACAAGCAGGAAAGGGATAAAGAGAGAGGGAGAAAAAGAATCCCAAGTGGGCTGTGTGCTTATAGTACAGAACCCAACGTGGGGATTCTCACAAACCATGAGATCATGATCTGAGCCAAAATCAAGAGTTGGACGCTTAACTGACCTAGCCACCCAGGTGCCCCTATGACTTATGTTTTGAAAGTGCACAGCATTGGTAACTAGATTTCTGATTCTCTAAAATTTTCCCGTAATGACAACTATGAAGCACTTTATATTCCTGGTCTATTTACTAATGTCTTATTAGAAATTATATGAGAGTTTGAGTTATCTTACATCCTCTGGATTGATTGATTGATCCTCGTATTGATCATGTCAATATTTGCAATTTTAGTAATTCTTTTCTGAGGGTAATGGTATACCATTATGGTTTTCATTCATATTTCCCTGATGACTAATGGGACTGAGCAAGTTTTCATGTGCATATTGGCTATTTGTATATATTCTTTGTGACATATCTGTCCAAAATTTTTGCCATTCTTCTTCTTATTATTATCTTATTGATTCATTAAAGTTAATAATATATTGTATATACATACCTGTCATGTCCATATTGAGCTACATCTATCTATTTATATCTATTTATCTGTCAATGTATCTATCTAATACACACAGATATATGGGAATTCCATTGAACTTCAATACATCATATGTTTTTTTTTAAGTTTAATACTTTAAGTGTCTTCATAAAATATTTGCTACATTAAAGTTGCAAAAATATACTATATTATCTCCTAGAATTATTCTACTATAGCTTTATGTTTAGGTATAACGTATTTATTGTGAATTGTGTAAGGTAGAGACTTCAGTGCACGTTTTCATAAACTTATCTGGTTATTTCAGCTCCATTTGTTTCAAAGACTTCTTTCCCCATTGAATAGTCTTTGCATTTTTGTCAAAATGATTTGACCACAAATATGTGGGCCTCTTTCTGAACAATCTGTTCTCTCTCATTGACATATTTTTCTATTATTTCACCAATAATATATTGTTCTGATTATTGAAGTTTTCTCTAAAACTTAAAGACAGGGAGTTCTTTTTCTCAAGATTATTTGGCTTATTTAGGTTATTAATTGTACCATGTAGATATTGGTATGAATTTATTAATATTTACCAATATTTTTCTTGAGATTTATCAGATTTTTCACTGAGTCAATAGATCCATTTTGGTGGTATGGGCATCTTAACAATTACTTGTCCTATCTACTCCATTTAGTTAGATCTTATTTTATTTTCTCTCAGTAAGGTTTTCTAGTTTTCCATGAAGCGCTCTTGAATGTTTTTTTTTTGTTGTTAAATTTAATATACTAAGTGTTATTGGTGCTTCTCTAAATGCAATTGTTCGTACTTTTTAAACCAAAAATCAATAACCTACTTGAAAGCCTAGAGCTGTAGACAACCACTTCTACCTCATTGGTAAGACAATGTCATGAATAGTCACCTGGAGAGATAAGAAAACTATGGTTTTGTTATTGTTGTTTTTTCCCCCAGAACATGCTCACTCTGAATCACATCATGATTCTTACAGTAAAGAATGTGAGATTAATAGGTACTAGATAGATGAACCTGCAAGATGTGATACACCATCTCTCAAGGTTACCTTCAGTTCCTCCTTCCTTCTCAACACCACTCCATTGGGATTCTTTCACTCCTAGGACACTATTACAACACCATTTTTTTTTCTTGCAGAAAAGTGTTTGCATTTTAGAACAAATGTTTTAGTTCTCTTTAAAAGAGAGGCATCTTATTGTAATATGTATCTTAATTCAAACAGTATCTACTATCTAGTTGTTTATCATCCAACAAATATTTATCAAATATTTACAGATACAGAATTAAATTAGTTCATTATATGTTAACACTAATAACATTAACTTTATAATTATTTTGATCATGTGGCTCAAGTAAATCATTTACTTCTCATTAACTTGCATCAGAGCAATCACATCCTGTCCTGATCCTGTGTTCAAGTTCTTTATGTCATATATTTTAATTTGCAAGTGGGTGTTGCAACCAAATTATCATACCTTGATTCTGGTGTCAGTCACATGACTTATTTTGGCCAACAGGACAAGAACAAATTTAATTCAGGCAAAGTCTGGAAAAAAAAAAAGAAAAGAGAAAGAAAACACTTTAACACTTTTGTTACTTCTCTTTCTTTTTCCTCTGCCTTTTCTACAATAACATTCCCCGTTTAGTACTGTGGAAATGTGAGAAACATTAGCAGAGCTAATCTTCCCCAGTTGAGGTCATTCTATGCCAGTCAAACGCTAGCCAACTGTCTAGTTTATCACAGATGCATAAGCAAACCCAGAGAAGATAAATGAAACCTGGCTTTGATGGTCAGAACTATAGACATGATAAGTTATTGTCCTAAACCATTTGCTTTTGGAATAGCCTGTTATCCAGAATTGGTGTGAAAAATAACTGATACAAATTAGAAACAAATAATCCAGGGACTAACTCTGTCTTGTGGATTCTACTTTGGGTAGTACCGCCCCAAATGATCCAAATATGTTATTTTTTCTTGACTGTACCAAGAAAACTACATCCTTTACATTTTTTAATTTTTTTTCTTTATAGCATTCATTTAAATTTCTAACAGTCTATACAATAAATTATTATTTTAGTTTTTATTTCTAACTCCTCTTATTCAAGTTCATATGAATAAATAAATTCGATGAAGCAGAGATCTTCATTATGCTTACTAATGTATCCTAAACACCTAAAAAGTGCCCAGCACAAAGTAAATGTTTAGTACCTATTTTTTGAATTACTGAATATTTTCATCAAACATCAAAATAAAGAATGTAACATGAGTAAATAACATTCAAGAAATTAGACTGTGCAAAAAGTGTAGCTGTCAAGAGGTTTTTATGACAAAGCATTAATGATAAAACTAGCAATTTGCAATATCTTTGATACACATCTATAAGTATCCTGTGGTAAAAACACATAACAGGGCAAGGAAAAATTTACAGAAAATAAATTTGGTATTTTTACTGAGATTACACCCTAATCTCTTACAAAATTTTGACAGCAAACATGAAAGAAATCACATATACCCAAGACTCTGTGTGTGTGTGTACATGTGTATAAATCTTTTAAACATTTTGCTTAAAAAATGCCAAATCATCCTTTCAAAGTGGAAAAAATAACAGAGTATAGCAATAAACTATTATTTTATAAGAATTATTTTATAAGAATATTAAATGTAAAAATGTACATTCATAGAAAGAAATCTTTATCCTTGTTTGAGGCAATCATGAGATCCTGAAATAGCAGATGGTAACACTGAGAAGGAGCCGTGACATCTTTGATACAAAATATATATACTATGGGATATGGACATTTTTATTAGCTTTTACAGAATTTTCTTACAGCTACTGAGGGCTATTTGGACATTTTCCTGAGTTTTTATAGTTTGAATTGGGAACAATTCACATAAAACAATGTTAATAAACATCAGAAAGCTCAGCAGCAGACTCGTGTTTTTGCTGGATAAATTCTCAATTCCAAAAATAAGATTAGAAAACAACACTTTAACTGTAATCTAAATTTTTATTTATTTAAAGACTTTATAAGTGTATAATTTCTGCTCTTTTTATTTTTGGTTGGGGAAATCAAAATTTAAAATAAAGGAAATTTAAAAAATGCAAGAAAGGCTTTATTTGCAACATAAGTAGAATACATTTTCTATGAAAATAAAATTAGTGACACATAAAAGGATATAATGGAAATGTCACTTTATATATATATATATATACATATACATTAAGACATATATAGACATAGAAATAGACATAATGGAATATATACATCAAAATATAGACAGATAGATGGATAGAAAATAAATGGGATATAATGGTAAAATAGACATTAGTGGCTTATCACTACTCATGAGTCAGATATCTTTTAATTTTTTTTGATGTTTATTTATTTTTGACAGAGACAGAGCATGACTGGGGGAGGGGCAGAGAGAGAGGGAGACACAGAATCTGAACCGGGCTCCAGGCTCTGAGCTGTCAGCACAGAGCCCAACACGGGGCTTGAACTCACAAACTGTGAGATCATGACCTGAGCTGAAGTCGGATGCTTAACCGACTGAGCCACCCAGTCACCCTAAAATAGGCAAGGATTTCTTAGGCATAGGCACATCATAAAGAATCCAAAAACCAAACAAAATATATTAAGTATATTTGTAATAAAAATTAAATTATTCTGCATAACAAAAGATACCATAAACAAAATTATAAGGCAAGACACAATTTCAGAACAGCTGTTTGAAATGCTTACCACCAAAAAGGTATTACTCAGAATATGAAAGATCTATTAAAAATAAGAAAAAAAAGTGACCAAAGTGTAGAGCTGATTTAGAGCTATTTCTTAGAAGAAAAAGTATAATATAAATAAAACAATAACATAAAGGTCTACCTCACCAGTAATCAGAGAAATGTAAATTTAAAAAAAAAGCAACAAATTGCCATTTAACGTCTATTATATAGGCAAAATTACAATCAGATAATAACAAGAAAATAAGAAACAAAAGGAACTTACACTGCTATAGGCTGGTACAACCATTTTCTTTTTTATTAATGTTCATTTATTTTTAAGAGAGAGAGAGTGAGCAAAGAAGGGTCAGAGAGAGAGAGGCAGACATAGGATCCAAAGCAGGGTCTGCAGTGCCAGCAGTGAGGTCGATGTGGGGCTCAGAATTGAGCCATGAGATCATGACCTGAGCTGACATTGGATGTTCAACCGACTGAGCCCCCTCTGGTACTACCATTTTCAACAACAATCTGAAAAAGTCTAATAACGTTGAAGGGAAAAAGCAAGTACAGGGAAGAAAAATGACACATGCACCCTGATGCTATGTCTATAATATTGAAAAAATGCGTGAGAGTACAATACATACTATTCTAGATGCAGAAATATGTATTAAACTTAAGAAAACATACACAGAAGGATAAACACAAAATTCATGTTGGTATCTTTCACTGAGGTGGGATGGAGGTAGATGCCATTGACCAGGTATCTGACAGGCTCCAACACCACTTATAATAAAAGATATGAAGATCAAGGTTGATAGAAGTGAGTAAATTTGTTATCTTGATCTTTATACATAAGTTTATGCCAAAATATTTAAATATAAATATTTAATATAAATATATTATGCCAAAATATTTAAACATAAATATTTAAATATATGTTAAATATAAATATATATGTATGTATAGTATATACATATATATTCATATTTAAATATTTTGGCATAAACTTATGTATAAAGATACATACATATATCTAATTTTTTTTTTTTTTAATTTGAGAGAGAGAGCAAGAGTGGGAGCAGGGTGATACCTAATCACCTCCCTCTGCCAAGGAAGAGAGAGAGAGAGAGGGAAAGAAAGAGAGAACTTAAACAAGTTCCACCCTCAGCACAGAGCCCATTGGGCTCCATCCCACAACCCTGGGATCATGACCTAAGCCAAAATCAAGAGTTAGATGCTCAACCAACTGAGCCACCCAGGTGCCCTGAAATATAAAACATTTTTACAAGTATCTATTATTTTACTGATTCAACAAAAATTATTGAGCCCCCAAATTGTCCTAGTTGTGTTTTAGGGTTTGGGGATATAGAAGTATACAAAACAGCCAACTATGTTTGCCCTATATGGCAATGTGCATGCTGTGGGCAAGTAGAAAATGGTGTGGGAAGGAGGGCAAACAGACAGATTGTGAAAAAAATAACAAATATATGCTATGTTAAGTGGTAAATGAAAAGGAATTATAAAGCAGAAATAAGGAGATAGAAATGAAGATTATATACAGGCTATTTAGAAAAGGTCTTTGTGGTAAAAATGACATTTTCGTACGCGAGGAAGGGAGCCAGGGACAGGCTGGGGGACATGTTTAAATAAAGCGGACAGCAGGTGCAGTGAACCTCAGGAGGGTATGGTTGGCGTGGTCAAGAAACAGAAACTCAGAAACTCAAAAATGGCCAGTGTGGTTGAAATGACTATGTGCTACATTTTAGAAATTATATCTAAAATGTAAAAATGTCATTATTAATGAACAAAAGAAACATATTTTAGTTACTGTCAAAAAATAAATAATAGGAACATAAAATACACATCTTATAACCACAGGGACTTTCATTTTTTGAAGTTTGACATTTTATTTTCCCCAAAACAAAATAAGAAGTGTTTACATGTTTTCACTGTGTTTTCATGTGGCATATAAGCTAGAAAAAACATCACAAAAAATTAATTGTTTAAACTTACTATGTCAGCTCCCTACATCAAAATTTTCTATAAAAATACAATAGGTGCTGAAAATGCTAGTAAAAATTCATCCAAAATCAGTTTGTGTGCATATATTTTAATGAAACAAAGTGGGACTGAATTTTACTTCTCTTTCCCTTGTAAATGTATTCAAGTTCATATATGTGCTGCAGAACTTGGAGTGTGTTTCAAGCACATTCAGAAACATCAAGAATGGTATACAGAAGAGACCAACACTAAGTTATAAACAAACACAGCACTCTTTTGATCTCTTAGGGATTTGGAAAACTACAAATTTTGAGGCAAGTCAAAATGATAATTTGAACCTTGAGAAACAAACATGGGACAGAATAAAGCAGAAGATTGAAATCCTGGAGAGACACACAATAGCAATAACACATCAAACTATCTTACAGACAAAACCAAATTAGTATGATGCCAATGCAGACAACTGTCTTGTCCTTAAATATTCTTTCTCTATAGAAACAATGGAGGAGAAAAAAAAAGAAAGAAAGAAAGAAGAAAGAAAGAAAGAAAGAAAGAAAGAAAGAAAGGCAGAAAGAAAAGCAGAAAGAAAGAAAGAAAGAAAGAAAGAAAGAAAGAAAGAAAGAAAGAAAAGAAAGAAAAGAAAGAAAGGAAGAGAGTGAAAGAGAGGTTTATAACATACATATATGTGAGAATGGTTTTGAACAATATTTGTGTCTCGTGTCTTCATCCTATCTCCTTTGATAAATTGTGGAACAGAGTGCTTGGTGTTAGATCTGTGCTTGATTCTTGCCTCTATGTTAATTAGAAATAATTTATTTGCAAGTGTATTGTATTCTGTCGCCTTACCAAATTACTACACATTTTGTAACAAATTATCACAAACAGAAATTTAGTGCCTCACAGTTCTAGAGGCCAGACATCTAAATCAGTATCGCTGGGGCAAATCAAGGTGTCTGCAGTGTTGCACCCCTTCTGAAGTCTCTAGGTGAGAACTGATTCCCTACTCTTCCGGGTTCTGTTGACTACAGGCAATCTTGGCTTCTGGTTGCACCATTCCAATTTATATCCGTTTGTTTTCACCTTATCGTCTCATCTTCTGTCTGTCTAACGTCCCTCTGCCTGTCATAGGACATTGCAATTGCAATTAGGGCCTGCCTGGATAATCTAGGATAATCTCTCCATCTCAAGATCTTTAATTTAATTTATTCAAAACCTATTTTTCTTTATAAGGTGATATTTACAGGTACCAGAGATTGGGAAGTTATATCCATGTGTTGCCATTATTATGCCTACCACGGCAAGGGAGAAGAAAATTTCCTAAACTGGTAAAACAAGATCAAACCAGGTACAGAATATTTCAAACTAAAATTGAGAACAAAAATATTGAATCTTATAAAGAGTACAGAGGAGGGCTGGCTCCAGACTAAGTGATTCAGAGGTCAGTAGTGTCACCAGAGTGGCAAATCGGTGTAGAGGTGATACTCTCCACTCCACTTTGCCAGGTAAGACAACTTTACTTTCACTCCTTCTTCCTCTCATTGAAAGAAAACAAACAAAGGGAAAAACAAATACGCTATGAGTTTTCAACCATGTAGCATAACCATGCCAGTCACCTCAGTCTCTTTGGGTTACATTGGGAAATAAACCTAAACCAGAATATAACACCTTGATCAATAAGAACTTGACTCAAGTCACTAGGGCTTCCACTGTGATCAGAGGTGGGTTAATCATACCTTTACCACAGCCAAAATATAGAAGAGATTAATTTGGCTCAATGTAAAACCTATGTGCTATTGGTAGAAGGGAAAGATCGACGCTAGGGTCCCAACCATTAGGTGGCATAAACTAATCACAAAGCCACTAATCTTAAAGTTTCCTCTTTTGGGGTGTAGTATATTAAGTCATTGTCCCATCTGCACTGGTAATTAATCAGCCAGGGCATTATTACTATCTCAGTAGAGGACAAGTATTCCTCAAAATAATGAATGAAGGCTGCTAAATAAACTGATAAGAAACTCATTTTATACACAGCTAAGAGAGGCAGCAATATATATTAGATGTTCCTATTCAACATTAATAAATATCGGTAGTTAAATTCATGTTTCTGAGTAAAAAAAGAACTGAAATCTTATCCAACTGACCTGATGGCTTGGAATAGCTTATAGTCACCCCTTCAGGTAGCTTTTGGAAATTTATGTTTAATTTAGTCAACTGAGTTTCTAGACATACCTTTAACCTAGAAATAAAGATATAATTATTCTTTGTCTTGATTTCAGAAGCAGTAATTCAACAACCCCTGTGCCTTTCATATTTGTGCTACAGAATTTGAAGTGTGCCTCAAGTAATTTTCAAAGGCACAGAGAATGGTATAGGTAGAATGATATAAAGATGAAAACAAATACAGTGAATTTTTGTTCAATCACTTGAGACACTAATAAATGATCATTAAACTTTATTTTCGAACAAGAATTTTTTAGTACTTGCACAATTTTTCTTAAACATAAAGTGGAGATATGAGAATGAATTATTATAATAATTTAAATGGAATAGTCTATTAGTCATTGAAAAACATGTGAATGCCTACTGTGTGCTACACAATGTGCTAGATTCTAGAAAAAATAGTAGGTTTTCCAATTTGGAGATAAATAGCTATGTTAGCTCAAATGGTTATATCCTTTTACTCCAAATGTTCAATTAAATATGAAACTATAGGAAATAGTATTCATTGGAATGGAAATGAGGATTTTAACATATTTATAATTACATAAACATTAGGAGGATCTAAACAAATTGAATGAAGGGCACAAAGTGAATTCATTATCTCTCCTTCTTCAAACAACATAGTTTAATGGAAAGTAAATAATAATAAGTAATATAAATTACATTTTAAGTACTTAAACATAGTAACTGATGCAACATGCTCATGTTGTTATAATATTGTCATCCTTATTTTTCCAATGCAAAAACTGAGGCAGAAAGAGGTTAAGGAATTTGCTGATGGTCACAAGACCAGTAAGAGGCTAAGCTTTAAATGCAAACTCAGAAAACTGAATCCTAAAGTCCTCACTCTTAACCATTGCCCTTGATGAAGGAAGCAGAATGGTTATAAGTAATAGAGTAGAAGGGACATATTGTAGGGAGAGATTACACTTTAGGTAATAGTGGAAGTTCTTAAATAATTCTATTGAAGACCATCACATTTGGGTCTCATGCTGGGCTCTATGTCTCTGTCAGTCAGTAGAGTCTTTTTAGAAGGGATAAAAATTTGGATGTGGGGGAGGTGAGTGTGAGGACAAACTGGAACACATGAGAACACAGTGGAACCACATGACTCTCTCTATGCCACCAGCCTTGACTACATGGAGGTCAGCAGAAAGAGTTGGAACTATGTACCTGGAGCTCCTTATGCTTCTGACTTAGGGCCTAGAGACACTGAAGCAGATCTGTGAGAGCCAGGAAAGATGATGGGCCAGCTGCTGCCTATGCCTCCAAGATAAGCCAGCAGTTCTGTGATAATGCGTGAAGTTGCAAAAGTGCCTGGCATCCAGCATCAACCTTAAAACTGTAATGGTTCCTACTTCACCTTTATCATTTCAATTCCATACAAACATTTTTTGTGGTCCATGCTAACCTAGAATATGCATAAGAGGAACTTTTGAGAAATGTAATTCCATCATAGCTAAGTTGTAACAATACAAAATCACCCTATTACTTATAAGGAAAACATATTTTGGAACAAACCAAATTATAGCACTTAATTTAAAGAAATAAATGTAGGAATGCCTGGGTGGCTCAGAGGGTTAAAGGACCGACTTTTGATTTTGGCTCAGGTCAGGATCTCACAGTTGGGGGTTGAGTCCTGCATCCAGTTCTGCACTGACACCATGGGGCCTTCTTGGAATTCTCTTTCTCCTTTTCTCTCTGCCTCTCTTTCCCTTCTCTCTCTCAAAATAAATAAATTAACATTTAAAAAAATAAACATAAAGCTGTTGTATATATTTGGAATATTTTCATTGGTCTCCCTTCATCCGAGTACTAGAATTTGAAAATCATGACCTTAGAGGACTTCAGGCAAGAGCAACCCATCACCCTTGGGAATAAAAAAGCCAGCCAACAGAGTGACAACCCTTCCACCCCACCTACTGGGATTCTTCCATTGTTTGCCAGTGTCTCCCAGAATAAGACCAGAAATTGTCTTGTAATCTTATCGAATCTACAGAGTCAAAAAAAATTTCATTAAGAAATGAGCTGCTTTACTAAACAGAAGATATTATGAAGAAAAAGTTCTATAGCACTGAGATCTAAAACCATAGCACTGGTATTTTAAAGTATATCAGCCAGACTTCTGTTTTAAATATAAAAGTACTAATCTAACATAACCAACAATATTCTGGAAAACAAAAATTACCACCAATTTTGAAGCAAATTGGTATCTCTTTATTTTGACCAATTTAAATTAAACATTCCAAAAATGCAAAAGAACTAAGGACAGAAAAAGATTTAAATAGCTAATTTACAGTGGGAAATCTCCGGAAACATTAGAACAATTTTAGTAGATATAAAACTATGGAAGTACTAACTAAAATGGTCACTTTCCCCCAGACACATTTACCTCACTGCTTTTCCAGTTTTCTCAAAGTCTACTCACTGTCTTCTACCCTCTGCTTGTTGCCAAGACCCAAAGCTAAAGTCAGTGTTGTAGAATTTTGTTATTGGAACACCCCAATTCTATAAATTAATTTATTTGTCAGTTAAATATTGGTGAATAACAAACCACCACAATATTTAGTGGCTTAAAACAATGACTTACTATTTTCTACATTTCTTTGGATTGGCTGGTCTATCTGTGTTGGGCCATTTTTCTGCTCCACATGTGGCTGGCTGGGGTCACCCACATGTTCACATTCATCTGAAAGATCACATAGGCTTGGCTGTTAGCTGAAGTACCTAAGGTATACTCCAAATTGTCTCTGAAACAGAATAACGTAGAATTCTTTATGTGACAGAAATCTAAGAGAGTAAAAGCAGAAACTATGAGCCTTTTTTAATGTCCACTGTCAAATGATAATTTCCATCATATTTCACTTATTAAAAAATCATAATACCAGCCTAAGTTTAAGAAAAAGTAAAGCAGAGTCATTTTCCTGAAAGGTGAAGCAGCATATACCTGTAGAGATGGAAAGGCAGCTGGGAAGCATGTCTATAGGTTGGAGTCAACATTTTTTCCCCTAAAGAACCAGATGGTAAACATAGTAGGTTTTCAGGTATCTGGGTTCTGTCACTTGCAACTACTTAATTCTGCCATTAAAAACAGCCATAAATACACATATATCAATGGGTATGGCTGTGTTTCAATAAAGTTTGTTCATAAAAACAGGTAGTGTGCCCATGACTTGTAGTGCGTAGCCTTCAAGAATCATGAAGAATCAGGTAAATGTGACAAAAGAAATTAAACTTCAATAACTTACCCTAATAAAATGGAGATCCATAAATTGACAAAGAATTCAGAATAATCTTCTTAGAGAAGTACTGAATTACAAGAACACACAAACAACTGAACAAAATTTGGGAAACAATGCATCGACAGAATGCGAAGTTTAACAAAAAAATAGAAATGATAAGAATACAAACAGAAACCCTGGAATTGAAGAATACAATGATTGAATTGAAGACCTCAATAGAGAACTTCAATAACATACTTGACCAAGCAGAAGAAACAGTGAATCAAATACCAGTCATTTGAAATTAATCAGTCAAGGAAGCAAAAAAGAAAAAATAAAAAGAATAAAAAAATGCATACAGGATTTATGGGACACAAGTACAGGAGACATTATGGGAATCTCAGAAGAAGAGAAAAAGGACAGAAAATATATTTAAAGCAATAATGGCTGAAAACTTCCCACACCTGGGGAGAAAAATAGGCATCTAGATTCATGGGGCTCAACAGATCCCAAATAGGTTGAGCTAAAAAAGGACTATACTGAGACGTATTATAATTAAATGGTCAAAGTCAAAGACAAAGAGTGGGCAATATGCTAAGTGAAACAAATTAGACAGAGAAAGACTAATACTATATGATCTCACATGTATATGGAATCTAAGGAACCAAGCCACAGAACAGTGATCAGACTGGTGGTTGCCTGAGTTAGGAGATGTGGGGTGGGGAAAATAGGTGAAGGTGAACACATTTCCAGTTATAAGTTGAATAAGTTCCAGGGATGTAATGTACAGCATGGTGACTATAGTTAATAATTTTGTTATTAATTAACTTGAAAGTTGCTAAGAGAGATCTTAAAAATTCAAATCCCAAGAAAAAATAATTACACCTACATGACGTGACAGATGTCAACTAAACTTATTGTGGTCATTATTTTAAATATATAAGCATATCAAATCATTATGTTGTACACTTTTAATTAATACAATGTTACACGTCAATTATATCCCAATAAAACTCATGGGGGGGAACCTATGAACCACAAGCTTAGTAAATAGTTGTTTGAAGTCACTATGTCTGGGGGAAGATATTAGTAGGGGATGTATTGAAGAGGAAAACACTGGAGACTTACTTTTCTACTAACAAATGATGAAAACTGTTCTATTTTTTTGAGAGAAAAATTCAAAGCCTTTATCCTTACATCTTTTTATTCTCATTATATATTATACTTTTTAAATTCAGATAAATTCTATCAGAGGACATAAAAATCTTGGGACTGTCTAAGAGTGTACATGCCTGTGTGTATGTGTGTTCTAAGAATGTACAGTTTATTAAAGAAATATACAAGATATATAAATTATATTTATATATATGTATAATTTAAATATAGCCATGGGAAAGAATTAAGAATAAAACAATATCTTAGCCTTCCAGGGATTTCAAATAATGTACTTTTATTTAGTTTATTTCCCAAAAGCTTTATTTAAATAAGAAAATTACTCTTGAATATTACATATATAACCTGTAAGTAACGGTATCTTTATTAAAATTGGAGTCTCATATATTTCAAATACCTAGGTCTGGCATATAAGCAAGTATGCAAAAAATATATATTGCCTTGCAATCTGACTGCAGCTTTTCTTTTTTCTTTACTTATTGCTATTTCCTTGGTCAGACTTGCTGTTTTTGAAAGCTTCGGCCAATTCTACTGCTATAAGAAAATCTACCACCAACTGACCCATAAGATGCAAGATTGAGTCCAGGTGAGATCAGCTGAGCCTGGCCAGTATGACCAGATCCCTACCTAGGGACTTATGAGCCTACAATAGTAATTAAAAAAAAAAATGTTTTTAAGCCACTAGGTTCAGGATTTAAAAAAGAAAGAAAGAAAAAAAAAAAAAACAGCTATAGCTAACTGATGCAAACTTACTAGATTTACCAGCTAAGATTTACCAACTAATTACAAACAAGCAAACAATCTTCACCCTGTAAAGCTGTTTTACCAGTTTTCATAGTCTGTTAATGTTACCACCATCCACAAAGACAGTCTTGACTTTACTTTGACTCACCCTTCTACTCCTCATCTATCATACCTACAAGTCCTAATTGTTCTATGTTCGGTATACAATTTTATCTCTCAGGAATTCCAGTGCTGCCACACGCCATATTTAATCTCCTGAAAATCCAGTCAAATTTTCCTTCCAGTCAACTTTTTCAAGCCAGTCAATTTTTCCTATTATGAAAAGATGTACATAATGTGACTTCTGTCCATCACTTGTAATACGGCTACACTATTCCAGCAACCTCCATCTCCTGCCTGCAGTTTCGAAGTAGTTTGGCAGTGGTTTTCCATGCTTCTGAATTCAACTGACACTGTATTCTGTTAACAGAGCAGTGGCAAAAACATGATACCTTTATACCATAAATCCAATCATCACTGCTTCTCAACATGTTCCACGGCCTCCCACATGAGGCACAGCAGGCGCCAGTTATAGATAGTAATGGAAGCATATTCATCACAACAACAGCAACAATAGAAGTAGAGCTCTGTAATTAATAATCTAAGTCTAAGCTACATTTTTAGCCAGACACACAGATATGGATATTGATATAGATGGAGAGTTTTTCCCTATAATTAGAGACCTTCCTAGGTTTATAATGAAATATCAGAGTGACTGGCTGGTACACACGTATCATAGTTGGGATATTTTTGGGGATGCAGAATGTCTTGTTCCCTTCAAGGTCCTTCTAGCTAGTCTAAGAATCAAACTAGCATTAAACAGATTAACAGGACAAGATCAAATTTACTTTTGTATATACAAGGAATCCACGCAGACATAGAAATTCCAAAGACAGTCAGGCAAAATGATGTATATATGTCATCCTGAACTAAGGAGAAGGAGTTAGAGGTCTGGGACTTCAAATAGAAGGAATGTAATACACAGGACGATAAGAACAAGAGTAGATATTTGGTAATGAGATTTTTGCCCTGCCATACAGATGGGTGACTCAGATAAAATTTATCTCTGCTAATAACACTTATTCTGGGAAAGACCCCCGATTTATATCCTTATATGTAGTTACAAGTTTCTCTTGAGCATACAGTATTTCAGTTGCCTTCTGCTCAAAATACTCTTCATGCCATAGTGGCTCCTCTTGGGGTGGCCTGTCCTCAGTCCCTACAATATGAATGATAAACTCATACCCAACTGTTGTGTGTGTGTATATATGTGTGTGTATATGTGTCTGCAGTGTTTATGTATATACTCATTATACAAGTCTCTGTTTATGTGGAAATACTGTAAGTGAATCAGATCAAAACAGATTTGATAGACATAATTGAATTGGAAAGGAAGAAAATCCTCCTTCCTCTCATACCCTAGAAGCTTCTGATACAATTCAATGGAGCCCTTAGGTCTCTGAGAAACACTTTTAGAAATCCACTAATCTTAAGTACATTTAATAAACATTATATATGTGAATACATCCGGTAGGGGATAAAATTATCTACAGTGTCTGATGTTCAAAAGAAATATCTGAGGTTCATAAAAAGTATAGTATCAATCTGTGTATTATCCCCTATCATTATTGCAGCTGAGAACAGGTTATAGTTCTTAAGAATTTGCCTTTTAAATTATTTTCAAATTCAAAATTGGTCCCCATGTTTATTCTAGCTTATTTTTATAAATATATTGGATTGGACTGTGGAGGCTGAAAAGAATGACATAAAATGGGATGTATCCTTGGCTTCTATCTTTCTTAAGAATGTTTCTGGTTTTTAACTTTTTATATTAGCAAGCTATTAGAAATATTTTGAAAACTATGTTTTTACTGCCTCTTACACAGCATTTTCCAAATACAGTATTAGTATTAGGTGGAAAGAGGAACAATGTAAGGAGGGTGGAAACATGCCTGAATTAGCCCTGTGGTGACAGTTCTCTGATCATTTACAAATCTTGGCCCAGGGAGTTACAGTTTAACAAGTGAAGTAGTAAATACAGAAGATTCCTTTGAAAAGGGAAATCCCTGTAGAGCAGGATTTGTAAGAAGTTGAATGAAATTTACATTTCAACACATTGTTCCTTTCTACTTCCTACAGAGGACTCTCTCACACAACAACTGCACTTTTTTAGAGTTCTTTGCTTTAGTTTGAGTTGGTGGCAAAAGTCCTGCTGCTAAGCCACATTACTAGAACATTTTGAAAGGACATTCACACAGACCAAAGTCACTTTGTTAAATAACACTCTACAATTTGGTGCTGTGGGGAAAAAATAAAAACTTTGAATTTAGCAAATCATGATTGAATACCTTCATAGATATCAGTTTTTATTTATGTGTTTTATAGGATCCATTGGGAACGACTTTTTTTCTTTCCTTAATATGAAACACTGATAAATGTCTGTATATGCATATCAGTTGTGTGCTAAAATGCCCTAAAGAATTGCATATTGTAGATATTTGTGAACCTTGTAAAATGCAGTCTTTCAAGGTTAAATTTGTGGTAATCTCTAATAATGAGACTGCGGGGGCTCGTGAGTGGCTCAGTCAGTTCAGTGTCCAAGTATTGATTTCAGCTCAAGTCATGATCCCGGAGTTCTGGGATCAAGCCCCGTGCCAGGCTTTGCATTGAGCATGGAGTCTGTTTAGGATTCTCTCTCTCTCTCCTTCTGCCCCTCTGTCTCTCATTCTCTCTAAAAAAATTAAATAAATTTAAAAATAAATAAAAATGAGACCGCACTATTTACTAAAACAGAGTTTCACTTAACATTCAAAAATCATGTCATTTCTTTATGGAAAAAAGATGTTCAAACATTGCAAAAGTTTATTCTCAGTGTAAAGTCTAATACATGATAATTTCTATGCAGCAATCACTATTTCCCTCAAACTCTATGATGTAAGTATAAATTTCCTCTCAATATGGTCAACACTCAAGTTATATTTTTTTTTACTATTTTTATGTCGCAATTTGCTTTTCTACAAAATATATGGTTTGTATTAGAGAAGTGACCTGTTTTAGAACACCAGCTGAATGAACTAAATCTACTAAATCTACAATAGCATAATCTTGCCATTTTTGGGTAGTAGAGCTGGGAGAATACAAAGAAGGTAGCTAGCCCAATACCTACCAGTACAAAACCACATTCCAATTTCTCAGATATTTATTCAGCTTCTATTTGATTTTTTTAATGATGCATAAATATCTGAATCATAACATATTTTATTACCTTTTATAACTCTAGATTATTTCCAAAAGTTGTTCTTATATTTAGATGAATACTTTCTCTCCCTTCAACTCATGTCTCTTAGATCTCTATAGAATCATATCATTGATTCAAATGTACTAAAAATCTATGCCCACAAAAAGAATTACACAAAAATGGTTGTGACAACTTTATTCATAGTAGATAAAACCCGGAAACAACCCAAGTGTCCACAAACAATAAACAAACAATTTGCATTATATTTATATAACTGGATACTATGCAAAAATAAAAACAAGTGAACTATTCATAAATGGGATAGTATGAATGAATCTCAAAAATATTATGTTGAACAAAAAGAAACAGATACATGAATATATAATGTATGGTTCCACATATATGAAGTATAAAAACAGAAAGTCTATGGTGATAGAAATAAGAAAATGCTTGTATCAGGGACTGGGGAAAATTGACTGGAAAGTGCACAAATAAAATTTTTCTGGGTTGTGGAAATGTATATTTTTAATTGAGTTTCAGTCACATGGGTGCATCTTATTGTCAAAACTTATCAAACCAAACACCTGAGATCATTACATTTTATTATGTATAAATTATTTATCAGTAAAAATAAAAAGCCTTAGAACTGTGGTATTGTAATTATATTCATTTTTGTTCTTTTCTCTTTTTACAAATATAACAAACTTTTTTTTTAAGTTTATTTATTTATTTTGAGAGACAGCAAGCAAGGGAGGGGTAGAGAAAGGAGAGATAGAATCCCAAGCAGGCTCCACACTTTCATCATGAGCCAAATGCAGGGCTCAAACTCACAAACCGTGAAATCATGACCTCAGCCAAAATCCAGAGTCAGACGCTTAACCGACTGATTCACCCAGGTGCCCCCAAACATTTTTGACATTTAAACTTAACACCATAGTATCACTAAAGTGAATAAGGATTAGCTATCATCAGCTTTGTTAAGTCAATATGATTGTCCTCCCTCTCTCCAAAAACACAGACACAAAAATGAATATACCCGTTAGAGTATTGTCGAGGAAGCTGTATAGTCTGGATGTTCATATTACCCAAAATTCATATTTAGAAAACTAACCTCCAAAGTGAGGACATTAAGAGGTGGGGCCTTTGGGAGGTGCTTAGGTCATGAGGTTAGAGCCCTCATGAATGGGAGCAATGACCTTATAAAAGAGGTCAAAAGAGCTCCCTTGCCTCTTCTGTCATGTGCCATTAGGACTCAGCAAGAAGGTATGTTGTCTGAGGAAGGAGGATTTCATCAGACACTGAATCTGCTGGGGCTTTGTTATGAGACTTCCCAGTCTCCAGAACTGTGAGAGATAAATATCTGTTGTTGAGAAGCTGTTCAGTCTCTGGTGTTTTGTTTGAATGATCCAAGATAGAAAGTTGGTACCAACAAGTGGGGTTGCTGCTGGAACCAATATGTACAAAGGTAGAAGCAGCTTTGGAAGTGGTTAATGGATAGAGGTCAGAAGAGTTCAGATGTGCACCCTAGAAAGGCCTACACTGGTGTGAATAAACTGTTAAAAAAGATTCTGGTTAACCTCAGAAATAAAAGAGGAGTGCTATAGAGAGAGCTTCAATTTTCTTAGAGAATGACTAAGAGGTCGAAAACAGAATACTGCTAGAAATTTAGGCAGTAAAGGTCATTTTGTTAAGGTCTCAGCTGGAAATGAGGGACATGTTATTGGAAACTGGAGGAAAGGTGATCCTTGTTATAAAGTGGCAAAGACTTGGCTAAATTGCATTCATGTTCTAGTGTTTTGTGGAAGGTAGAATTTGTGAGCAATGAAATTGGACATTTGGCTGAACAAATTTCTAAGCAAAATGTTGAAAGTGTGACTTGGCTTCTCTTGACCTTTTGTAGAAATGGCTAGAAGAGAGAAATAATTTAAAGATGAAATTGTTAATCAAAAGAAAACAGAAGTTAAAGATTTGAAAAATTCTCAGCCCATATATATTGGGGAACAAATGAGGAAACCTGTTCAGGAGAGAACAGAGGGTATGGCAATTTGACCAGATTTTTACAGACCAGCCATATCAATGGGAGCTAAAAGCTATCCATCTAAGCAATGGAAAAGTGACTCCAAAGGCATTTTGGCGATTATTGGATATGCCCTTCCCAACAGAGACCCAGAGTGTAAGAGTTCTGGCAAGCCTGTGGGGCTAGTGCAGAGAGACCCCCCGGTTATGGCAATGCTCAGGAGAGCCCTAGAGGCAGGACTTCCCTCATGACCTCTGACAAGTAGAGCCTCTGGCAGGCTATTTTAGACCGAGGGAGCTTTGGACTAAGGCACAGAACCACAGCAGAGGTAAGATCACCTCAGAGAACCACAACAAGCATGAGGCCGATGCATAGATCCTTCTTAAAGTGCAGGATCACTCAAAGCAATGGGTGCAGAACTTTGTAGAGCCTTGGGAGTAGACTTTTTAAAAGATAAGACTTTGTACTTTAGACTGTTGAATTGACATTGGAATCAGTTATGACTTTTAGGGTCACTGACATGGAATTCATATATGTTGGATCCCAGAAGGACACCAATTTTGGGGAGTCAGGGCAGAATGCTGTTCAGAATGTTTATGTCCCTCCAAAATTCATATGTTGAAATGTAAACCCCAAGATGGCGGTATGGGGAGTCCTCATGAATGGGGTTCGTGACTTATAAAAGGGGCTCAAGACAACTCCCTTGGCCTTCCATCACGGGGGTCACAGCCAAAGACATCTATCTAGGAACAGGTCCTCAAAAGACACCAAATCTGTCTGTGACTTGATTTTGGAAATCTCAGCCTCCAGAACTGTGAGAAATATTTGATGTTTACAAGCCACCAAGTTTATGGCGTTTCGTTATAGCAGCCTGAAAAAACAAGACAGGAGCAAAGCTACAATAATGATTCAATGAGACCTCACCCTTGGGTATATAAAGTTAAGCTGGGTGAATATTTGAATTTATCTGTATATAATAGATTGTTGCAACCTGGAAACTTGTTAGTTATGGTATATATAGAGTATATACAGAGAGAGATATAAAGAGAGAGTAGTTATATTCTTTCTTGGGAATTGGAGAGAACACGATGTTATTTTAAAAAGAAAGAGAAAGAGAGAGAAAGAATGGAACAGAAGAATGAAATTGAGTCTCAAATAAGTTTAAGTGATAGAGAGGGAAGGCATTTTAGGTTCCTGGCAGCTTCCTGGTCACTTAGTAGGTGTTGTTTAGGTTAGAGGCTAAGAACTCCGGCTTAGGAAATCAACCATCTCTTCTCAAACCATGTTTACTCATCTCAAAAAACTCTGACTCTAACCTCTCTGAATTGATATATGTTTACCTATAAACTTGTTATTAAAATAGTAGCTTCTATTAGAGTCCTGCTTTACAGTATAAGAATAGAGTACATTTTTTATTTATATCAATCAATAAACATAATATTGGAACATTTTAATTGATGTCTCATATATGAAATACAGATAATCACTAAAACCCTGAATAAAGTATTAAAGAAATGGCAAATGTCTTCAATAAAATCTAATGAACAATAAATGCTTAACAATTTCTCAAAGGTCTAAATCTTTGAGGAAATATGTTGCAATTGGAAGCTGGCAATATCACATGAACTTGAATCTCAGGCCAAACTGCATTTTTTATTCACATGAACAAACAAAAACTTGGAGGAAAGATAAACTTTCCAGCAAACCACACTTAAAATAATCAAATACATTATAATGACCACAACCTTAACATGAAAAGAGTTTTGCATTAACATTGAAATAAAAATGTGTTTAATATTATAAATGTGTCTAACTTATATTCCTCCAAAATGAAGATATTATTCTCTCAACTCAGATATTTTTTATAAATGGCTTAGATAGGTTAGCTTCTAATCAAATGCAGCATTTTACTTTTGTGAAATGTCTCATTTAAATAGTATGCAAACACAGCATAATTTGGAATTATTTGTAAAGTGCTTTATCCTGTCTGTAAAGTACAAAATTCTACATTTAGAGAGAAACGTTTTGAGGTAGAGTAGCTTTTTCCAACATAAGTTTGAACAACTGATAAGTCAAACTTAGTGATTCTTTGAGGATTGATTTAAAATTTGTTAGAACAAACTGAAAAATGTGATAGGGGACATGTTCTCTTTTCCATAGAACAGAATTAGCTTTTGGCAAAGGCACCCTTGCAGTTAAGGCTGCAGGATAAAGATGTTTGCATGCAAACATATTATTTGGATACTTTTCCTTTCAAGTGAGGTTAGTGACATTCAACTTGAAAGCTAGAGGTGGGTGTGTCTGTACCTGTATTCACTTTTGTTGGGGCTAGTAGTCATTTGAGCACACAATATTCATTTCTTCTTCAGTGGGGTGCCTTATTTTTTAAAGAGTTATACTTTTTTTTGGAAATCCTATGAATGTTGAAGCATAATTTTTTAAGCCTATTTAATTATTTGGTTTTGGGAGAAAAAGGGAGAGAAGAGAATCCCAAACAGGCTTAGCACTGTCAGCACACAGCCCAACGCATGCCCTGATCTCAAGAACCCTGATATCATGACCTGAGCTGAAGTCAGGAGTCAGAAGCTTAACCTACTGAGACATGGAGGTGCCCTGAAACATAATTTTATGCCATAAATATGATGAATATTTTTTATTAGTTCAAATGGATTAATTAGAATTGGCAGGACTAATTCAGGTATAAACTAAAAATATTTCTAAAGTATTTTCTTTGTGTGACTACGATTAAAGTTGAGAATTTAAGGGGGCACCTGGGTGGCTCAGTCAATTACGCCTCCAGCTTTTGATTTCAGCTCTGGTCATGATTTCATGGTTTGTGGCTTCAAGCCACATGTTGGGCTCCGTGCTGATAGCGCTAAGCCTGCTTGAGGTTCTCTTTCTCCCTCTCCCTTTGTCCCTCCCTCTCTCTAATAAACAAATAAATAAATAAATAAATAAAACAAACAAACTTAAAAAATTGTTAAGAACTTAGGTAAATTTTGAAACATTTTTCTTAAAAGAGAGCAAAAAAATGCACAGTGACCCTTACTGATAACTTTTTAAAAGTTATTATATATATGATATAATAATATGTGATATATCATAATACATATGATATAATAAAGGAATGTGTAGTATGAATAGTGGCTCCAGTATGTGTTAGGTGTTAGTCATATTTGTAACATTTTATTGTAACCTGCTTTTTTCAAAAACTAAGTCATGCCATATTATGAGCCTGGGATTTCTGTACCTGAAATATTACAGAGATTATTCTTCTAAATATTATCCTATTTTTTCCATCACAGGTATCAGAAGGTCAATAGAAGAACTGAATGATGTGGCTATATTTAAGGATGGTGCTATTATTGTGTTTTCCTGGGTCAGGCTGGGAGTTTTCTGAATGCAAAGGTGGCTCTTACCCATAGTGTTTCATTTTAGATTTGCCCTAGATACCAATTTGTTACACCGAAGCACTCCTATCTCATCCAATTTTTCATAATCTAAACTGTAACTTTTAAGCAAGAAATCGAGGAGCAGTTATGGAAAGGCAGAGACATGAAAATGTGCTCTGAACAACTTGTGAATTGAATTGCAGGAAAAGTAATTGCTAACAGAAAAAAAAATGGCATAACATACTTTCTATTTGAGTGCATATACAATTTGTTTGGGTGATATATTTTCTTATATAACAGACTAAATACATTCTAAATATCATAGAAATTTTTAGTATGTGAAATTAAATGTCAAATATAGATGAAATGTATTTTTAAAGTTTCACGGAAATTAATATAAAATTATGTGTTTAATTTAAACAACTTAAATATTTTTGAAATCTTTGTCCTTTTGCAAAAAAGTTATAATGACTAACTTCGTTTTGGAAATTTTTACTTTTTTAGACTTTTGTGTACTTAGAGAAGGATAATTTAAAGAATTGAGTTATTAATTTTAATATAAAATGACATCAATTGAGAAAATGTAATAATCACTAAGTTAAATCACTTGGTATAACACATAACAGAATGGGGTATACTGAAATAATTATGATAAAGCTAACCAAATACTGTGATAACTAACTAAATCATCATTGTAGTAACTAAATAATTACTAGCTTCAAGGATAACTATATCAAACATAAAGGTAAGTGTTTATCTCAAAGTTGTTTATGATGATATCATTGACATAGAATGTTACAGGATCTGTATGTAGGGAGTTTTTAACATTTTCTTTGGCTCCCTTAAACACAGATCATGTTCTTAAAATATAAAGATAATTTAGTTAACTGAAGTTATTGCATGTGATTACATATTGCACCATAGAACTTATTCAGGATTCCGGTGCTAACACTACTGACTTACTGCTATTGGCCAAGAGAACCTTAGACAGAAATTTTAAATTGGGAAGTCTTATACATATGTCAGCAAAATTCATTTGAAATCACATGCAGAAAATTGGAAGGTATGAACTATATATGTCAAACAAAAATAAAATCAGCTGGAAATTTTGAAAATAGACAAATAATACAAAAATGTATAAATTTGAATAAAAATGTCCAGAATGTTTGAGAGAGAATACGAGGTTACATATGTGAAGACAGGAGCAAATAAAGAAAAAAGAAAAAGTATTAGAACGCTTTAACTCAAGTACATGTTGCTATTAGAATCTTTTTTTATATTATGTAATAAAATCAGCAATAATTGAAAGAGCTTCTGTTGCAACAGAAAATCGATATCTGTTGATATGTACAATTAAACAGTATGAATTGACATATATCCCCACTGACTACAAGTTACTATTTTAGAATATGAAATTCTGTTTCTCACTTGATAGAAAGGGGCAACAGATCATTACTCCATTGCATATCAATGCCAGGTATCACTGGGGGTGGACTCTAATGAAGTCAAATACAACTTCATGCTCCTCATAAATCAGTGATCCATATTATTACTGGTATTTTTTCTTACTTCCTAATTAAGAATTAGATCAAGCTTTGTCATCTTCCATATACTAAACTTATTTCTACTTTGTATTGCTTCTATCTAATTTTAACACATCCATGAGGAAATAAAATATTTTTCATAAAGACTTACTCTAAAGTCACTCTAATTTCGTTATTTAAAATTAGCAATCATAGGGGCGCCTGGGTGGCTCAGTCAGTTAAGTGTACGACTTTGGCTCAGGTCATGATCTCGCCGTTCATGAGTTCAGCCCTGCGTCGGGCTCTGTGTTGACAGTTCAGAGCCTGGAGCCTGCTTCAGGTTCTGTGTCTCCCTCTCTCTCTGCCCCTCCCCACTCACACACTATCTCTTTCTCTCTCTCTCAAAAATGAATAAATGAAAAATTAGCAATCATAGCTATAAAAATACATATAAAGTTAATACTTCATTATTATATAATATATAAATAAGTAAAATATATGTTTTTATTACACATTTTATGTTATGCTATATATCATAATTCATATGGCATATATCATACATTCTCCTCATATATATATTTCTTATTTCATGGATATCTATTTAGATATAGTTAAAGATAATAATATAAATATATACACCAAGCTATTGATATTGATTGATGGGATGGGATTAGGCTTGGGGGAAGAGAATATTGATATTTTTTGTTAGGCAAAAAGAATTCCTGTCCCTTCGAAGGTCTTTGTCGCTGAATTGAGAATCAAATGAACATGAGGCAGAATAAGAGGAGAAAATTAAATCTAGTAGCATATATCTCCACATAGACATGGAAATTGCAGAGACACTCAGGCAAAATATGCTATATATCTCATTCTGAACAAAGGAGAAGGGGATGGGGTCAGGAACTGCAAAGGGAAGGAATGCAATTCACAGGTGAAAGGAAAAGAGTAATGCTTGGTGAATAGATGGTCGCCTTGCCGCATTAGATGGGTTACTCAGATAAAATTGATCTCTGGTAATAACCTTTATTCTGTAAAGACCTTCCAAGTAGAGTTTTCGGGTTTTTTTTTTAATTTTTTAAATGTTTATTCATTTTTGAAAGACAGAGAGAGACACAGCACAAGCAGGGGTGGGGTGGAGAGAAAGGGGGACACAGAATCTGAAGCAGGCTCCAGGCTCCGAGCTGTCAGCACAGAGCCTGACGTGGGGCTCGAACTCATGAACTGTGAGGTCATGACCTGAGCCGAAGTCCAATGCTCAACCGACTGAGTCACCCAGGCGCCCCCCAAATACAGTTTTCTTTATAGTTAAGGGAGGGGCAAAAGTTTCTCTTGAGCCCACAGGGTCTTGATTACCTTAAGCTCACAAAAATCTACCTGCCAAAATGGCTCATTTTAGGGCAGCCTGCCTTTGGTCTCTACATCTTCTTTATATACCTTTGTATTGTTTACATTTAATGTAACAATTAGGGTTTTATTTTTTAATTTAAAACCAAAGTATTGATTTAAAAATCATTTTTCCTTTACTGCACTTTTGAAGTGCCATAGTGCTTTTGAAAAATAGGATGTCTTCCTTCCCACCCATTGCAAACCCTCATTCAATGTCTGTTTCTCCTTTCTGTCTGCTCATAATTCATTCAGCACATTGAGTTTTTTTCTATCTTGGTTTGCCAAATCACTTACATATCAGAGTCTGGGGTCATTTATGAAGTAGCAGCTCCATATTAATTATATTATTTAATAAAACATGAAGTAATAAAAATTTCTGTAATGGCATTTGTGTACTAATAATCCAATGCAACATATGTCAAACACATGCATGTTTGCTCTCAAATTACCACTATTTATGTAGAAGAGAACACGTATATAATGTGATATTTTAAATATGTGCATTTAATATAACTATATGCATCATTTGCTACTCTTCTTGTTTTCTGCATTACTTTATTAGAAATTCCTTTCCCCTTAAGAAATTAAAAATAATGTTGATACAGGAAAGGCACAGAGTAGAGGCAGGTTTTGAACTTCCAGGCTTGCCTATGCCTTGAGAGAGAGCAATGGAACACATTTTGATGTTAGCAAGCATCTCAATCTTAGTGAACGGTGCATAAGTAAAACCTGACTAGTTTGAATTAACCAAAGAAAGACTAGATAAATAGAAGAGAGGTTGGCTAGACATTAATGTAGAGAGACAAATGTAAAAATTGACCATCTAAGCACTGGCCAGGTTAAGGCAGGGTGCGCATCTCAGCCAATAGCTGGGTAGTGTCGTCCCTTGGCATTCCTAATTCTATTACCTAGATGAGTATAGCATCGTTTAGTTTGATGGAATTCAAGATTCAAATGTTGTAATGGCCCTATGCTCATCAAGCCATATTCTGCTTATTATTCAACTTCGTACAGTTTCTGGCTTTAAAAGAATATGCTAATCATGCTGCTGAGTGTTCCGGTCTGTTGAACAATTATATTTCTCAAGACAAAGAAATAACTTGATGTGAGAATTTTATACCTCAGTATTCCAGCTTGCATAAAGTGAGAACCCTTGTGAGACACAGGGGCTCTCCTGTCCTAAATTATATTGAGCATTAAGGAGGGTATAATAATAGAATCACAGAGATAATTCCCCCGCAAAAAACTCTTCAGATATGATCAGTTGAACTTTTCACAGTACCAGTTCTCTGCATTACTAACCTTGCCATGCGCTGTACTTAGCACTTCAGCATAATATTACTGAAATTAAAAAAAAATCTGTAACTGCCTTTTTAAATTAAAATTATACTACACCAGAATTTTTCAGTGATTATTTCAACAATATTTACTAAATGTCTACCATGTATGAGATGTCTGTGTAAGAGCAGTGAACAAGTTAGACATGGTCTTTGCCTGCAAACAACTCCCAGTCTACTATCTAGAGAAGGACATGATAGTGTAATGTACTGATAGGAGGTATGTGAAAGACACAGAAAGACCATGAGGAAGGACTGCCTAGGTTTGCCTGGAGGAGCCAGAGAGCTGTTTCCCGGCAAAGAGATTAACAAGTGGATAAGCAGGGAAGTACATAAAGAGACATTGAAAGTCAAGGACATTTTAAAGCCAAAATATGTTCCAGGAATTAAAAATGCTTTAGTACACCTTTTAAAAAGTGAAAATAGGAATTAAAAAATCACTCAAGGGGACAGTTAAAGAAAGTCAAATGTATGATAGGCTTTGTATGCCATGCTAAATAGTTTACAGATTATTTTAGACAGTGGCCAGCTTTGTCTTTAGCAGTAAGAAAACAAAAGAGGGCAGATTGTGAAAGAAAGAATTGGAGTCTCAATGATTATTAAAAAGATGTGAATAAAAATGGGTTTAATACTAATTCTTGCTAATATTTTCATATGTTTGCTTTTTTCTTCATAGCTAGATTATAATATTGAGAACAGTATTCATATTTTCTAGTTTTATATTTATTTTTCTTCCAAGTGTCTTATATTTTTAGCAGCAGAAGCTCAATATATACTTTTTCTTTCATTATGGCTAATTAAGTAACTCACTATATTAAAACCAATGATTTAAGTATTCTAGTTTTATGGAAGTATGGATTGATCACAAAATTAAACCATTTTTCTTCTTACTAAAAAATCACAGACATTTTTAAAGAACTATTTTATCACACCCAGCATATGCTCCAATTAATAACATTCAAATTTCACAAACACATTAGAGAATATAATTCTGCATAAAGTAAAGTATGTTTGTCTCATCATTAAATATATATTATTATTACTGAGAAATAAGGGTTAGGAGTACCGTAAGTGTAAACCAAAATAGTACTGTAGATGTTTTTAACTGAAATATTTGTTGGCAAAATCCCTTACAAATTAAGACATAGAAGAAAGGAAATACAGTTTTAGATGGACAATAGATGACAAACAGGTAAGTAGATAAAAGGATATATAGACAGAACATTGTAATACTTGTAGGGGTATGTATTAATTACATTCCTTTCCACAAATTCTTGTCTCTTCTCCCATTCTTTTTGAAGAGAGTGGTAGAGCGAGAGAAAGAATATGACCTAGAGATCAAGAGGTCTAAATACTGCAGGTCCCTTATGTCAGTTTCAATCTTATTTGCTGCTTAGATGCTTAGGTAACAATTTTGAATGACACTGTCAGATTCAATTTGCCATGACAGTGATGGAGCACTTAATTAGTAAGTATCTTAGGTCATTATTACTATTTAATGATTATGCTAGGACTTTCAACCCATTATTTTTGAAACATAGGTGAATACTTTGCACATATCATACAGTTTTCTTTAGAGATTCTAACTTCCTTGCATAATATCTTCCAAAAGGACAAAATGTTTTAGGAAAATATTCAATACTACAATGTCATTTTTCCCATAGATATCAAGAAGGCCTTAGAAATACTGACAGTTTCCAAAGACTATAAAGAATACCCAAGTGCAGGGGCGCCTGGGTGGCGCAGTCGGTTAAGCGTCCGACTTCAGCCAGGTCACGATCTCGCGGTCCGTGAGTTCGAGCCCCGCGTCAGGCTCTGGGCTGATGGCTCAGAGCCTGGAGCCTGTTTCCGATTCTGTGTCTCCCTCTCTCTCTGCCCCTCCCCCGTTCATGCTCTGTCTCTCTCTGTCCCCAAAAAAATAAATAAACGTTGAAAAAAAATTAAAAAAAAAAAAAAAAAAAGAATACCCAAGTGCTATAGGATACCACCAATTAATTCAAGAAAAGTTATTTGAGGAAATTTAGAACTGCGCCACCGAGAACTGTAGTGTAGAAGGTACTCTGCTTCTAAAATTGGTGATAAAATCAAATTGCCATTTCTCAAGACATTTCTAGGCAGCAGCATCTACTTTAATGTGAACCTCTTCCTGGAAACATGTTGCTGGTATGACACAGTTTGCACTCAATACTAATTTGAAAATCCATGTGCTTTTAAGATATAATTTGCTTGTTTAATAGCTTAGTTTTACGTTTAAAGTATAGATTTAATTCTGATCCTCTAAACAATGCAGAGTCCCCTCTCATAAGTATTCTGCATGAATAAATGAGCTACTAGGGAAACTATTTCAATCAGGTTGACTTTTTGTTGAAGTAACATTTTCCATTCTGCTAAAGTTCAACCGACATTGACTTCACTGAATGACTGTTGGGAAATTGCCCTCGGAGCTTTATTTGGAACCGCTACCGTCTTCATAATGAAATGTTGTATTGTGAAAGTCACGCTCAGAGTGTTGATTCTATTCCTAAGTGACATTGTTGGAGCATAACATACATTTAGTTACCTACCTGACAAGTTGTCTATTTAACAGAGAAAAAATGATCTGACTATGATTGATGGCACAGCTGCCCCTTCTCAGTGATGGGGAAAATAAGCTGAGTCAAAACAGATCTGGCTACACCAGAGCACGTCTGTCTGCAGTGCTGTTCTCTCATTTCTCTTCATTTGGATAAGAAGACTTTCCTTTGAGCGTCTATTCCCACAGTCTCCAATCTACCAACCACTGTGCTTATTGCTTTCTTCTTTTCACTTTGAAATTACTTTAGAAGCATTATTCTGCTCTGGTCGGCATCAGAGCAAAGCTTTTCATACATTCTCAGCTACGTGCTCTGTAGGTCAAGGACAACAGTGTTGAAAATTAAAATCCTTGGTAAGAGTATTTAGTAAATAATTTACTTTTTGACTATAAGCTTCTTCTGCTCTCTGACACTCTGACTTGAGTTGTTTTTTTCCCCTGTGTCTCTAAAGCATTCCGTTGGATACCCGCCTTATGATTGTCCTGATATACAGTAAACATGGACTCAAGCTCCAAAGTCTGTATTGCTCCCTGTGCTTCTGCATATTTTTTTTTCAAGCGAGGTCGATAGGTCAGTATGTCCTTTAGTGGCAGAGACTAAAAGGAAACAGTAAAATAAAAACCAAAGACAGTCTATGTAGTTTACACTTATTCTTCATGAAGACAATGTTCAGAGAATAAGTGTCACTCTGGCAATCGAAAGAACTGATTTGTGGGGATTAGAAAAAGTATAATCCAAACAGCCAAACAGGGTATAAATACCAAATATTACAATAGGCACTTGTTAGTAAAAGAGGAAAATTTATACTGAAAAGTTATATACATCTCAGTCATGTTTCTTTTTTACTTCAATTCATTTAAATTCAGGTACAACAATCAAAAGACCTGGGATTTATACCAGACTTCAGGGAAATATACATTGTATTCAAGCACACACACATAAAACTAAACTGAGGAGTCTGGAAAAGTAAGTTATAGCAACATGCACAGAATTTAAAAATAATTTGGGAAATAATATCTAGCCATACTTAAGAAAAAAAATCAAAAAAAAATTAAAAATGAGTAATGACAAACTAAGACAATGTAATATTCTGTTGCTCATTTGGAATCCATAAGTGAACTGTACCAAAGGAACATCCACCAAGGAATATTAGCAAAAACATCTATATTTACAGAAATCACACACAAAATCGACATGCATGTATTTTTGTGGATCTTATGAAATCAGAATCTGTAAACATATTTCTAAATTATGGATTAACTAAGTTAGTTATTTATAAACGAGAGACAAGTAGAATAAAACTCCTTTTGTTTTTGTTTTGTTTTGTTTGTTTTTCTTTAGCTGATACAGAAAACCTGGCCAGAAGCAGCAGTCTTGGTAAACAAACAAACAAAAAACAAAAGGAAGTGGAATACACTCTTGGCTTGTGAATATACCCCAAACAATGTTGTCATAGAGGTAGTGTTAATTTTCATCCAAAATGGAAACCTTCTTTCTGTATACCTTAGAGTAAATAAACATGTACTGTCAGGTGATGATGAAAAATATGATATGAATGAAATATGAAAATATGAGTGAAAAATATGATAATAGGGAAAAGAGTCTTAAGGCATTTAATCATTTTGTATAAGTATGATACAGTTTATGCAGACTAAGTGACGACATATTTTCTGATAAGTTCCACTCTTTTTTTAAGTATTTATTTTGAGAGAGAGAGAGAGCAGGGGAGGGGCAGGGAGAGAGGGAGATAGAGGATGGGAACTGGCTCTGTGCTGACATCATCAAGCCCAATGTGGGGCTCAAACTCACGAACTGTGAGATTATGATCTGAGTCAAAGTTGGACGCTTCACCGACTGTGCCACTCAGGCGCCCCTTTCATAAGTCACTTTTATTTTTTTTTTTTAATTTTTTTTTTCAACGTTTATTTATTTTTTTGGGGACAGAGAGAGACAGAGCATGAACGGGGGAGAGGCAGAGAGAGAGGGAGACACAGAATCGGAAACAGGCTCCAGGCTCGGAGCCATCAGCCCAGAGCCTGACGCGGGGCTCGAACTCACGGACCGCGAGATCGTGACCTGGCTGAAGTCGGACGCTTAACCAACTGCGCCACCCAGGCGCCCCTCATAAGTCACTTTTAAATAGAAAGTGAAGGAGTGAACCATACTTCTATCTAGGGAATATCATACAAAGCAGGAGAAACAGCAAATTCCAAGGACTTGATGTTGAAGAATCCTTGTCATATTTGAAAAATAGTGAAGATGAATGGTGAAGGAATTGCAGAATCTAATTATGACTCGGGAATTAATCTTCCTTCCTAACTGCAAAGGATCGTTTGAAGGACACAGGATATTAGCTGAGCACACCAAGCTACAGTTTTGCCTTTTCTCCAAACTCCAACACAAAGAAAGCATTTCTCATAGATGGATTAAGTGTCTAAAGACATGAAGGACATATGGGGCACCTGGGTGGCTTAGTGGGTTAGGTGTCTGACTCTTGATTTTGGCTCCAGTCATGATTTCACGGTTCATGGGATCGAGCCCCACGGCAGGCTCTGCACTGATAGCATAGAGACTGCTTGGGATTCTCTCTCAATCTCTCTCTCTCTCTCCCTCTGTCTCAAAATAAATAAATGAAATGAAATAAAATGAAATCACTCCTCTTGTCTTCCTTGTAGGGGCTTCAAATGATGGGCTGTCACACTGCTTAAGAAGTCTTCCCTGATTTGAGAAATCCTAAAAGCCCAGGAACTAGTTGGAACAGAATTAATAGACAGAGTGTGGGTAGCTTTAGTAAATTTTAAATGAAGGCATTTGTTAAAAAGTCATTCTTTAAATTATTCATTCTACATTTAAAAAAATAAAAAATAAATTAAAAGAAGCACCTGGGTGGCTCAGTTGGTTATGCATCCAGCTTAGGCTCAGGTCATGATATCACTGTTTGTGGTTTCGAGCCCTGCGTGGGCTTGGTGCTGACAGGTCAGAGCCTGGAGCCTGCTTCGGATTCTGTATCCTTCTCTCTCTGCCCCTCTCCTGCTTGTGCTCCCTCTCTCTCTCTCTCTCTCTCATTCTCTCAAAAATAAATAAACATTACAAAAATTTTTTTAATTTACATTTCTGCCATATTTCCTCCTACAAGCTGGGTTAATAAAAAGCAATGTACTGAGTTTGTGATACAGATAGAGGCCTTATTTGAGTTTCGACTTTAAGCAGATGATATTCAACACTGTATGGATTAATACTTTCTAGGCATTGTTTTTTTACTGTAAAATAATTTTTTTTTGAAATTTGTCATTAAATCATTGATTCATTCACTCAATCAAAATTTTGAGCAACACTTTTGAATAATCATTAGCAGAGCTGAGAAGAGAATCATTGAGCTTGAAAATAGGAACTTTCCAAAATGAAATGTAGAGGACAAACAAAACCCACAGAATATCCAAAATTTACTGTGGGGTGATTACAGAAGGTGTAACTAACATATGTGTAATTGGAATGGCAGAAGAAGGAGAGAGGACAAATCATAACTAACATTTGAAGCAAAAATAGCTACACATTTTTCAGAGTTAACAATGGACACACGAAGCCTAGAAAACAAGCAGAATGAATAGAAAAAACAAAACGAAACAAAACTAAACAAATATTTAGGTTAAGCATACGTATGAGTTTGTTAATGCTGCTCTAACATTAGTTTGCTAAAGCTGCCATAAAAAGTGCCAAAAACTGGGTGACTTAAACAACAGAGATTTATTTCTCACAGTTCTGAAGGAACTGTGGCAGAGGTTGGCAGGGGCTATTTTGTTCTGAGGGCCGTGAGGGAGGGATGTATTTCAGAGCTCTCTTTGGCTTTTGGATGGCTGTCTTCTCTTTGTGTCTTTAAATTATCTTCCCTTTCTTGATGTCTGAAACCAAATTCCCTCTTCTTATTAACACGCTTGTCATATTGGATTAAGGGCTATCCTAATGACATCATTTGAACTTGATTAGCTCTAGAAAGATTTTTTTTTTTCCCAAATAAGGTCACATCCTGAGCTACTATAGGTTAAGACTTCAAAATATGAATTCGGGGAGGGGCACAATTTAACCCAATACCTCATACTAAATTTAAACTGTAGGGAAACAAAGGCAAAGAGAAAATCTTAAAACATCCAGGTGGGGAGGAGGAATACCTTACTATAGAAGAACAAAGATAAGAATTACAGCTGACTTCTTGTCAGAAACCATGAAAATATGAATAGAATAAAGGAAAATATATAATATTTTGGAAAAACCTCCTTAGAATTTTATATCCCACATAATTATTCTGCATAAATTAAGTGGAAATAAAGACTTTCTCAGACAAACAAAAATTAAGGGAATTTATCAGTTACAGACCTGCTACATAGAAATGATTTTTTTTTTTTGAGGTGGGGAGGGGCAGAGAGATGGGGAGAGAGAGAATCTTAAGCAGACTCCACACCCAGCGGGGGAAGCCTGATACAGGGCTTGATCTCATGACTGTGAGGTCATGATCATGAGATCAGGACCTGAGCTGAAATCAAGAGTGGGATGCTTACCTGACTGAGTCACCCAGGCACCTCTACACAAGAAATGTTTTAAAAAGTTCTTTAGCCAAAGAAAAATAAATAGGCCAGAAACTAGAATCTACATACAGAAATGCATAGAAAAATAAAAGGAAAAAATGAAGCTAAATTTGTTTTTGTTGTTGTTTTATTTTTTTTATTTTTTTTTAAATTTTTTAACGTTTATTTGTTTTTGAGACAGAGAGAGACAGAACATGAATGGGGGAGGGTCAGAGAGAGAGGGAGACACAGAATCCAAAACAGGCTCCAGGCTCTGAGTTGTCAGCACAGAGCCTGACGCGGGGCTCGAACTCATGGACTGCGAGATCATGACCTGAGCCGAAGTCGGACACCCAACCGACTGAGCCACCCAGGCGCCCCATTGTTGTTGTTTTAAATCATTGTATGGTAACTGCTTGTTAAAGGCAATACTTGGGCCAAATCACAATATTTGGGTGACTCTAGAAAATGGATATATGCAATGAATGACAATAATTTTTAAGGGATAAGAAGGAGGAATTGGGAAAGACTTTGTTATAGATTTGCCTGTACTACATGTGAAGTGGCATGGTATTATTTGAAGGTACACTTAGATAACTTTAAATATATATATGTATGTATATATATATAGACCCTAGTTCAAACACCACCAAATTTTACAAAGAAGTTTATTGGTAATCCAAAAGAAGAGGAAAAACTGGAATTATGTAAAATGCTTAATTAAAATCTATAGAAGTCAGAAGCAGAGAGAGAACATTAAAAAAAAAAAAAAAACAAAAGCAACTAATAGTAAAAAGTGATAAATGTGGAGGGGAAAATGTAATAAAAATGGTAATTATTAGTCTAATTAAAAAAACAATCGCTTTTCATGTGTATAGTCTAAGTATATCAATTAAAAGATAGGCTGACATTGTGGATTGAAGAAAAAGGGCCCAACTATATGTTGTTAAAAATAAATCAACTCTGTATAAACATTCAGATAGGTTAAAGTATAGATCAGAAAATAACAATTGTAAAAACATATGTGTCTAATAACAAAACACCAAAATACATAAGGCAAAAACTACTAGAATTGAAAGGAGAGACGTACCCACTCTTATAATTAAAGACATTAATCTTTCTCTGTCAGGAATTGATACATCAAATAGGCAGAAATTCAGTAATGATGCTCTACATAAATGAAGTTTGTGAAATAAAATATCTTTGAACCAAGTAATATTCAAGTATCCTAAACTATGATTGTTTCTCATTAAAATTAAAACAAAGATATTAAAGCTATATAGCAAATTATAGATTTGTGTTATACATCTTTTGGTCAACTATTTAAAAATCACTCTTTTAACATTTACTAAGTATTAGAATGTAAGAACAAAATAAGAATGTAATTCTGTATTATTGGGAAGCTTTAACAAATTAAAAACTAAAAAAAAAAAAAAAGAAAGAAAACGAAAAAGAAATAATGCATAATAATGGAGAAATATTTTATGATATAAATTTATACCTATAAAACCAAGAGACTTTATTAGGAAAAAAATACTACATGTTGAAAGATAATTTGATAGAAAAATAGACAAAAATAAATACTTTTTTCCCTAAGTATCTCAAAACAAAAATGGAAAGCATAGCACGTTAACATTGAATATGAAAATTATCACATATCCAACAATAAATTTAACAAGGAATTTTTAGGGCTTATATAAAAAAATTTGGAGATAAAATAACACATTTTATTTTATTTTATTTTTAAAATTTTTTTTAAACATTTATTTATTTTTGAGACAGAGAGAGACAGAGCATGAACGGGGGAGGGTCAGAGAGAGAGGGAGACACAGAATCTGAAACAGGCTCCAGGCTCTGAGCAGTCAGCACAGAGCCTGACATAGGGCTCGAACTCACGGACCACGAGATCATGACCTGAGCCGAAGTCAGACGCTCAACCGACTGAGCCACCCAGGCGCCCCAAAATAACACATTTTAAATGAGAAGATATACTATGTTGTCTTTTGTTTTTAAAGATTTTTTTTTAATTTTTAAAATTTATTTTTGAGATAGAGAGAGAGCATGAGCAGGGGAGGGGCAGAGAGAGAGGGAGACACAGAATCTGAAGCAGGCTCCAGGCTCTGAGCTGTCAGCACAGAGCCCGACGCAGGGCTCGAACTCACAGACCACCAGATCATGACCTGAGCTGAAGTCGGACGCTTAACCGACTGGGTCACCCAGGTGCCCCTATGTTGTGTTTTTTTAAAGGAAAACTTACTACAGTAAAATTACTATTTCTCTAAAATTAATTTTTAATTTTAATTATTATAATTAGAAACTATTTTTTGATTAAAAGAAATGGCTTAGAACCAAAAAAAGGGGAACCAATTAGAGTAGCAAATAAAACAAAACAAAACTTATTCTCCTATACATAGTAAAATACTCTATAAAATCATTTTATCTGTCATTCAAATATACACATTAATTAAACTAGGAAAAAAGCACCAAAAACAATTTAGTATACATCAGAATTTTTTATATAGCAAAATAGTTATTTAAATTTAGTCCAACCATGTACATAATGGAACTAGCAGAAGCTAATATAAATCTGCCAGAATGTAAAACTGGATTCCTACTCTATATAAATGCACATAGATAAAAATACTTTTATAATTAAAAGAAGAGAATATGAGTTTGGAGTAGATCTTTTCTTTTCTTTTCATTATATATATAGAGAGAGCATGAGTGGGGTGGAGTAGATATTTTCATGATGATGTTACTCCCCACTATAGAGGGAAAATGCATATATTTCATACATAAACATTAAAAATGCTTATAAAAAGTATAGCATATATATAATTTAAATAAAAGAACAATTCTAGGATAGGGAAATATTTGACCCATTTATAAAAATCATAGCACTAATACATATAACAATCTAAACTTTCATTAGCAAGATAGATTATAAGGAAAATAAAAAAGCCAAAGAATATAGATGGTTTAGTGGGGAAAAAAAAGTGTTGGGGCAACTGGGTGGCTCAGTCAGTTAAATGTCCAACCTCGGCTCAGATCATGATCTCCAGGTTCTCGGGTTCCAGCCCCTCATGGGGCTCTGTGTGGATAGCTCAGAGCCTCGATCCTTCTTCAGATTCTGTTGTCTTCCTCTCTTTCTTCCCCTCCCCCACTCACGCTATGTCTCTCTCTTTCTCTCTGTCTCTCAAAAATAAATAATCATTAAAAAAATTTTTTTAAATGTTAATGGAACCCTGGTTTTAATATGAAGAAACAACCAACATTCTCAAAATTCACAGAAATGCAAATTAAGGTGTCAATGATACACCGATGTATACCTATAAAATTAACAAAAATATTTGTAAAAGATGTATAATATCTATTGCTGGAAATGTTGTGGAGAAAAGGAGATTCTCATAAAACATTGAAAGAAATATAAAGTTTCAAGTCCTCTTTAGAAAGTAATACTTAAGCAAACCCACAGTTACAATTTTATCTATAAATTTCATTTTTCAAAATCTAACCCACAAAGCAGAAGCAATACTTAATGCAACTGAATAAAGATAATTATTGATGCAATGCCTACAGAGGCAAAAGGGTGGATTCAAAATAAGTGCTATTTATAGGTGAATGATTGACTAAACTTCATTCTTGTGTACGATTTATACAGGTAGTAGAAGGATAAGTAAGAGCTTTGAGATGTATTGTCATTCAAAAAATGTTTTTAAATGTTTTTAAAAAATATGATACAGAGAAGTGTACATTAAAAAAATAAGGCGGGAAAATTACATATATCAAACTATGATTTATTTCTAAATGATATAATTTGATTAAAAGTTAAGATGTCCTGGGGCGCCTGGGTGGCGCAGTCGGTTAAGCGTCCGACTTCAGCCAGGTCACGATCTCGCAGTCCGTGAGTTCGAGCCCCGCATCAGGCTCTGGGCTGATGGCTCAGAGCCTGGAGCCTGTTTCCGATTCTGTCTCCCTCTCTCTCTGCCCCACCCCCGTTCATGCTCTGTCTCTCTCTGTCCCAAAAATAAATAAACGTTCAAAAAAAAAGAAAATTTAAAAGTTAAGATGTCCAGATTTTGCAACTTTATATATCTTAACTGAGCATTGATATCAGAAATTTTATTCAATTTAATATCACATTTCAATGATTTTAACAACTTATGAAAACTATATTTCATTTGCTAGACCATTTTTGCATTTACGTGTTAATGACTAAATCAGAAGTGGTTTAGTAATTAATTTTATGAAGAGTGCTAGGTTAATTAATAAACTGTGATATATGATGAAAGAGCATTGAAAGTGAAAGCTGAGAAAATATTACATTCAGGTCCCCGTATTCTGTGTCAAAGAACTTATTTTTCTTTGATACTGCTTCAAAAGTCTTTCATCCTCATGCTTCACTGACACTTAAAACAGCGTCATAGTGGGAGTGGAAATATAAGTGACAGGTCTAATAAATTAGCAATATCCTTCTCACTACACTCCCCCTCATTTTTGGCTGTGAAATTTCACTTCTTATTAAAATTTGTATTCTTCAAAGTTGAATGGGAGTGGAAGATTTTTTCTGAGTTTTATCCGCTCTAGAGATGAGCTGTGCCAAAAATTCTAAGGCTGAAAAATGTCACTGGCCTTTCACTTGGAGTAGCAGAGAGCTTTTCAACATTTCAGGAAGGCTGGGCCAAGTTTCTAATGGTTAAATAAATTGCCTTCCAAATGGCACAGTCACAGTGGTCTGGACCACTGTATGGATGACAGTCTTCTTCATATATGGCCATCTTTTTGTACTTCTTTCTCTTCTTAAAATGTGAACTACATAGATTAGAAAATAAACTAAAACCTAAAAAAAAATTTAAAAATCACAGTAGAAAAGGTGATGTTGCCGTCTAAACACGTCTAGATCAATGGTTCTGGAGATGCATTTTTTTTTTTTTTCTAAACTGGGTCTTGTGGAATCTATTTAGTGGACTGCAACCAGTATTAGAAAATGAAAAAAAAAAAAAGGATAGATAATATGCAATAGAATAAAATTACAGTGAGAGTTCATCACATGTGTCATACATCTTTTCTTAGTTTATATATGCATACATATCTATAAGGGTGTGTACTCTGGATCATAATCTGAAATCTATTTCTGACTATGATTTGTAGACAAAAATATTTGAAAGCCATTGCTGTATATCATGCGTTGTGCTTCCAGCGTTTGCCCATTAGACCTAAAAATAAATCAGAAAGGGCATTCTGCATACGACAAGATACATTAAAACAATATATGCAAACCCTACTTCTTAATCAATTTATTTTCTGGAAAATCTTTTGTTAAATATAGCAGGAAAAGTAAGGATGGACTTATAGAATGATAATACTTATAGTTTTACTATAGTCTAATAAGCATTTTTATGAATAGCATGAGGTAGTACAGATGAAGTTTTCATTCATGTAATGTTCCATGAAAATAAATTTATCTGTTAGAATTTGAATATGTAAAACAGCCTCAGGAATTATTTCTTCTCTTGCTTGCTGCATAAGAAATTCATTAGATATTTAAAATAACAATTATGAATCACACTATATAAAACTTCAAAATACATATCTTTATTGTGTGTATGTATACACATGTACACATATAATTTATTAAGATTAAGCATCATTCTCATCAAGTGATACATCTTTTTGATATACATTTTTGAATAGTTAATTATGCTATCCAGAGAGGCAGCTGATTCCTTTACAAAACCCATACATCTTTCTGTCAAAATAAGCCAAACTCCAAACTATTGATGAGATAAAGTTTGCTGAGAGAAGTGTTAAAACCACTGGGACCAAACTGAGATAATTGTGTGCAATTCTTGAATTAAAATAAATCATTCTAACAGATGAAATATGAGGAAGATCTGAGTTTGATTCAAATATTGGAGAAAAAAACCTGCTTGGAATCATTAAAAATCAAAGTTCAAGATATGTGGTTTGAAAACTACGTGCCTAATTTAAAATTTTATACTTTTTGTTAATACATAATGCTATTTTTGCTGAGCTTTAAAACAAGCAGAATTTTAGGAAGAGTTTTGAATATTATCATCAATATTAAATATCAATTTTATTATTATTCAGAAATTTGCAATGTTGCCCATTCATTTTGAATTAAATCACATTAAACAAACAAACAAACAAACAAACAAACAAAGAAACGAAACTCAAACTAAAACGGTAAGTCTTTTCTTGACAGGGCCAATAATAATTTATACCATTGTATATGGAATTTAAAATCTGGTCCCTAGTCAGTTTTACTAGATATGTTCTAGTGTGAGAAAGGGGATACATATTCTTAATATTCATAATATTAATAAATTTAGAAATAAGTGTTTATCAGGTAAAGTAATTAAATTCAAATATATATGTATCTGATACATTTTAATTCTTTCAGTTTTTCATCCTGTGAAATAGATTAGTGGAGAGGAAGGCAGTCTATTGGATTTGATACATGACTCTCCCAGTGAAATTGTATGACCTTTGTTATTTATATTATCCAAGCCTGAGATTTCTTCTGTGTACAATGGTGGTTTTAATAGTTCTTACATCATAGGATCAGATAAATAAGGAGGGAATATTTGGCACAATGTTAGAAACTAATAAGTATTACACACTATTGCTATTAATGCTATAGATTTTTTGTAGTTATTCATATTTTTTTAATATTGTATGCTTCTGGTTTGATCAAGTATAATTTGAGATTCATAATTTTGTCTGATTACAGAAAAGACAAAGTGTTCAAGGCATCTTAAAGTAATTTGATATCCTTATCATATATATATCATGCTAATTTTACATGTATTTTTTTATATTACTTTTATTGCTAGTTTAACATACTGGATTGTCTACTAAGTACTGAGCACCTGGGGATGCTCCCTTCCATATGGATGGTGATGTGGCCATGGGGGAAAGTTAAGGCCAGACATGTTTCTACCATATGACTACCTTCCCTAAGCATAGTTATTTGCCCTATAGGAGTAAACTTGACTAAATTTGTTTGAACCAGTCATGCTCCCAGGAATTTTGAAATAGGATAAAAAAAGAATCAATCTGTATTTGGTGGCTTGACCAGTAATTAAAAAAAAAAAAAAGCTTTTCAGAGCTTGTACCTAAGAAGTGTATGTATGTATGGGGTATGGAATAGGTGTGTCCATATGTGTAAAAAATATCTATGCTGACTGAAGTAGTAGAAGAATCTTTTCTTAATATTTATTTATTTATTTTGAGAGACAGAGAGAGAGAGAGAGACAGAGAAAGAGAGCATGTGGAGGAAGGGCAAAGAGAGAGGGAGAGAGAGAATCCCAAGCAGGGTCAGCACTGTTATCACAGAGCCCAACACAGGGCTGGATGTCACCAACCATGAGATCATGACCTGAGCCAAAACCAAGAGGCGGACGCTTAACCAACTGAGCCGCCAGGTGCCCTAAAGAATCTTTTTTAGATACAGAAAAGGAAATGGAGTAGATGAACAGGGAGTTGAATAAGGTATTAAAATGGCTATTTAAACTGAGATTCTGGTATGTTTTTGAAGTATAGCCTTAATATTTTCCTTCTGCTTAATGAATCATCCGGGTATCTTAAAATAAATACTCTCTTGGGAGTGCCTGGGTGTCTCAGTCAGTTAAGCATCTGACTCTCCATTTTGGCCCAGGTCATGATCTCACGGTTCATGAGTTCCATCCCAGCATGGGGCTCCACGCTGATGGTGCGGAGCCTGCTTGGGATTCTCTCTCTCTCACCCTCTCTCCCTGACCCATTAGTGATCTCTATCTCTCTCTCTCTCTTAAAAAAATAATCTTTTTAGCATGGTCAAGTTTGATTCTGTGTTTTACAAACCAAAGGGAACGTACCAGAGGGAAGAGTCCTTCTTATACTTTGATCTAGGTGTTTACAAACTTTTTAATGTAAATGTAGAAGTAGTAAACAATTTAGCCTTTGCAGGATATACATTCTCTATCATAACTACTCAACTTTGCCGTTGTAGGGCAAGCACAGCCATAATCCCTCAAGAATGAGTGTGGCTGTGCTCCAATAAAGGAACACAGTATTACAATTTATGAATATTGAAATATGAATTCAGTAAAATTTTTACATCACAAAATTTTATTTTTTGATTTTTTAATTATTAAAAATTAAAAAAAATTGTGATATGTGAATTAAACAAAAATAGGTGTCAAGCTAAGTAGTGGATCTGGTAAGTAGGGGAACCACCCTGCAATTTATACCAAAAAAGTCTTAAAAGCTTCCCAATCACTTCTGCAAATACTTCTTCTTTCTTTACTCTTCTGATACTAGACTAATAATCACCATTCCTTTTCTACTATAAATACATATTTCTGGTTACGGAAAGGTAACTTATGCATTTTGATTTAAATAACTCTTCTTATTAACTGAATTTTAGTTTATAAATGAGGTCATAAGTTGTACTTCTTTCTAACACTTAGAAGTATATGATTTGTACTTAAAGAATGTTATTGGAAATGATGACCATAATAAAAACATAAAGCAAATAAATGATCACATTAAAAGAATTTTAAAACAAAAGGTAACTCCTAAAACCAGCAGTTATATGTTGGTAAATAGCTATTAAATATACAAAGATGGAAAATAGCGACTTAATGTGGATTTCTTCCATTGCCAATGTATTCAAAAATCATCCTAGAATGAGAATATAAAAGCTACTGGAGTATTGGTATAAGAAAGAAATAGAAATGATAACAGATATCAATATATTATTATTTCTAATTAGATCGGTATAAAAATCCTTTCCAACATAGTTATATGGTGTCATAAACATAAAACTGTCAAATATATTTGATGAAATAAATAGCTTATCGGAAATATTATGTCAGGCACTAATGGTGTCAATACAAACCTGTTAGGAATCACAGCAGCATTTGAAGTCAATGTATTTTAAATTTAGTTTAGTCCAGCAGGGCATTTAGGAGGTCTAGAAAGAGATTAGGGCAATTATGTATGCCAAGTACATAAATGTCAACAGCAATTTAGAACAAGAGTAGATTGTAAGAATGTTTCCAGTTCAATATTTTACTCTGAAGGCAAATAATCAGTATGAGATTTCTGCAACAGGGAGCTAACGGAAAATACACTGAGGAGAGGAACAAATAATGATACTTAACAGAGAGGTTTTAGCCTAATGAGATTCCACTGGTTATTTGATTCACAGACAATTCCCATAGGGCTTTTTATAAATTTTATGTTTTTCTAGAAGGTCACACACTTGATGAGACTTGTATCTGTGCTCTTAACAACATTTAGTAATGCAGATTCTTTTTAGGTGTTCTGTCACTCTCATAACTATATATGGTGTTTATTTTGAAACTTAAGCAGGATCTTTATTGAACTATAATTGAACACTATTTTCTCAGTGTGGAATCTTCAATCCAAGTGCCACACACAAAAGTTAGAATGTACTATTACTTATAGAAGGTACTGTCATCAACTGTGTTCTCAAAACATATCAGAATGCTTGATAAACTCATAGAGTATCCAGTTAATAACTGCTGAATAAATACAGCTGTATGTGACAACAATATCTACTTGAGCTGTGATTTGATAATCAGCCTCTGTCGTTTTCTCTCTGTCGTTTTGAGGAAGTGTTTTTCTTATGTGATCACCTGTCCACTGTGCTTGCTCTCTCTCTCTCTCTCTCTCTCTCTCTCTCCCCCTTCTCTCCATGATCAGCGTTCCTTCCCCTCCACAGCATTCCGGCTTCTTTTCTTCCCCAAATCCGGTCTCCACACCTCCTACCTTCCATGATGTGGCCTCTTTTCTCCCTCTAGTCATGCAATTAGTTCTTTCAGTCCTCAGATCAATTTCTGGGTGTTCAGAATGATTTCATATTTATCTAGCTGTGTTTGAGGGGTGAGGCAAGCATAGGGTCCCCCTACAACTCCACCATTTTAACTCCCTGCAAGTTTCAAAGGTCTTTGAAAAGGCAGTTCAAAGACTATGGTAAAAAAAATTAATAATTGCTTCTCTGTGAAACTATCATATCAGAATGTATAATCCAAGCAGCTATGAGTGTTTTATGATTAAAACTTACTTTCCCACTTACCACTTACTCTTTCTTTCTTTCTTTCTTTCTCTTTCTTTCTTTCTTTCTTTCTTTCTTTCTTTTCTTTCTTTCATCTATCTTTTATCATCTATTATCTATCTAGCTATCTATCATCTATCAATCAATTATATATCTATTATCTATAATCTATTCTTTAAGTCCCAGTATGCTATATTAGAATTAAAGGAAAATTAAGGTTACCATCTAGCATTTGTGTAGGCACATTGCCAAAGTTGGCAATATTTAAATTAAGCAATAATTAAAGACAACTCAATAGCAAATAACAACAAAAAAGACATTCTGGTTATAAAATGGGCAGAGGATCTCACATTTGTTTTTCCCCAAGAAGACATACAGATGGACAACAGGTACACTAAAAGATGCTCAACATCACTAATCATCAGGGAAATACGAATTAAAACCACAATGAGATATGGCTACACACCTGTTAGAAAGGCTATTATCAAAAAGACAAGGAAGACATAAGTATCGGTGAGGATATGGAGAAAAGAAAACTTTGTGTACTTTTGGGATGTAAATTGGCAGAGCCACCATGGAAAACAGTATAGAGATTCCTCAAAAAAATTAAAAATATAACTACCATATGACCCAGCAATTCTACTTCTGGGTATTCTGCTTTGCTACCTCCAAAGCAAACATAACACAAACTTGAAGATCTTTCTGCACCCCATATTCATTGTAGCATTATTTACAATAGCCAAGGCATGGAAACAGGCTACATGCTCATTGATGGATGAATGGATAAAGAAAATGTAGTATATATACATATAATGGGATTGCTTTCAGCCTGAGGAAGGAGGAAATTCTGCTATTTGCAACAACATGAATGGATCTTGAGGGCATTATGCTAAGTAAAATAAGTCAGACAGAGAAAGACAGATACCATATGATTTTACTTACATATGGAATCATTTTTAAAAAGTTTTCCTTTTTTTTGTTAAAAGCAGTAAGTCCCATCAAGGATTCTAAATGATTGTGAGGATCTCAGCAACAACTGATTCATGTAGGCCAAATCTAGGCTCTGGTTTCTGTATGTGTTAAATCTCAACTATTTGTCTTCCATTTCTTTTTTCATTATTATACCTATAAATTTTAATCACTTTATATGATGAGTTCAGCTTTCGAATAAAAACTAATGTTTGCTAGTGCAGTTGAAGATTCCACAAATTAAGGTAAGATGTGAATAACATTCAAAACATGCAAAAAAAAACCTATTAAAATGTTAATAAAATATATATTTTAATTAACAATTAAGACGTATTAAATGCTAATAAAATTTATTTTTCTGGCCCAAGGTATAGCAAATGTATTTACAGAAACCTTTTAAAGAAACATTTTATCTTCTGTTCCTATAAACCTTGTAACTTTCTTTATTGCTCCCTTAAGGTTATAGCTAAAAGTGTTTCGTTTGCATTGTTTTGCGGTGGAATTCAGAGAAAATGGTTTTACATGAGAGTGCCCAAATTGAAACCTGATTTTAATACTTCCTAAGTATCTGGGCCTCAGTCCCTCATATGTAAAATACGAATTGTATTTTATCTTTTTCATCTCAACTGTTGTTATGAGAAAAGAATGAGGCCATGCATATAAGGAAACAGCAGAATATTTGGATAATATGTAATTATTGAATGTCATCCTTCTCTTGAAGGTGGAGAGGATGATTCTTTCCAAATGCTTTGAAGCTTGCCCCTTGCACTTCAGAGATGGTGCCCAGAGTTGAGTTAAGGAGAGTCTGCATGAGAGTAAGTGCCTGGAAGGCAGCTGGATTTTTCACTGCACACAGGCATGATTAAATACCAGTTCACTTCTTCATCAATATCTCTCACTTACCGTGATTCTCAATATTTAGCTTAACATTTTAGGTATAGATACTTGGTGAGTATTCAGTTTAATGAAGTTTTATATTTTTATGACAGTGAAAATAACCTTGTAAATCAATGTTGGACTTCTACACTAAAATAAAGCACATACAAACACATACAAAAAAGTAAAATCTTACCATTCATCTTAGAGGTTATTAAATGCACAGTCTAAATCTATTCCCACGGTGGGAAATATTACGTTTTCCAAGTTATTTGTTGCAATAATGCAGAAAAAGCAACACAATTTTCAAGTATTTTATTTATCTGACATGCCAGAATTTCTATATGAATGTAGCCTACAGTGTTCATTTAATGTGAATAGACACAGTGTAAACATGTGGTATAAAATGTAAGAAAATTCAAATAGACTTACAGATATTTCTCAGTATCTTGCATTTAAATAAGTAAATTCCTATTTATTTTCTGGTTAACTCTGGTCGACTTATTCTTTCAGTTATTACAAATGAATCCGTCTTCAGTAAATTAAGAGTCTCAAAATAGCTCATTCATACAATATATAGAACACTTTTCTCAGAACATATATAAATGATTGAAAAACATATCAGGTTTTGGTAAAATAAATCTCATGGATATAACTATACTGGATTATGTGGGAGTATATTCATGTGGCTCTGAGAATCAGTAAAAAATCATTTGCAAAAATCTCCAATAACGAAGTGCACCTGGACGTGGCAGATTTTGGAATTGTGTTCTGGTCTACGTATCACTGAGTCATTGGAAGTCTTGATAAGGAGAATTGAATACTAGCTTTATTCAGCTGTTGACATCTTATTGAAGAAAGGGCAGCAACAATATTTTAAGTCAACATAATTCTGCCACAAAGGATAGGAATGTTGACTCTGTTTCATGGTTTCTGCATATATAAAACAGAAATAGTGCAATAACTATGCACTCCATTGAAAGAGGTCTTGAATTTGAAACTGGGATTATGTAGATAGTTGTCCTATCCTAGATGAGAAGAAGATGTGGAGAGGCACAAATCTAAGATTACTGTTCTTCCGTAGGTTTGTGTTAAGTCAAAACGGCATCCTTCAAACTCTTATAGAAAAAAATTCACCTTGTAAAATGTACTCATTCACTTGCTGCATTATTCTTGTCACTAACAAATGTTGTTTTTGAGAAATACATTTTTAGAATATACACTTTAATATAGATATTAAAATGCGAATGAATGTAGATATAATTACTCTCTCTACCAGATGTTCTCTCTAGTTTTCATTTATAAGCTTGGACACATTTTCTATTATTCTTTATAAAATATATATCTATAATACCACACTAAGCACTATACTTTATATGCAAATCAATAGGATTTTCTAATACAATACATGCTGAATCCTTTGCCTAATCCTTAAAAGAACTTTGATTTTTCATCCTTACTCATTAAAATCCATGAATGGAAAATCTTTTCCAGCTTCCACTATTAAAGCATTTGACTCTGGACATAATCTAGACATAAGTTAAGGTTTGCAAAAATGAATGTGTGAATACTCCAAGTGTGTACTGTGTCAAAATAATCATCTGATTATCTAAATATGGAAGGTATGTAATACACATTAAAAAGTAAAAGAAAAGTGTAAACTTAGTCATAAAAAAGACACCTGTTTTAATATAAATTTCATTTTTATTGAAATACTCAAGGATGTCTAAGCCTAGTCATGTGAAAGTACTAGGTGCACACAGTGTAAAGAATTATCATAGCTTGCAATTATCAATATAAGAAGATTAAATGGCTCAGTTCTTTTCTTTCTTTTTCATAAGCTGAGTTTATCTTCCTTCACAGAATTGCTACAGAACAGTGTGGACAAACTTCAAAGACATATGTAAATGGGTTTTGAATTTTCTCTTTTGAGCATGATTTTATAAAATTATGATGATGTTTGTCCCTGCCAAATATGTAGGAACATTTAGGAACTAGCTGAATTAGGAGACTTGAATAAAATATGTATGAGAATGCCATTCATTGCTTTGATATTAAAGGTAGATTTTAAGGAAATTACAAAGCTACTCACAATTTGGCAAAATAAATAATTTCATTTGATGCAAGACACTAAATATTACTGATAATAATGGTCTCTGTCACCTCATGTGTAGGAACAACAGTCTTTGCTTCCTACCTGGTCTCACGAGGGTCTATCTTCCCATCCCAATATACCCATACATATTCCGAGTAATCTTAAATAACTGCACATATGATACAAAATCGTATCTCTGGTCAAAGTGATCTCTTTAAATAACTGCAGAGTGACCTACTTAATTAACTGCATTGATTATTTCATATCTCTCATCAAATACTTGAGTGGATTCCCAAGAACCTGTAAGAAAATTCATAAATCCATTTTCATGATACTAAATGCTTTCTCCAATGTGGTCTCAACCTCCTCACCTTACCATTCACTTTGTGTCTAAATTGGTCATTTTCTCCAGAGAAGCTGACATATTCGCTTTCCCTAAACTCTGTCCCTACTCCTTTAATAACATCCAGTTCCATTCACTAGGACTGCCATTCCTTTTGCTTTCATTTTAAAATTTCCATTAATCAAACAGGAGTAATTTATATCCATTCAGCTAGGAAAATAATGCAAATTTATATTTTATAAAGATTGATGACCCAACTTGCTCTTCTTAAATCACTTGTAATCAAATTAAGAGTTCTGTCTGAATCCTTTACTACATTGGTCCTCTCATATTCCTTTACAGTTAAATGCGTTCACAAAAATAATTGCTTCCCGTAACCCCCACTCAGTACTGGTTACTTGCTTTTATTTTGTTACACAAATTAGGTATTATCTTTACTCCTTTATAATTATTTTTTATGTTTTGTAGTTAGAAGGATTTCCTAAGTTTGATAGTAAACCTAATTCGTATTTAATAGTTTCTTAATATTTCATATTCTTAAAATTTCACAATTTCAATCAGCTCCCTAATAATATATATACCGCTTATTTCAGATTTAGCTATACAAACAATATTGCATTTATCATTCCATTAACTATGTGCGTCCATTTCTTCATATCCTTACAAGTACCACATGTTATCACATTCTTTGTTTTTCTATGCCATTTTGGTCCTTTGACTATATTTCTTTACTAATAATAGAATTAAGTATTTCTTCATAGATTATGAATGTTTATAGGTTTATAGGTTTGTTTATAGGTTTCCTTTATATATCTTTTGCACATTTGGTCTTTAAAATCATTATCTTCTCAAATTCAAAAGATATTAGGGAGACTTAATACTAAAATGCACAACCAGTAGACTGTGGTTTGCTCAAGTATATTCTGGAGTTCAATTCATAGCTCTACCTCTTACTAATTGTGATCTTGGGCTTGGTTTCTCAATTATAAATGATGGCAAAAATAGCACCTACCCCATATGTTTCTAATGAAGATGAGATAGGGAATAAACTTTAAAATGTTTAGAGTTGTGCTAGACACACAGTAATATTTATACTTGCTACTTGCTATTGTTACTGGATCTTCTGTCATGTCTTGTAAATATGTTTTCCCAATCTCTCTTATTAAATATATCTGTTTATGTGTATGTATGCCTACAAACACACATTATTTGTTTATAATTACTTTTATCACAATTTTCATTTTAATGTTCTCTCTATAAATTATTATCCTTTTCCTAGTAAGATCTTCTCAATCCCCAAATATATATATTTATTCCATTAATATACTTATTACTGCATTTTGAATGTAAAACTTTATTAATCTAGAATGTTTATGTGTGTGTGTGTGTGTAATATTGCAACTAAAAATACTGATGACTTATTTAATTGTCACCCTGCTATTTCTTGCTGGTGCCTTTATAAAACTTTGGACAGTTTTTTTTTTTTTTTTTTTTTTTTTTTCTCTCTAATGCTCAGAACAACTCTCTCCGAGACTTAATGTTTTATGAATCCTTCCATAATCTAGCCAGTCTTTTACAGAAAACACTGAGACCATCACTTTGGAAAATTCTGTTGACCTTATTTGACTGCCAACTTTTCCTGTACCGTTGATACATCTTTCCACTGTCTCAGAGAAAGCTCTTTTCCAAAGAAAGTTAATACCTCCACTATACTCCACGTACTATATCATATCTTAAGACTTGTACATCAATGATCCACCTTTCAACTTTATCTTTAACCTCCTTGCCTTATCCCATTGTATATTTATGTTCAAGTTTCTCCAGTATTAAAAGTAATAGAAAAGATTCCACTTAAAATTTTGATCACCTTCTAACTCCTATTTTATTTTATTCACTCTCCTGATTGAACAATCAATCACCATGAACGAGGAATGTACATTTACTGTCTTTACTAAGTGATTTTATTTTTCACCCATTTATAGGTCACTTTATCTCTTTCACTCAAGTGATATATTTTTTGTTGAAATTAAAAATGTCCTTTCTTGGGATGCATGAGTGGTTCTGTCGGTTAAGCGACTGACTCTTGGTTTCCACTCAGGTCACAATCTCACAGTTGGGAGTTTGGAGTTGGGAGTTGGAGCCCCAGTCGGGTACTGCACTTACAGCTTGGAGCCTGCTTGGGATTCTGTGTCTCTCCCTCTTTCTCTGCCTCTCTCTGCTTGGTCTCCATCTCCCCCCCTTTCTGTCTGTCTGTCTCTCTTTCTCTCAAAATAAATAAGCAAAAAGGAAAAAAAAATGAAAAATGGCTTTTTCTATTGGTTCATAAATTCCTTTGGATCAAGAGTTATATTTTAGTACCTCCTTACTCCAAACATCTGGAACACTGACTTCTACAGAGACTTATGCACAGTGATCAATAAATGTATATTGAATGAAAAAAAATTGTCACATTCAATTGCCACTTTTGTAATCTTTATTTTTCCTTTTATCCCCATACCATTGCATACTTGTTTCTTGAGACCTTTCTTTTATTTTTTATTGAAGTATAGTTGACACACAATGCTACATTAGTTTCAGGTGTACAGCATAATGATTCAACAAGTCTATACATTATGTTATATTTATATAGCCACCATTTGTCACCATACAATGCTATTATAATACCATTGACTATACTCTCCAGGCTGTACCTTTTATCACCATGACTTTTTCATTCTATAACTGGAAGCATGTATCTCCCACTCCCCTTCACCTATTTTTCCCATATCCCCACACTCTCCCCTCTACATTTATGGATCTATTTCAGCTTTTTCTTTGTTTATTAATTTGTTTCTTTTCAGATTCCATATATAATTTAAATCATATGGTATTTGTATTTCTCCATCTTACTTATTTCACTTAGCATAATACCCTCTTGGTCTATGTTTTCCCAAATGGCATGCTTTATTATGCTAATATTCCATTTCATATATATACCACATCTTCTTTATCTATTTATTAATGGATGGACAATTGTCCTGCTTCCATTTCGTGGCTATTGTATACAATGCTGTAATAAACACAGGACTCCATATGTCTTTCTGAATTAATATTTCTGTTTTTTTGTGTCTAAATAGCCAGGAGTGGAATTACTGGATCATATGGTATTTCTATTTTTAATTTTTTGAGAAACCTCTATACTATTTTTCACAGTGGCTGCACCAGTATACTTCCCCACCAACAGTACATGAGGTTTCCTTTTCTCCATATCCTTGACAACACTTGTTATTTCTTGCCTTTTTGATTTTAGGCATTATGACAAGGTGATAACTCAATTGTGGTTTTGATTTGCGTTTCCCTAATGATTAGTGATGTTGAGGATCTTTTCATGTAACTGTTTGCCATTGTATGCCTGCTCTGGAAAAATGTCTATTCAGGTCCTCTGTCCATTTTTAATAGAATTATTTGGTTTTTGATGTTGAGTTGTTTAAGTCACTTATAAAATTTGGGTATTAAGTACTTATCAGACATATCATTTGTGAATATCTTTTCCCTTTCAGTAGATTGCTTTTTCATTTTGTTGATGGTTTCCTTTGCTGTGTGGAAACTTTTTATTTTGGTGTAGTCCCAATGGTTTCTTTTTGAAAACTTTGCTTCTTGATTTCTGGTCTTAACTCTGTGTCTTTATTTTCTGGATCTTCTTCTAGCCATTTTGTAGTTTTGGCTTTCTCTACAGTTCTGGACTTGATTCTCCTCTTTAATGTTTTCATTTTTCTTCTTTTTCTTTTTTCTCTTTTTTGGAAGAAAAAAATTACATCATTTTCCCCACATTTTGCAGTCAGGTCCAGGTTTAAAGGGAAGGAAAATGACTCCTCTTCCTGATAGAAGTAGTATGTTGAAACAGGCATGTAAGGAAAAATTGGCCATTTTCATATAAATATACCATAATCTTCAATCTTTTTGAATTTGCAATCCTCTGTGCAAAATAAACCATCCTTTTCCCTAAATCCAAGTCTTATCCAATTACAACACTGATTGTATCATTTGAATGGAAACTATATTTAGATGAAGATCCCTGAATTTAATTCCCCAGAGATGCTAGATCCATAATTTTTGTTTTCTAATCCTTCCACTTATTCTGTATTCTAGGTGCTATTATTTTTCTTTATTTAACTCTTAAGCTGTACCTCATTACAGACTCAATATTCTCAATGGAACTTCATTGTGGGCCACTTCACAGTCTTAATTTGGATTTTTTCTTTCTTTTTTCCTTTATTTGGTTAATCTAAGAAAATTGTAGATTCAGATGCCATATTGGTCCATATTGAGTTTGTAGCTAAATTAAATTGCTAGGCTCTTTTACATGAATTCTTCATTAACTTCTTGGGAAGTTATTTACTTTAAAAGAATAGAAAATTGAATAACTTTACTTGCTTTGATGTACGTAGGTAGTAAGTTTAGAAGAATGAACATAAAGGGTATAAGCATGAATGTAGTATATATTCTGTGGGTGGAAAGTCTGATACTTGGAGAAAGGCATTTAGAATTGGAAGGCACCTAGATTTATTTACTACAATAATCATTAAAGGACATCTTGTTTGTTTCCACTAAAACACAATAGTGAAATCTTTTTTTTTTCTTTTTTAATTTTCACCACATTGAATCTTAACTTTAATTCTATGTCTCTTCTTCACAATGTTTACATTTTTAAATGTAATAAGTGAAGTTTGTATGGCTTGATAAACATATTAAATAGTTTTTGACAAAATCTTAAGAAAATATTAACAGAATTTAACACTGAAATAAAGCCCACTGCCACTTGCTTCTTAAATGAATAATGATTACTTATGTATTTATCATAATAAATACCCACTCATTTTCTTGACAATCATGCATCAGGTGAAGCTTTCATTAGAAAAAATGATCAAGTTATTTTGCAAAATTAATTATAGCAATGATCTGTGCTATCTTCAGAAGGATGGAAGAGAGAAGATGAATGGCATGTAGGATAGTGAAAAATGCAGCTAGGTTCCTACATGGACAAAGCATTATTGTTGTAGGGTTCTAAAGAGAGTAAGCTGCAAAGTGAGAAGGTAATGACCAGAGTTCCAGATTCATAAATAATGCATATGCTCAAAATAATGCATATAACAGTAAGGAAAAGACGTAGAGTCAGAAGGTTGAAGTGGAATGGTCTGAAAGGCCATTGCAACTGAAAGAGTCAAGGCATTGTTAGGGATTGTCCTACTTATCTATGCAGATACAAAACTATCCAGAATAGGAATGGCCATGTAAGTAAGAGAGATTGGTGATGTATAAATATGAAAAAAAAATGTATTTTAAGGAATTGATATCCCTGACATAAAAGGAGCAAAAATGAAATGCGTTTTGAGAATGAAGCAGGTAATTTTGAGAAAAGATCAAGTAGAATAAAACTCATGGGATAAAGGGTCAATAAACTAGATGTGAGAGAGATCACCTAACAAATACTGCAAAAGTTATATTCACTTTGGACATAGAAATCAATAAAAAAATGTTAAGAAGATAAGGCATATTTCTTCTTCTCTAAGTGTTTATAACCTATGAATTAAAGGATTAAGGGAAGGGGAAAAGAGTACAGTTTTAAGGCAGAAGAGTAGAAGAGACATTAATGCCATCATTCATATTTCATTTTTCATTAATAATTCATATAGAAAAAAACATTGTGCTTATATTCTTAAGATAAAGCAATGCATTTCCCTCTGTTATGAATTTGTAATTTTCTTTCTGTTTTGATATATTATAATACGCAGATATGTAGGTGATTTCATTGTGCTGCCTGAATGTATCTTACATATTCTAGGGTTAAGGAAATTGAAAATCTCAACAGCAGAAAAATTCAGGATAACATGCTAGGTATTATGATGAATGGAGAGGGCAGAGACAAGGCAGGGATACCTGAATCAAATAGCAGAAATGAGAAAAACAAAACACAACAAAACACCCAATAAACAGAAGGTTTCACTTTCTGGGACAGATTTTTTAGTGCCTGCAAAATACATAAGATCATGAAAAACTCATCCCTTTTGGTAGCATATGGTATAATTTTCACTTTACCAGAGTAGAAATTTAGGACCAAAGAATTTGAAAGTAAACTAGTTTTATACACCCGGCACAAGGTTCAGTGAGGAACTGAAGCAAAGCTCAAAATCATCACAAATATCGAGTTATAAACAGTGAGTTTCCATATCCAGAAGAAATTAGTCAAATGAATGCTATTGAGTTATATAAATTGAGAATGGACTAATGTTGAGGCCTTTACATACATAGTATTCAAAAGGTAATAATATGAAAGTGAGTACAATAAAAAAGAAATTCAATATATATTAAATAATAGTAATGTAATAATTTCTGATTTAATTTAAATACTATAAGAATTTGAAATAAGGGGACTATTTGATGTTATATCTTTTTCTGTTGTTTGTTTTTGTTTTAAGGAAATGAAGTAGGAAATCAGGGGACAGGTAAAATACCAGTAACAGAAACATAGTATTCGGAGAGAGTCTTTTGCAGCTCCTACCATGCCACCTCTCACATTTCCACCATGGCCACCATTTGAACTGTGGCCTGCACTTGAAAATCTGCTCACCTGTCTCCGCATTTTCCCCCTTGATTTATACTGTTTATGCACTACATGTATCATTATATAGTTCGAATGGAAAATAATTTACAATATAATAGCTTTTGATCGATCACTTTTGACTGGCTAGAAAATTCAGTTGAGAAAAATTCTGAGAATAAAGCACAAAAAGTGGATGGAGATGGCAAGATATGTGTCCTTACATAGAGTCCCTGCTGAAGTTTGACCCAACTCGTCAATGTGCCCACTGCTTACCAGTTAACTACATAGACATTTTATAAACAATCACCAACCTCACTCACCAGTTATTTGTCTTAGAATTTTAAAATATGGATGAGTTAGTATCTGTCAGTCCCTGCCTTCAGGTTTCTATCTCAGACAGTCTCCAGGACAGGCCCAAAGGTAGAGGGGTTAGAGAAAGTGAGTAAACTCATCACAGGGGGTTTCATCACAGAGGAAATATTGGTCTATCTTTCATAAACTTGCTCATGTAAAAAAACAAAAACAAAAACGAAAAACAAACAAAAAAGTAGTTCTATTATTTCCTCTCAAATTAAAAAAAAAAAAAAATCTAGTAGCCAGCCTGAAAATTGGTCCTTTGAAATGGGCTGATTTGTAAAATATAGTTGGATGAATTTGAATAAGCAAAATATAAATGAAAAATAAAATGATTTATCTCCCAAATCTCCATAGTGCCATAATAAATGATAGATGTGCAAAATAAAATCTAATTAGAAAGTATATTTGAAATAATCAAGTTGAGAGATAGTAGCAGATAGAATGGAGTCGTTTCTGGCTTATCATAAAAAAAATAGAGCTTGAAACACAATTTTTCTTTACTATTAAAACAATTAAATCCTTAGACCAGAATGTCTGGATTGAAAATGAGTAACTGGGGTTCTCTCCTGGGAAATTTGGCGATGCATACATTTCCCCCCTCTGAGGAAGAGGGTCTGTAGTTTTAATCAGATTAATCATTTTAATCCAAAAATGATAAAAATCCCCTCCACTATTTTAGACATCTTGCTTAATATTGGTATTTTATTACATTAATCTCTAAAACTCTAAAGAAAAAAAGAAAAGCTTGCCAATGGTCTCATAGTAATTCTATGATTAATTTTACTAAATTTTACTGAAGCTCCCATCAGTGTTCAAATATTCCTTTTCTACAGACTCTTTTTGTATAAGACTAATTTTAAAATACACTCTATTTTTGTCGCAGGCAATCATTTAATTTTTTTTCAGTTTAATCACACTTATGTAGAACAGGTTTCATTAGATCTATTTTTTTTTTTTTTTCCGAAATAGAATTTGAATGAGTGCTTTAGTAAGGAAAGTTTTTAAGACTTTTCACTTGGAATAAAATCACATACAAAAAATGAACTCTTCCTGTATTTGGAATAGTGGTCAGGGCTTTAAGGTAGCAAAGGTCATCTTTTTCTGTCTTGAATGAGACCACCTATGCTTAAGGTTAATTACTTACTGACAACAGATAATCTAGCCTTTGCAAAATAGAAGCCATAAAATAGACAAGTGAGAAAGTCTCTCAGTTCTTCAGTTTGAAAAGGCCTCAGTTTTTTGTGTATGTCATCTATTATTGACTTGGCTAATACCTTTGATTTAAGCCTTCCAGAAGTAATAATCACATCTTTGAAAGGATTAATCTGTAAGCCTCTTTGCCTTATATATACTGTGTTAAAATCACAAATCTCTGACCTTTCTCTCACTTGACCCATCTTCCTAATAGTGTACACATTGTATATTATATTTCTAGTCAATTAAATACAGTAAAAATCTGCCACAGGAATTAGGCATTTTGCTGTTATTGGGAAAACAGGAATATGTATGTACACAAAGCCATTGTTAGTATTTTTTACTGTGTTTTGTTATCCAGAGTTTATATATGTACATTACAATAAATTGGTATGTATGAAGACTGACTATATTTTCTTATAAAATGGACTGACAAGGTATTTGGTTGCCAAACCTACAAATGACTCACTTTTTCCCTTAATCTGCTGTATGTAGTTAGCTAAGAAAAAGCAAAGATTCAAACACGGTTTAAATGTACAAACACAAATTACATTGACTCAGTCTCACGGAATTTTTTCAGTAAACAAGATAAAAAATCTGTCATGTAAGTTTCTCAGTTCAGTTAAAAAGAAAGCTATAGACCATGTAGAGAAAATATGCATTCACTGTTAATTGGAATTTTCTTCTTTAAATAAGTAATAAGTTCATCAAACAATTCTTTTCACTCTGCATAGTTATCTCTATGACACACAACAAAATTTTCTACTCAACTGTCAATACAGAAAGGAAAAAATCAGATGTAACACAGCGTAATACATTTCCCCTGAACACCAGCAAATAATGTTTTATCATGTAGTAGGTTAATTGGTGACATTTATAAATATATACATTTGCTCTAAAATGATTTCTTTATTTCTCTAAAATCATTTCTACTGAAATGTAATTAAAAATTAGCATAGCACTTTCACTCTTTTTACATTCAGATTCTAAACTATGAATATAGATTTCCATATGTAGATGCTTTTATTTAAATAAAATTTTAAATTATTAAGAATATAAAATCAACTTAGTCTATCTGAGTCTTTTTACAGAAAAGTTCTCTTTGAGTCTTTTTATAGCAAAGTTCATTATAAAATATTTTATTGTACATCCATGGTTTATCTTACATTTCAGTAGAAAGTTTCTATCAACATGTTGGAAGATGGGTAAAGATTTTTAAAGACAATTGTGTCAAGAGAGAAGCTTGTGTTGTTTTACTATAAATACTGTTCTTTTATATTTACACTTTAAAATAAAAAGTGGAGAAGATATGTATTATTTTAATCTATAAATCTGGCTTACATAGGGTTCTTATACTTTTAAATTACAGAAAAACAACTAAAATTAAATTAAACTAAAGAAAATAAAAAATTGATTGGTTCATGAAACTGCAAAAGCCATGGCTTGCACTCTTTTCTGAAAAGACTACATCATAGTAATGAATCTCATTCTGGATTGGATCCAGTAACCAATACTGAGTCAGTCATTGTGGCCAGGGGCATGCAATGTTCTGATTGGCCAGGACTAAGTAAGAAACAAGTGACTAGGGGTAGCATAGGTTGAAAGTTGGAGAGGAGTAATTTCCAAAAGAAAAGTTGCCAATCATTCTAGAAAAATTGGATGGAGTTAAAAGCAACAGATGCTCTCTATTTTTACTATATTTGGGAACTCTGGAGTGGGGAGAAGAAAAAGATTAATCCTAATCCTGCCCTTAATGGTTTCACACTGGAGACAAAGCAATGTAAATGCTAACTAAAATATAATAGGTAATTTTATGTCTTACATGACATAATTCATAGATTCAGTTGAAAACAACAGAGTTGAGGAATTTGGGTGATAGAACAGTAAAATATAACTGAAATAGCATGGCAATATGAAGGAATCCTTTTTAAGTGATTAATTCATCCTCCAAGAGGGAATTATAATTTGTTTCCATATACACCATAAGCAGTAAACAATGATTAGGATCTTAAAGAGCACAAGTAGGAAAGAAAGAGAACTCTAGAGTTAAACATAAAAATAAAAGCTATTTTATTTACATAAAAGCCATCTTATTATTATGTTAAATAGGCTAAACATGTTATTAAATTTGTAGAACAGGATGAAATTTTCCAATAAGGTCACACTTGATGTGAAGTTTGAGCAATTTCAAATACAAAATACTAACTACAATACACTACTTAAACATGTATGCCCCAAACTATGGCAGATGGAGAGAAAAACACAACAGAGTAACCAGAGGATCAATAAAAACACACAAGAAAGGGCAGAGACTATCTGAACCAGATCAGAAACCATTCCTTCAACAGTCCAAGCAGAGAGAATTACCCCACCCAGTTTAATGGGCACAACACAACTAAAGATTATTTAATTGTATGTACAGGAATGGATAAATTACTATGTATACACCTTATTCCAAAATTCTTCCTTTCTACTTAAATAAATATTTAATATATTCAAGAAGTCAGGAGTCAAGGAACCCTCCAACTTCTGTTGAATATGAGTAAGTAGTTATACATTATTTGACTATGTTAGAAATTCTGTGCCAACATTATGCACAATCAGTGCATTAGATAAATGACACCCTTTATAAAAGTGTTTTTAAATTTTGTTTATTTTTTGCTCAAGTGTACTGACAGAAACTTAAAGTAAGGCAGATGGAAATGAGTCATTTAGAAAATGTGAGATCTTGAGTCTCTAGCCAGGAGAGAGTAAAAATGGTGCCTTTCGTAAACTGCTATTTTTCCTTCAAGCACATTCAATTTAATTTTTCTTGTCTTGTGAAATACTAGTACCACCACCCCCACTATGGTTACTCAATAATCTACTTTTGTGTCAATGTTATTGTTGTTGTTGAAAAGGAAAAACTGGAAAAACGAAACAGGATTTTTTTTTTTGTTGTTAAAATGGATTAGAATAGTGTGAAAATGATAAGGAAGGAAATTATGCTTGTCTGAGTATACACCTCTGTGTCTTTTTAAAAATGAGCTCACCTTTACATAATTTCTATGCAGTAAAATGCATAGCTATTAAGTGACAGGTCAATGATTTTGGCAATTATATGTAATTATGAAACAATCTTTACATTAAAAAAGATATAAGGGCACCTGGGTGGTTCAGTTGGTTAAGCATCTGACTTTAGCTCAGGTCATGATCTCATGGTTTGTGAGTTCAAGCCCTGCAGCAGGCTCTGTGCTGATTTTGCAAAGCCTGCTGGGATTCGCTCTCTCCCTCTCTCTCTGCCCCTCCCCAACTCGAGTGCACACTTAAGCTCTTTCTCTTTCTCCCTCAATACAAATAAGTAAGCTAATTTTTTTAATAAAAAAAGATATAAAACATTGACATGATGCAAAAAACTTCCCTCTCTTTCTACTCCAAGCACTCATTTGACCTGATTCCTATCACCAGAGTTTAATTTTCCTATTCTGAAACTTCACAGAGATGAAATAACACATTTTCTCTTGTTTCTGGGCTCTCTTGCTCAACATAATGCAATCTGAAATACATCCATGTTGTAGTGTCTATATGTAGTTTATACCTTTTTGTAAGTAGTATTCAATTATACGAATATGTGAAAAACTTTTTATCCATGATTCTATTGATTATTGTTTCCTATTTAATACTATCATGATTAGAGCTACCACAAACATCCTTATAAAAGTTTTTGTTGTTGCTGACACGTGTTTTAATTTCTCTTGATTAAAAACTTGGAATTAGAATTGCTGGTCTAGATTACTGATCTAGTACAAAGAATCAAACGATTAGATAGTCATATCAGACTCAAATAAATCAGAAATCAAGGGATGCCCAGGTGGCTCAGTTGGTTGAGCATCCGACTCTTGATTTTGGCTCAGGTAATGATCCATGGGTCATGGGATTGAGCCCAGCGTCAGACTCCACACTGAGTGTGGAGCCTGCTTAGGATTTTCTCTCTCTCTCTCTCTCTCTCTCTCTCTCTCTGCCTCTCTCCCTTGCTCTCTCTGTCTCTCTAAAGCTAAAATAAATCTTAAAAAAATCATACCTAGTATCAAGCATTTCTAATAATTTCAAGGATATAGACAAATCTATAGGAAGGTGTCTCTTACATTAGTGACAAATGCCCCAAGCCCTTCTTCTCTGCATGAACATATCTCTCTCTCCTCCTCAAAAATAGTTGAGGATGCTAAGTGAGTTTTTGCAGGTTTGCAGGAGAGATTTTAATCCTAAAAACATCTCCATTATGTACCTTAGTTTACATGACCTTTTCAGGAAGCCATGTTTTGAAAGTCCATAGACTCTGGGTATATTTGCATTAGTTATCTTTAAACAGGAATATTCTGTTAAAAATAGTCCTTGGATAAAAATCATCCACTTAGCAAGAAAGACTTCACTTAGAATCCTGTAGGCCAGTCATCATGTTGAAAGGAATTTAGACTGGGTCACTCTCCTTTTCTTCCTCTGGAGGCATCCTCCCAACCCCCAAATGCTTTATCTTCTTCCTCCTTAGGTAGCTGTGTGTTTAAATATATGAGCAACTGCCAAAATGTTTACCAAAGTGGTTGAATAATTCTACTTACCCAACTTCAGTGAGTGACGATTCCATTGTTCCATATCCTCATAAACACAGTGTTGTCAGTCTTTTTAAATTTTAGCTCTTCCAGTGGATGTGAGGAACATCTCACTGTGGTTTTAATTTGCATTTCCCTGCTGACTAATGATATTGAACACCTCTCTACATGATTATTCCTAATCTTTTGCTGAAAAATATCTGTCAAGTCTCTTCCCCATTTTATTGGCACTTTTCATTTGTTTTTAGTTGATTTCTAGAAGTTCTTTATACACTCTGGATGCTTGCATTTGCTATATATTTATGCTTTTAATTTTGATTAAGTCCAGTATATCTGCTAGGTAGAAGCTAGATATGAGCAATGGAAAGAATGCTGGAAGCAGAGTCTCAAGTCCTTGAGAGGGAATGATAGAAACATGAGCTGGAGAAAGGACTGTGATAAACAAGGTACACACTAAAAGACCAGAAACAACATCCTGATCTTGTGGCTTATGAGACTTTGAAACTGGCACAGATCAAAAGCCACAGCCACAGGTGGAGAATATATGCTCTACTCTTGCAACATTGGCCCAGGGTAACTCCTAGATTCATTATCATACATTTACATTGCGGGTACAGAGCCCCTCATGAAGAAAGGCTGCCATGATGGTTCCAGTACAACCTTGTAGGGTCAAAAACTCCCCTTCCAATCTGTGGAAACAGTTTCCCAAATGACTGAAGGCAGTCTCCATTACAGACTACCCCACTGTACCTCACAGCTCCTTCTAGCCCAGAGAGACCCAGTAATATCCAATCCCAAAACAACCTAGGGCCTGTTCCACCTTCAGAACCTGCCCGTTCTCCCATACTGAAAGTGTACTCACGCTTTAATAAACTTCTTTGTGTTTGCTACTTCCCTTCTGTTTTTACTCAAGCCGGGATCCCCACATAAATCTTCTTGTGAGGAATCCATGGACAGAGACCTCCATTCAAATAACGCAAACTTTCTCACTGCCGACATATATCTAAAATTTTATGATTAGTGGTGTGTGCACTAGGAACATTTTTTTCTTCCCCAAGTTCACAAAGACATTATTTGTCACTTTCTAGTAGTTTTATTTCTTAGCTTATTTACATATACCTCTGTTCCATCTCAATTGCAGTTGTCAGATAGTATGGAGTTAGTATTATGATTGGTGTTCTATCATACATATATCCAGTCTGTCTTATGTCATGGGATGAGTCCCTCCTTTACTCTGCAAAATGCCTTAGCACCTTTGCCAAATTTATTTTGAAAATGCTTATGTGGTTGTATTGCTGGATCTCCTAATTTATTTCACTGATCTGCTTGTCTATCCTGTTTTGTGATATATTTGACTTTTGGAAATACATTAGTGTTCTACATATTTAAAACAATAAAATTAAATCAGCAAAGAGTGGAGGGGGAATCCATAAAGACTGTTTAAATACAAAGAAAAAGTAAATTACTATGCCACATACAATTTACATTGTATTTCCAATTTTTTTGGTCTTTAGAAAAAACACAAAACCACCCCATTAGCTATAAATGAGTTATGGGATCCTAACTCTGACATTTTAAATATTAGAAGGCATTCAATTCACTATTTGCTTTGTTATTGCTCTTGGTTTTCCTTTATCTTGAGGGAATGTATGTGAAGAAAAATGTTTGTATATGGAAACAATTATGTGTTTTCCTCAGGCTTTTGCATTGTGGCTTGATCCATGAGAATTACTTTATGCCTGAGAGGTAACTTGGGGTCCTTAACATCATGACTGACACTGGAATAAGTATTACAAGATTCTATGTTTGGAGCAAACATTTAATTCCTACTTGTAGTGTTTCAAATGTAAGTTTTTAAGATCATAATTCCACATGCAGTCTTAGTTCTCATTTTCCTATTAAGAGTATTGTTTAATGAAGTGAAAAATAACATTTACCTTAATGAAACATTTAAATTATATGATTTTTGTTGAAAAAATATTTTAAAATGTAATGCCACAAAAATATGTTTCCAGATGGGGCGCCTGGGTGGCTCAGTCACTTGAGAGCCCAACTTTGGTTCAGATCATGATCTCGAGGCCTATGGGTTCGAGCTCCGTGTCGGGCTCTGTGGTGACAACTCGGAGACTGGAGCTGCATCAGATTCTGTGTCTCCCTCTCTCTCCGTCCCTCCTTCACTCATGGTCTGCCTGTCTGTCTGTCTCTCTCTCAAAAATAAACATAAAAAAAAAATGTTTCTAGAAAAAAAGAAATGTCAGATACATTGGCCCAACAATCCAATGATCCATAAATTGAAGTTTACAGTAAATGCTATCATGCACAACAGTCTCTGCACCCAAGAGACAAGAGCTGCTATTGGATGTGTGTGAGATCCAACACGTCCTGGTCACAGAATAAGGCCAAATGTCCATCACCACAGTGTTTAGTGCCATATTGCTGTGGCAGCAATATTTTGCGCAGAAAGAAAGGAAGTTCTTTCTCTTCAGGAAATCGTACCCATCTTAAATATCTTTCCGTCCTTTCCTAAAATTGACTATCAAATAACATCTGCCAAAGTCATAGTTTGTATATTATTTCCATTGAAAAATATGCAATGATGTGTGAAAGCCAAAAAATAGTTGTAATTAATTATAGAAATAACTTTAGGGGTGCCTGAGTAGCTCAGTCAGTTAAGCGTTTGACTCTTGATTTTGGCTCATGTCATGATCTCATGTTTGCAGGATCAAGCCCCACGTTGGACTCTGAGCTGATGGAGCTTGCTTGGGATTCTTTCTCTCCCTTTCTCTCTGTCCTTCCTCCCCTCTTCCCAAAATAAATAAATAAACTTTAAAATATTTTTAAAAATAAATGATTTTAAAGAGCCATTTTTTAATGAGTTTTAAAAATTTTCAGTGATAATATTGTCTCCCCTCCCCCAATGTTTTCACTTCATTTTTTAGTCATTTTGAGGTAGTCACAAAGTCTAATTTAGAATTAGTTTTGTTAATATTCAGGTTTCTTGTTTGCTTTCAAATTATACTGTAAATCAAAACAGAAGTTTTCAAAGAACAGAGTAAGACATCTATGGCTTGAAAAAAATCAGGAGGACAATAGGGAAAAAAAGAAGATGGTCTTCTGAAAAGATGAGAGGATTTACTGGACTAAAAGGGCAGATAAAAAGAGTTTAAGGTTCTGAGTTTGAAGAATGTCAGATGCTAGAAAATGTTTCCTGATTTGGGGAGATTACCATAAGAAAAGGGAATCAGAGTTTGTATTAGTCTGCTTGGTCTACCTTAACAAAGTACCACAGGTTGAGTGGCTTAAACAACAGAAATTTATTTTCTCACAATTCTGGAGGTTAGATGTCTGAGAACAAGGTGTCAGTAGGGTTGGTTTGTATTAAAATCTGCCTCCTTGACCTATAGATGGCTCTTTCTCCAGTGTCTTCACATGATCTTCCCTCTGTGTGTGTCTGTGGTCTAATTTCTTGGTGTTAAGACTCAAATCATATTGTATTAAGGTCCACTCATATGACCTTAACTCTTACAGACTCTGTCTGCAACTATAGTCACATCCGGAGGCACTGGGAGTTAGAACTTCAAAATATAAAAATTGGAAGGACATGATGCAGCTATACCAGAGTTGAGAGTATAATGTATTTTCTCCCAATAGATCCAAGAAACCAAATGAAAGCAGAGACTCCAACTGAGTAGGCTACCATGCCACCTCACGGCAGCCATGTTGTTGTTGTTGTTATTATTATTATTATTATTAATGTAACACATTTTGCTGTCCTCTATTCAACCTGTCCTCTCCTTGTTATAGCCCAAGACTCTAGTATGTAAACTCTTCCAAATATTGGTATGTGTTTTCCCATAATGAGCAGTGGCATTGTGGAAAGGTGGGCTCCATTTCTGGTAATGAGTGTGACAGAACAGTGCAGAAAATGGTCCTTATTAAATTATGGGTAAATAATCCCCACAGTTTGCCTATTGAAGCAGTAGGATTTCTTTAAACCCAGAGTAGGATTTCTCTGGGTCTTAAACTGTAGCTTAAAAGGTTAAGAACCACTACTTTCAAACAGTATGTCAGAATTTAAAGAGGGTAACACCATTTGGTGATAATGGACATATGCTTTTGATTTTGATTACACATTGCATCACTTTATTGAAAGAGCTCTCAACACAATTTAATGCATTCTTTTAGGTTCTAAAACTGATGATATAAGAGATTAAATGTCTCCTATCTTGAGGTTGGATGATTGTTATAGTGTCCATCAAAACATTTTCTCTCCATAAGGTTTAATGAAGCAGGCCCTATACCTTGGTGCTGTGGCCATTAAACAATTACTAAACGCCACTCCTCTGGGCTCACCCATTTACTTTAACACCAGTCATTTTAGTATCATTGATTGCCCACCTTGCAACTGGTGTCTGAGATATGTTCAATTTTCAATAAATTGTTCTTTACGACTTGTCCTAAGGTACTGAAAGGAGGATTGTTGAATATCAAATCCCTTTCAAATGTCTTTTATATTTAAATTTACCAGACACCAAAAAGACTTACAAAAACATGCCACTTAAATATGAATTGTATAATTTTAGCTTGTAAAACTCTTATTCATGATATTTTCTACTATATTAGAGTTGAGTCTATTCCTCTGACATGCACATGAAGAAAAAGAGAAGAATATGTTACATTTTAGCAACACAGAATTGCAAACTATGTAGCAGTGATTCCTGTCCTAAGGATAATGCTGACATTGATTTCACCTGACACAGAGGGAGAACCCATTTACTTCACAGAATTTTTTTCATAATGAAATACTGTATAAAGACAAACGTTGTTTGACATACCTGATTCTGAGGTATATTAAGGTGGTCACTGGAATCATCACGCTTCCTATTTTTGTGTCGTTTTTCCAACCATAGATATTCTTAATTAAAACCAATGTGAAAATTTGCACACATTTAAAAGAAGTTATGAAAGTGACACCATTTCATCAAAAGTCTATTCATTTTGTCATGTACAGATTCCTTTTTATTTGGTCATTTTCAACTTAAGCCACAGGCAATTTATAGTGTATGTAATAAGTATTAATTATCCCTCGTTATTTCTTAGTATCAATATCAACATTAATAATTTGTTTTGCATTTATTATTTGAAAGTGTTATTACACTAAGTGCTTTAGATTTGTTACATTAGCTAATCTCAACTCTATGGGATAAGATTCATTATTACTGTTTGAATGCTAGGGAAACTGATTCTGGTTCACACAGCAAGAACATGGTGAAGTTAATGATCATTTCAAATCTCCTCAGACATCAGAGGCCTAATCATGTCTCTCTGTAACACGGTTCTGTTAATTCTTCCTTCTATTTTTTTTTTTTTTGTTTCCAAATTTTATAATCTGGAATATACTAATTATTTTTATAATTCATTAGCAGTATAAAAGATTATTTGTATAGAGATATATTTGATTATTGGTAAGTTTCAAAAAAATGAGTTATAATTATTATAGTTTTATTAAATAATTTAACCAAATATTTGGCAATAGATGTTTATTTACATAATTCAGTGTTTAAAAACTTTCTGTGGAAAATTAGAACACTACAGATGAAGTGATAGTCCTCCTTGAACTTTGCAATTCCAGTCTTCTCATACATAGCTATTGTTACATTAATTTAGTTGGGTATATATTTTTGTTTTGTATGTATTCCTGGGCCACTTGCATTGCAATGAAACAGGTGGGCTTTCATACATTCATTTTGCCTCAGAGATTTTTGAATAAGCCAACAGCAAAAGTTACTATGATTGTCATCTCTAAAAAGTCATTCTTATTAAAAGAAGCCAGAGTTTATAGAAATAACTTCATATATCAGGTCTGGGGCAGGAAATATACATAATAAGATATTCCTAGAAAATATTACCATACAAAGAAACTATCAAAGACTCTTGTGTCATGTGAACAGACTCAGGAGCCGAACTGACAAGGCTCTTACCAGCCAAAGATAGAAAAGCACACAATGAAGACAGTAACTGTATTTCATTAAAAGCATCACATTTTAAATCCTTGGTTCAATAATCATGTAGAAAATATTTCATCCGTCACCTTGAGGAATACTAAAAAAAAAAAAAAAACAACAACAACAACTAAACCATTATTTTGAAAATGATAAGTAAAGGGAAATAAAACATACCTTCTTCTCCCATTATCTGTACTTCATAGCAAACATTATTTAAACATAAACAGAAGTTTGTCCTTATAGGACAATCTATATAATAATAGAAGGGATGTTAATATATTTCCATTTTCCAAACCCTAATAACTTCATTGCCCTAGGCAATGGTCACCAATGGCTAATAACATCACAAAAAAAGTAAACATAAATAGTATATACCACCTTCCTGGTTGTAAGTTTGCAACACAACTTAGGGAGTATTTTTTTTTAAATAAAGGAAATCAATATGAAGCATATCAAGCCTCTAGATTAGTGTGTCCAATAAAACTTTTTAAATAATGGATATATTCTATAGCTATTCTGTCCACTACGGAAGCCACTAACCACATGAGGCTTTTGAGTACTTGAACATAGCTAGTGTAACTAAGAAACTGAAGTTTCTATTGTATTTAATGTTAAATAACCTAAATTTAGAGAAGTATATCTCTGCCTTTAAAGATAGAAGAAACTAAAAAAAGAAGAAACTAAACACAAGAGAACCTCTTCAAATATCTTTAACCTCACAGTAATCTGCTAGAATCTACACTTTCTCCTTTATTGTTTATTTCTATACTTCCTCTAATAATAATAATAACTATAATAATAATAACTATTATATTTTTATAGTCCTATTCTTAGATCTAAATGATCACATGTAGCCACTGGCAAGCATATTGGACAGGAGACCTCTAGATCAAAGTACCAATTTACAGTAAATACAAATAACAAAGAATGTCTTAAACTATAGGCATGTAATCTGCAATATCCAGACTATGAGAAACTTTATTCCTAGTTTATTCAACAAATAGCTTGCAAGAAAATATTGAAGAAATGAAAATGAAAAGTGTATCTGTAAGGGCTTCCTAAGGAAAGCAGGTGATGACATAATACTTCAGAATGTATTGAAGACCACTGGTATCTAGAAAAGCTGTGACCTGCAGCCCCATTTGTTTCTAAGGGGAGAAGTAATAGCTTAGAGGAAATGACTTCATGGATTTTCCAGTGAGACTGAAGTTTAAGAAGTGGGTTCTCACACTTCTCAAAGATCCTGGAGCTCATGAAACATGCAATGGAAATAAAAGAACTACTGAATTTCAAAAGAGCATGCAATCTTAGACCGTGGGCATCTAAACTGTAACCATATTGGTTAGGTTCCTTTCCACACTGAAGGAAGACCTGAGTGGTCATTCTCTTGTTTGGGTTGAATGAAAGCCAATGTTAAATGGAGTTAGTTCATTTGCTAACCTAACTAATCTGCTTATGAGATTGTCAAAGAGGTCTTTCTATCTTAACAACATTAATAATTATCCAGTGTTATTGAATGGTGCTTAAAAATTATGTGTTTTACATTCTTTGGGTTTGTAGACTTGTTTCCTAGTAAACTTACTAAATATCTTTCATGTATAATTAAACATAATAATAGTTCTTACTTATAAAGTACTCTACAAAATTTTGGATCACTCTTAACCTTGTAAAGCCTCTCCTAGTTACTGATTTCAATGACTTCTGATCAAATAATTTTAATGAATAAAGTAATAAACATAATTATCAAATACAGGACATTATTTGTAGACTAAATAAAGCATAATGAAACAAAACTAGATACAATCATATATAGAAACTTAGAATAGAAAAGCTAAATTAAGTGTAATGAAACAAAACCAGATACAATCATATATACAAACTTAGAAAACTTTGAAGCAATTATCAGCACTATTCAAAGGTGTTAATATTCATTTGGAGATCTAATTAAATGAATATACTTAAAAACAGGCACCGAACTCCAAAATATTTTTTTCTAACTCAATGATTATAAAAGAACATTCATGATGCAATAAATATAGAGGTGCATATATCTTTTTTTAATTACTGCTATTTGCAAAAACATGGATGGATCTAGAGTCTATTATGCTCTAGTCACACTATAAGTCTGCTCTAGTCAGAAGTAAGTCAGACTGACAAAGACAAACACCATGTGATTTCACTCATATGTAGAATCTAAAAAAAACAAATCAAATGAATAAATAAACAAAAAGCAGAATCAGATCTATAAACAAAAAGAACAAACTTACAATGGACAGAGGGTAGAAGGGTGGGGAGGATGGGCAACAAGGATGAAGGGGAGTGGGAGATACAGGCTTCCAGTTATGGAATGAATAAGTCATGAGAATAAAAGGCACAGCATAGAGAATATAGTCAAAAATATTATAATAGTGTTTATGGTGATAGGTGGTAGCTACACTTGGGGTGAACATAGCATAACATATAGAGATTGAATCACTATGATGTACACCTGAAATTAATGTAACATCGTATGTCAACTATACTCAAACACTTAAAACATAAATCAAAGAGCATTTATGAATTAAAACTAAAACAAATATTGGGGGGGCTGGGTGGCTCAGTCATTTGGGCTCAGACTTCAGCTCAGGTCACGATCTCGTGGTCCATGAGTTCGGGCTCTGGGTCGGGCTCTGTGCTGACACTCAGAGCCTGGAGCCTGCTTCAGGTTCTGTGTCTCCCTCTCTCTCTGCCCCTCCCCATCTTGCCCTCTGTCTGTCTGTCTGTATGTCTGTCTCTCTCTCAAAAATGAATAAACTTAAAAAAAAAAAAACTAAAACAAGTATTATCATCAAGCAATTTTAAAATTGTTTCCCTAACATATACCTAACTTAGACACTTGTGTCTGTATTACCATATTGAATATTACGGAATTTTCTGAAGTAAAACCAATTTAAGTTTATTTAATTTGTCTTTACCCAAAATTAGAACCACGGATGTCCTTTTTAAAGGAAACTAGTAGTATTATTACATGAATTAATAGTTTATAAAATGCTGATCTAATCACATTATTTTGTGTGCATCATTAGCTTATTCTTTATGAAAGATTTACGCTTCAACATAATCTATTAAAGGATAGGAACAAATTTTTTTGCAAAGATTTACTATCTTTATATTTTACAATATTTTTTCCCGATTCAACATATAACTGTAATTCCTATGTTTCAAGTAATATTAAAGCATCAGCAATTTTCTAATCCATTTTTTAAAGAAGGAAACAATGTGAGGAAATGTTTGGCTAATGATCAGGGCAGAAAGTAAGGGCAGAAAAAATTCTCTAAAGATTTGCCTTAAAACAAGCATGTATCATAGGATAGGAAGGACCAAGTGGAAATCCCTTAAGTATCCCCAAATCCTTGATCAAGATAGTAAATCGAAAGCAATACTATACCGTGGGAGGATTTGTAGAGTTTAGTGCCACATCAAAGGTTCAAAGGATGCAGACAGAGCCTGATTCTCTTTCAAATGCCTTTTCAGTTTACGTTCTTGGTTCCTACAAAAATCAGATGGAACTGTCACAGCCAAGAGGAGCCTAAGGAAATATGCCATCTTTTATTTATTTTATTTTATTTTATTTATTTTATTTTATTTTATTTTATTTATTTATTCTATTTCATTTATTTTATTTTATTATTTTATTTCATTTTATATTATGTTATTTTATTTTATCTTATTTAATTTATTTAATTTTATTAATTTTATATTTTATTTTATTTATTTTATTTCATTTATTTTAGTTATTTTATTTTAGTTATTTTATATTTTATTGTATTTATTTATCTTATTTCATTTATTTATTTTATTTTATTTTTATTTTAGGAAATATGACATATAAATATAATATGGTATCATGGAACCTGTAACAGAAAAAGGACAATAGGTAAAAACAATGTTTTGTGAAGCAATCCATTCATTCTAGACATTAGGGTTAGGGTAATCTAGTAGAGATAACACCACCCTCTTTTGGAGAAAAATTGTTGGGCTCTCTATGACATCCCAAGGAGGTGATATAATTTTAGAAAAGTAAACCTCAGGTATGAAAATCAACTACTGAGCTTTGTTTTGAGTTATCTGATATTTCTTCTGACAATAAACAAACATGATCAATAAGCTTAGATTCAATATTTTAAAGCTTCTAAATTTCAAAAATGGACATACATTTCACTTTTTAAAAACTAATTTAAATTTACATAGCCACATGCAGCTAGTAGCTACTACATTGGACAATATAGTTAAAAATATCCATAGAAGAGCCAGAGGGATCCCAGATTACCTGTGTCTAGTCAATATTTGAGACAATTTTAAGGTGGGTTTCTTGGGGTCCCACTCTAAAAACTGTTTTGTCTACCAAAGATTATTCTCCTTTCCAAACCCTGAACTCCAACTTTTGTCCTCCATAGACTGTGAGCCTGTAAAAATTCTGTTCATTTCTAGGGGAGCCTGGGTGGCTTAGTCAGTTAAGCATCTGACATCAGCTCAGGCCATGATCCCGTGGTTCATGAGTTTCTAGCTCCATGTTGGGCTTTGCACTGATAACTCAGTCTGGAGCATAAGGGAGTTTTCTCTGGAGCATAAGGGAAGCTTTCTGCCTCTTCTAAATATTGGCCCTATAATTTCTCATTGTCTACACAGCACTCGGTATTCAAATACTTTAAAAAATAAATTAAGATTACTGATCTCTAGAAATCCGAAGGAAACATTATAATACTGAGTAAATATACAACAAAAAATAATTGTTTTGAGACTGACCTCTATGATGAGAAAACAATAAATTTATATTGAATATTTACTGTGTGCCAAACAAAATGCAAGATTATTTCAAATATAATATAACTTGTTTGGTATTAAATTAGTTGCCTTTCTTTTTCCTCACTATAACCATCTGTATATTTACCCCTTGGTCCCTTACTCATCAATCTTTGCCCCTTACTCATCAACAAAATGGAAATTCAAATATTTTGAAATAATTTGAAAATTTGAAATTTTTTATTAAATTGTATTATGGCTATCCTAATTTTTGCATGTGATTTTCTAGTCAATTTTAAATCAATATGAGAAACTACAAATTTGGTTTCATAGAAAGTAAACATATTTCTATGCACAGACATAGCACTCGCACTTCAGAAGCCTGTCCTATGTTAAAGTTGCAGAATATTTAAACATATTTCAGGGCTGCCTGCCTGGCTCCATCACTGAAGTGTACGAAACTGTTTTTCTAATTTTTAAATTTTTTAAAAAATTATTTTTGAGAGAGAGAGAGACAGAGCAGGAGCAGGGGAGGGGCAGAGAGAGAGGGAGACACAGAATCTGAAGCAGGTTCCAGGCTCTGAGCTGTCAATGCAGCGCCTGATGTGGGGCTCGAACCCATGAACTGTGAGATCATGACCTGAGATGAAGTCGGGCACTTAAGTGACTGAGCCACCCAGGCACCCCAGAAGTGTGGGACTCTTGATGTTGGGATTGTAAGTGCGAGCCCCATACCTGGAGTAGAAATTACTTAAAAATAAAATCTTGAGGCGCCTGGGTGGCTCAGTCGGTTGAGCGTCCGACTTCGGCTCAGGTCAGGATCTCGCGATCTGTGAGTTCGAGCCCCGCGTCGGGCTCTGGGCTGATGGCTCAGAGCCTGGAGCCTGTTTCAAATTCTGTGTCTCCCTCTCTCTCTGGCCCTCCCCCGTTCATGCTCTGTCTCTCTCTGTCTCAAAAATAAATAAATGTTAAAAAATTAAAAAAAAAATAAATAAAATAAAATCTTAAGAAAAAAAAGTATATGTTTAATTTAGAATGAATCTAACTTTTTGTATGATGGTTTATAATTTTTGGAATTATTTAAAGTAGAAAGTTGTCTCAAATAACAAGTTAAAATTACTAGTTTGGAAAAATATGCAAAAATCCCATATTACACTTAAATATGATGGAATGTATATGGTTTCTTTGTGAAGTTGGAGTACAGTGATGAACTCCGCAGCAACAGATAATTCTTCATTTTATCATTTTTTCTTCCACATAATGAGATAGTATCTTTTCTGCAGAACAAAACATAAAAAATTTACCACATATTTAATGGCTTAAAAGAACATTTATTATTTCAGAGTTTCTTTGTATCAGAAGTCCAACATGGAATGACTGAGTTCTCTGTTCTATATCTGTATCTGTGTCTTCATCCAGAGGTTCAAATTGGCATAAAGATCAGCTTCCAAGCTCCCTGAGATTGTTTATAGAATTATTTCATTGCACCTTGTATGACTGAGGTTCCCTTTTGTTTGGTTGGTTGTTTGTTGCTGAACGGAGACCATTTTCAGTTCCTAGAAGTCACTCTCGAGAGATTTGCAATGTGTTTTCCTCCATATACAGTTTACAGTATGGCTCTTTTCTTCTTCAAGACTAGCAGCAATGTCTCTTGCTATGAATTACTCTCTTTAAGTATCAAGTCACAGGGGCGCCGGGGTGGCTCAGTCCGTTGTTCGAGCCCTGCGTCCTGCTCTGTGCTGACAGCTCAGAGGCTGGAGCCTGCTTCAGATTCTGCTCTCCCTCTCTCTCTGCCCCGTCCCACTCATGCCCTGTCTCTTTCTGTCTTAAGAATAAAATATTTAAATAAATAAATAAATAAATAAATAAATAAAAGAAGGATCAAGTAGTCCCTGTTATGGACTCATTTGATTGGTTCGGAGCTCCCTAGAGTAACCTTCCTTTTAAGTAATTCAAAGTCAACTGATTTGGGACTTTGGTCCCATCTGAAATATTCCTTTATCTTTCTCATATAAGTACCTTAATCACAGAAGGGATATCTTCACTCTAAAGGGTTGGGAATCAAACAAGGTATTACTCTACAGAGTGGGGCTTGTGAGGACCACCCTAGAATTCTGCCTTCTATATGTAGGAAAATACCTTAAATGATATTAGAATGTTTTTGGCAATGCTATTTTTTATCTAATATTAATATCTACAACTGAAAAACAGTATTTTTTTTTGCTTTTGACTAAATGTCACGGTTTTTATTTTGTGATAGAAGCAAATAATAATTTCATGTTTTACATGTTATAGTTTTTCTATGATTGCAAAATATTTCTCAAAACTAAAATGCTAGTAAATTTTAGACACATTTCTTTGATTAACCTTTGTAATATATTTTACCATAAATTAAAATAATTTTAAGAGAATAAGATAAGCAATCTCTTATCTATTTCTTCTATTTATAAAATAAAAATAACATCTATAAAATAATTTTACTATAGTATTTACCTTATTTTCACTCTTAGATATACCCTACATTTATAAATGTAGTATAAAGTATACAAAGTACAAAGTATACAAAGTACAAAGTATAAATTTTTATTTTAATTCTAGAAATATCAAATGACCTTAATTATTTGAAAATGAAATTTTTAATATTTTAAATATTAAAATACTTCAAATATAAGATTTAATTTCTGAAATTATTTTAATATCTTACTCCATATCTAGGCTTAAAAGAGAGAGGCAAAGAAAAAACAGCAGCAAACAAAAGGAAATAATATCAGGGGAAAAAGAAAGAAAAATATTCAATGATTATTTTTTAATGTTATAGTGTATAAATGATGCATTAAGTGATAAAAATATTCTAAAATCTAAATTTTAATATTTATACTATAAGCATTCTTCCTAAAGATAACCTAATAGGGGCGCCTGGGTGGCGCAGTCGGTTAAGCGTCCGACTTCAGCCAGGTCACGATCTCGCGGTCCGTGAGTTCGAGCCCCGCGTCGGGCTCTGGGCTGATGGCTCAGAGCCTGGAGCCTGTTTCGGATTCTGTGTCTCCCTCTCTCTCTGCCCCTCCCCCGTTCATGCTCTGTCTCTCTCTGTCCCAAAAATAAATAAACGTTGAAAAAAAAAATTAAAAAAAAAAAGATAACCTAATATTTTGAAGCATTAATAAATAAATTAACATAATTCTAAATATATATATATATAAAATCTAAATATAATTCTAAATGGTAATTAATTGCCATATTGTTGCTAAATACACCTAGATATAAATATAATGGGTGCTTTAACTTAAATAGAATTTGAACAAGTTGTTTTAATTAAAAATTAATTAATAATTCTAATTAAAAATTAATTTCTTTGTTAATTCATTAAACATCATCGACTTAGAACATACACAACACTGTTCACTGAACATTAAAGTAAGTGCAAAGGACTTAGTTTTGATAGATGCTGTAGTGATCAAGTAAAGATGAATATGAGAGCATATAGCAAGGAGATACTCAACTAAGCCTATGGAGCCCTGGCAGATTTTGTTGTGGAAGTGGCAGTTGACATGTACAATGACATGTGAGTAGAAATAAAGCAGGAGATTGATAAAAAGAAACATTGCAAGCACATAGAGCAGCATAGTTGAATTCAGCAGATGTTGCAGATACTGGGCCAAGATTCAGGAATGTTTCAGGTGAGTGTGTGTTCAAGTGCAAGGTGAGGCAGAACATTTTAGGACATATTATAAACATTGCCCCTTCTCCTAAGAACCAGAGCCAACCGCTGAAGAAATTCAGGCGGGAGAAAAAAAAAATAGTTCATTAAATTTATTCATTTAAATAAGTAAATTATACTCAGGGCACATAAAATTGTATGTCTAATGCAAGGTTGCCATTTTTTTCCTTTTATACCAGCTAATATTATTTTATGTTCAACATTGTGATGAAAAACTACACAGTGTGAAATTTAGAACTTAATGATAACTTTTATTACCTAGAAATAAGTGTTCGTAGATAATAATAATACAAATAACAGGTAATTATAGTATGTACTTGATGTATTTAGGTCTTTTCAATAGTCCATTTACAATATAGGCCAGGTAAATGTTAAAAATCGTCCATTGTTTTGTTAAAACTTTTAAGTTGTCCTTTTATCTTTGTCCTTTTAAAAATTTCCTTAGTCATTTATCATCCAGGCTGTGACTGTTCAGCTATGACAAATTCAGAGTGTTCAATTTATATGGAACATTTACTATATTTAGCTTTATTTTAAAACCTTAGCAATAGCAAATTTACTCCTGTTAAGTGGAAATCAGAACAATCTAGTGTGCCTTTAAAAAAAAAAATCATGTATCTCTCACTATGCTGCAAGCCACATAACATTATATATATATATATATATATATATATATATATATATATATATATACATACACATTAGAAGAAAAAAATATTTTCAATTGACCTTAAATGCTAAGAAACATAAAAAATTAAAATAAAATCTAACACATGCATGGGCATAGGGCATGGACTGTCGGTTAAGATAAGCACAATTACATATTTTTAAACATGTTTAATTTTGTTATTTGACAATAACAATGAGGCCATGCCACTTTAAATTCTACCAGCAATATGGAAGATCGCCTGTTTTGTTACAGACTAAACACAAAGTGAGTTATCAAGCTTCTGTATATTGGCCAAACTGATAGATGAGAAATGGCATTTTAGTGTAATTTGAAACCGCAGTTTTCTTATTATGAGTGAAGTTAGCATCTTTGAGAACCTTTGACATCCTTTTATGATGTGTCTGTTCATGTCTTCTGCCTCATTTTGTTTGCATTTTGGCCCTTTTCTTGGTGTTTTTAAAATTCTGTAGGGGCTGTAGAACTTTTCTATGGTATATATTGCAAATATTTCCTTCTGGTTTGTATTTTGTCTTTTGACTTTGCTTATTTTTTTATTCCTTATACAAAATTTTTGTCTTTTAATATTCTCAAATTTATCAATTCTCTATTACATGTGAATTTCAAGTCATGGTTAGAAAGTTTTCCTCAGATCCTTGTTACTAAGAAATTCAACTCTGATTATTGGGTCTATGGACAGCTCTTTTTAAATGTCTTCCTCAAAGGAAGTGCCACATTAAGCTGACTCTGTGTCTTAACACTTCCTTTGGCATTGAATATGCTTATAATACTTGAGACTTTAGCAACTACTTCCTATCATGAAAGGAAAGTGAGAGAATCCTAGAAGAGTTGGTTCTCATTTTTATAATTAATTAATTAATTTTAAAATTCAAGTATAATTAACACACATTGTTATATTAGTGAAATCCACATATAAGTGAAATCATAGAGTACTTGTCTTTGACTGAGTTATTTCACTTAGCATTATACTCTTTAAATCCATCCATGTTGTCGCAAATAGCAAGAATTCATTGTTTTTTTATGACTGAGGAATATATATATATATATATATATGTATCTATGCATATATATATACATACATATATACCACTTCCTCTCTATCCATTCATCTGTTGATGGATACTTGGGTTGCTTCCATATCTTGGCTATTGTATATAATGTTGCAATAAACATAGGCGTGCATATATGTTTTTGAATTTGTATTTTTTGTTTTCTTTGAGTAAATACCCAGCAATGGAATTACTGGATTATATGGTAATTCTATTTTTAATTTTTTGAGGAACGTCCATACTGTTTCCCACAGTGGCTACACCAGCTTGCATTCATTCATATCAATAATGCACAAGTGTTCCTTTTTCTCCACATTTTTGCCTTGTTATTTTGTGTGAAATTGTAATAAGTTCTTTACATATTTTGGATATGAAACCCTTATCAAATATATCATTCAATATATCTTTTCCCATTCAGTAGGTTGTCTTTTTGTTTTGTTGATGGTTTTCTTCGCTGTTCAAAAGCTTTTTATTTTGGTGTAGTCCCAGTAGTTTAATTTTGCTTTTATTTCCCTTGCCAAAGGAGACATATCTAAACAGTATGGTGTTGGCTCCAAATAGACACATAGATCAATAGAACTGAATAGAAGGCCCAATAATAAACCTGTGATTATATGGTCAATAAATCTCCGACAAAGGAGGCAAGAATATAAAATGGGAAAAAGTCTCTTGGGCTAACTGGATAGCTACATGCAAAAGAATGAAACTAGACCACTTTCTCACACCACACACAACATAAAGGTCAAAATAGATTAAAGAACTAAATGTAAGACCTGAAACCATAAAATTCCTAGAAGAAAACATAGGTAGTGATTTTTTTGATATCAGCTGTAGAAACATTTTCTAGATATGGTTCTTAGAATTTTAAGCTATTGGTAAGATCAGTATATCCCCAGCTTTCTCTTACTCAAAAATAAACAGCACTCCTGTGTATTTCAGTGACTATTAAATACTTAGATATGTTACTGATTTTTGCAGATGACAGAATCTCAGGGTGATATACTAAGCAGTATTTATAAGCTTATATGTGTCATTTATTCATTTTCTTGTGTGTTATTAACCATCAATTTCTCACTTCTTATACGAGATTGGCTACTTCTAGTCATCAGAAACTATTTTACTCCCTGTCTCCTTTAGTTATTTATTTTGAATCTTAAAACACGTATTTCATTTGAGTACATATGTTAGCATATTTACAAATTTATGGTCTATTCCTATACAGAATGAACAAAAATGCATTTGAATTCTAATACTCTAAAAACATAGAAGTATGGCTGTGAAATAGAGCATATCTCCTAGACTAATAAAGACTGGAAAACAAAAGTTATTTTTAGAAAATTTCATAAGCCAAGTAGACAAGGAATTAGTTGTACATACTGTTTTCCATAATGCTATATCATCAGGCCCTCTTAGATACATTTATTTTTTAATTAACCAATTAATTAGTTAATTTTCAATAAAAGCAAAACACAAGGTCTGGGATATATGGGTAATTTAAACATTTATGAAGCAGAAGTTCTAAATGTTGCAGATTTATGGATGTTCAGGATAACTCTCAAACAATAAAGATGTTCTAATTAGCAAAGAAAATAATTTATGTCAGTACAGAAAAAATGGACCTTGAATAAGATGAGCATTATGTAATGTAGCAAAATTTTGCCATCAAATGTCATTTATAGTCTACACTCTCTGGAAATCTACTTATGACAGCTCCCAAAAGAATCTTCAAGTCAAAATAAAAATTATTACACTTATCGTTAATTTGATGGTCTATCATCAATCTATTTTTCTAACCATCTACATATACTATAAAAGTCTTCTGAATGGTAACTAAATCGTTCATCATTAGGAGTCAGTAAAGCTCTTATCTATGTCAAATTAAGAGAAATATGTATATATTTCTGTTGAATTTCTTTGGGCCCTCTCTTTTACTCTTTCTTTCTTGCCCTCTCTCTCTCTTCTCACTTTCATATAGAGGTTATATGTTCTGAATCATTTATATCTCTTAATTCTTACTTTTTATATCAGATTTGCTGTTCCCTTGGACTTTTTTTTATTTTCTTTCAGTCACTCTGCCTCTGTACTGCATATACTAGTCAGACCCATGTAATGGAGGCATTCGTGAAGTTGAATTTTCCTTCAATGTATTCTGCTAAAGTATTCATTTATTCAACTTATATTTTTGAGAACCTAGCATATGCTCAGGGTTGATGATACAGATACAAATACATAGGTTCTTATTTTAAGAAGCTTACAATAGAGTGGTAAAGACAAAGAAGCGATGGTGTCAATTATTATTGGAAATATTAAGCATATGAAGTAAGCACAGTCAGACAATGAACGCTGCATTTGCTTGTTATCCAAGAAAAGCTGCTATACTCTGTGCTGCAGCATTTTACTTAGAAAGCTGCTGTCATTTTCCTCAGTGCTGGATCTTGACATGACAGCTCTGAGTCTCTCTAAGCAGCTCTGCTGAATTTTATGAAAGATTTGTTTCCTGATTTTTTATTTTTAAGATAAAAAAGTGACTCTTAAAATTAATCCAACTGGGGGAAAAAAGTTTAATCTCTCAAATTCATGAATTTATAATACCTCTCATTTGATTGCATCAGGTGGGTTTGATCAGAAAAAGAGAATTACTATATGTGATATGCATTAAGGAATTCGTTGTAGGAATTAAACCTTGCACAATTTTATAATCTGATTAAGTGGTGCGTGTTGCTTCTGCATGTAGTATTGTGCATGAATGGGGGGAGAACGAGAACAAACTGGAAATAACAAGAATAAAATGAAACCCCAAAGAAAAACTGAACCCTACATCCAACTTCCATGAACAATTTTGATGATAAAGGTAACCTGTGGAATAAAGTAGAGCTCTTTAGTACAGTTATATTTACATCTGATCCAACATTTGGAAAAGCTGAAAGATGAGATCAGATGAGAGTGGAAAGAATAAAGGATTGATTGTAACCTGACACCAACCAGTTGAACCAGTTATTCAATAACATCATACATGAGATTCAAAAGTGTATGTTGCTTACAAACATCTTCACAGTGTAGAAGTGACAGCTAACAGTCACTAAAAGTGCTAAAAGTCACTGCTAACAGCACCTGGGTGGCTCAGTCAGTTAAGCATCTGACTTTCGCTCAGGTCATGATATTGCAGTTCCTGAGTTTGAGCCCCATGTTGGGCTCTGTGTTGACAGCTCAGAGCCTGGAACCTGCCTCAGATTCTGTGTGTGTGTGTGTGTGTGTGTCTCTCTCTCTGCCCTCCCCCTGCACATTCTCTGTCTCTGTCTCTCTCTCTCTCTCGAAAATTAAATAAATAAATAAATAAATAAATAAATATTAAAAAAAAAAGAACTGACTGCTAACACATTTCCATTTAACAAATATCATGCAAATGTCTAACCAATACTAACTTGGTACCATACAGAATTCTAAAAAATAAAGTTCCAGATTATTAAGATGACATATTAAGAAAATACAATGATAATCAATTTTCAATCTACAAAACTCCCATAGTTCAAGGATTTGTAATATATAATCTAAAGCTCATCAATGAATAAGGTAGATGATCTATTTTATCTCATTCTAAGACTCAAAACCAAGAAATCTCTGTCTGGTCACATAATTTAAATAACTTTCAGCCTTAAAAATAAAACTGCTAGTTATTTTACCATCAAATGTAGAGTTATTTGAGAATAACAGATAATGGCAAGTCAGGACAAGTATGCTATGGCAAAACCAAGTGAGTCCTGAGAACAAAGGGACACTTTTATAGAAGAAAGGGGGTTATTGGAAGGGCTATTACAAATAAAAAGTCCATTGAAGCAAACTGGGAGTTTGAACTATGGTAGCTTCTCGCTGGCTGAGTTGACAGTCTCTCATTGGCTGTGCTGTTGCCAGGGGAGGGAAAAAAATCTTTCTTCTTCTTGCGGAGGTAGTAAAGTAGTATCTAAAGTACTATCAAGTTGCAAGGTACAGCTTTTCCTGTGGAGTCAGGAATTGACAGACAGGTGATAGGGCATGGGAGCTCCACCTGCTGGCATCTCCACTCCAATTTTTTTTTTTTTTTCAACGTTTATTTATTTTTGGGACAGAGAGAGACAGAGCATGAACGGGGGAGGGGCAGAGAGAGAGGGAGACACAGAATCAGAAGCAGGCTCCAGGCTCTGAGCCATCAGCCCAGAGCCTGACGCGGGGCTCGAACTCACGGACCGCGAGATTGTGACCTGGCTGAAGTCGGATGCTTAACCGACTGCGCCACCCAGGCGCCCCCTTTTTTTTTTTTTTTTAAGAGAGGGAGAGAAAGAGGATGTGGAAGAGAGGGGTGGCAGAGGCAAAAAGAGAGTGAATCTCAAGCAGGCTCCACATTCTGTGTGGAACCCAACACGTGGCTTGATCCCACAATCTTGGGATCATGACCTGAGCCAACATCAAGAGTTGGACTTCTACATACTGAATAACCCAGGTGCCCCTCCATTCTAAATGAGGTTTCCTTTTATTAATTTTCACAACATGAACAAGAAACCAATTGAATGTGTAACTAGTTAGTAATTAAGAATAAAATGGGAAGAGTAATATTGAAAGTCTCCAATAGAAAACAACGACTGAACCTGAAAAAATAGAACATAAGACCATTTATTCACTCATCCATCCTCTACTTCATCATCCTTCTATTCATCTAGCCGTTTGGTAAATATTGTCTATAAATTGTGTAATAATCAAGGCTACAAGAATACAAAGATATATACAAAGGCATGGCTGCCATTGAAAAATTGATATCTTAGTGAAGAATCAATACATAGGACTATATCACAAAGCAGTATGAAGACTATCCTACAAGTGCACATCAAGTACAGAATCATTATGTGAGAAGGAATAAACATAATTCATTCAGTACAGATAAATACCATTATGTACTATTGTTCGTTTCAACTCAGATATGAAGAAGGAATCAAACACTGAAAAGAAATCTATTCAATATTACACTTGTTTCACTGGCTGCTTAGTTTTTTTTTTTTTTAATTTAGTTGTTTTTGTTTGTTTGTTGTTTGCTAACTTGTTTTTTTGCCAGCTTGAATATACAAACAAAGTAAACCTAAAGATGGAGTGATGACACAGGTGGAGTCTTACACTGTGGTAGCAGGGTAGATTTGTATCTAACAGACATTCCTATTCTATACTTTAGGAGATCCCAATTTTCTTTTGACAGCAACATGCATTAGGGATGAGTAATGATTGCTCTAAATTAGTTTTAAAAGCTTAAATCTGTTGTCCTTGGCAAATGATTATTCTAGAGTTGGGCATTTGATCCAGTTCTGGCCATTACATGTATGGAAAATTTTGCTAAAGAGTTATGGAAACACTTTACTCTCTTTTGGAAGAATCAACAGAGATATCCTCTCTTTCCTTCTCTCTGAACCTTTTTGCTTTGGGCACTACACGAGAGTGTGGAGCATCTTGCCTCTTTACAGTTGTATTGTGGCCACAAAGACAAACAGAATGCCAAGGAATCATACAGCAGCCCAATGAAGCCAGGATATCATTAAACTGTTTTCATTCAACCATCGAATCCCTGAGAGCAGATTTTTTCTTAAGTGAAGTATCACCTATTTGAATTTTTAAAAGAAGTTTTAGTGTGGTGTTATGTTACTCAAAGCTGAAACATCCTTAAGAGGACCTGATGAGCCTTGTATGAACTAAGAAATATTTGACTTTAGATATGCTCAAATTTATTTAATTCAGCAGAGATACTCTTGTATAATTAAAAGGTACTTGAAAAGAAATTAAGGATTATATGCCATATGACTAATTATATAAGTGTTTATATTGCTATACTTTCATTCAATAAACATTTATGAAGAAATTTTACATAAAGTGTATAGAAGGTATATAAACATGAAATAAAATGTTCACAGTATACATGGTATTTATCTAATGGGAAAGATTATTTGGGGCACATCTACTGGAAAACTAGGCAGAATGTGGCCTATGTCATAAGAGACAGATGGAATAAATTTTCAAGGAATTCAGGACAAGAGTAAGTCTTGTTTTCTTTTAGCATCAATGAAAACATTATGGAGAGAGAGGCATATTTAGGATATTTTCCTCTGAAAGATGGGAAATATTATTGGAAGACATGATGCAGAAGGCTACTCATTTCAAAGAAAAATAATTAATGAAATATTTTGTATAGGCAGAAGATTTTGATTGGGGTTTGATTCTGGGTGGGGTGGCAATATCAAGAAAATTTTATACCTTGTTTTCTACAGGGATTTGAAATTTAAACAAGCATTTTTAGTAATGTCATACTACAACCAGAGCCCGCATCTATGTAGATAAATGTGTTCTTAATGGGTATGACTGATGGGAAAGAAGAAAAATGGCAGCCATAAAGATTTAATACTAGATAACTTTAGAATAAACACAATGAATGCTGTATGAGAGTAGTATCAGTTATCAGTGTGTTAGTGTTTAGTAGCATTAGTTCTGTTAGAAAATTGTGAGTTAGTGGAAAACTTAATATTCTTTTGTCTTTAGCCTTATCAGTAGGAAGCCCTGTTGTTGAGTATATAGCTTATGCATCACTACATTTTTAAGATCATATTACCAAATGTCATCATATAACACATGAATAACAAGAACATTAGTTTCTAAAACACTTCAAGCAAGAGTAACTACCACAAGTACTTTCTAAAACATTTTTTTTGGAAATTTGAGTATATCTATTCTTATTTACACTTAGAATATTATACAAAATGAATTTTTTTTAAATTTTTTTTTCAACGTTTATTTATTTTTGGGACAGAGAGAGACAGAGTATGAATGGGGGAGGGGCAGAGAGAGAGGGAGACACAGAATCGGAAACAGGCTCCAGGCTCTGAGCCATCAGCCCAGAGCCTGACGCGGGGCTGGAACTCCCGGACCGCGAGATCGTGACCTGGCTGAAGTCGGACGCTTGACCGACTCCGCCACCCAGGCGCCCCTATACAAAATGAATTTAATAAGCTTTTTGAAATAAGCATTCTGTTGGGGAAATTTAGTTTTTCAAATGTATGGTTTCAGAAGTGAGTACTCTCATATTATCTCTATACATGATATTGGCTCAAGAATTCTTCTCTTGAAAAAATTACTTCTTATCAGGAAAGCTTGTAAGTTTTTAAGTATATAAGTTCGTAAGTATAAACTATTTGGAAAAACTAAATGCTAATGATTCATTAGAATATTATTGAACTACTACTCCTACACTTTTGGAGTGGTGTTGAGCAAAGGACTTGAAGAACAATGATGAGATCCAAGTTTGTTCTGAGTAATAGAGTTGGGCCTTTATCTACATATCTACATAGCAAGTAACACAGTCTATAGAGAAAGACACTGTCTATATTTCCCAAAATCTTCAACAGGTGATAAAATCATGCCAGGAAAATTGGACTTTATAATAAGGCCTCAAATAAGAAAAGGTATATAAAATAAGTGGGTTCTGAGACATAATACACAGCATGGTGACTATAGTTAATAATATTGTATTATATATTTGAAAATTGTCAGGAGAGTAGAACTCAAAAGTTCTAATCAAAAGGGAAAAAAGGTAACTATGTGTTGTGATAGATGTTAACTACACATATTGTGGTAATCATTTTTCAATAAATATAAATATCGAATCCCTATGTTGTACACCTGAAACTAATATAATGCTATATGTTAATTAAATCTTAACTTTTTTTTAAAGGAAAAGAATAAGGAAGCAAATTGACCAGGGCAAGAAACATTTTCACTAAATTCTTTGAATATAGGATTTTGGGGCGAGATGTTTGAAAAAATACAATGAAGAAGTTTTGCTCTGGTTCTTTTGTGTCAAGGCCTTCAATTACTATAAAATATTTTGGATGTGGAATTTTTTTCTTTCATCATAAGAATAAGAAACACATTTTATAAGGTAGTTGAAGATGTTATATGTATTTACACAGGTAAAAAAATATAATGAACAAATGATTAATAAATAACTTTTATCTGTAGTAATAAATAATTTTATAAAATAAGTTGTATTCAGATTGACATGAAAGAAAATATCAGATTTCTGAAGATAGAGTTGGAAGAAAACAATCTCTAACATAGAAAATACTCAGAGGAAATGTATAAAGCCTAGAAGCTTAGTTTAGAGAGTGGAACTCAGTATAAGCTTTAGTTGAGTTTGAAGTTTTCTTAAAACTAGATATCATAGAAGATATGATATTTATTAGTGCATAGTGAAAAAGTGATTTTTATATTATTTTTGATTTTAATTAAAATAATAGTATGAAGGTTAATGAAAAAATCATTAGAGAAGGAGATACTGAAGCTCCACAAAAAGAAACCGAGAGAGACAGCGACAGATAGAAAATAATTGATTCACTTAAGAGAAAAGTAGGGCGCCTGCGTGGCTCAGGTTGGTTAAGCATCTGACTCTAGATCTTGGCTCAGGTCATGATCTCACATGAGTTCAAGTTCTGCTTGGGTCTCTGTTTCTCCTCCTCTCTCTGCTGCTCCACCCAAAATAAATAAATACACTTAAAAAAAAATAAATAAAGAAGAGAAAGGTATCTGGGAGTCCTAGTAAAAAGGTACAACAGAAATAGGGATCATATAAGTTGTCATTAATTTCTTTATTCATACTTTCAGTCATTCAACAAGAATATTTGCCAAAGGCTGCATTATTTCGTGGGACACAACAGTGAGCACAATTGACAAAATTTACTTTCATGAATCATTGGTAGAAAAAGATGTTATACCACAAAAATGTAATAGGTGCTATAGAAGTAGACAGGACTAGGGGCGCCTGGGTGGCGCAGTCGGTTAAGCGTCCGACTTCAGCCAGGTCACGATCTCGCGGTCCGTGAGTTCGAGCCCCGCGTCAGGCTCTGGGCTGATCGCTCGGAGCCTGGAGCCTGTTTCCGATTCTGTGCCTCCCTCTCTCTCTGCCCCTCCCCCGTTCATGCTCTGTCTCTCTCTGTCCCAAAAATAAAATAAAAAAAAAGTTGAAGAAAAAAAAAAAAAAAAGAAGTAGACAGGACTAGAAAAGAATAATGGGGCAGGCAAAATTCGAGGGCATTCCTCACTGAAGGAGAACAAAAGTCAAGGTGATAAAGGAAGTTCCGGGTGTTGAATTGCTTGAGCACAGACTCAAGAGTTGAGTAGATCTTCAGTATTTAAGGAATTGTAAGAAGGCCTGTGCTACTGGGAATACACCAATCCATGAGATCAGAGAGGAAGGAAGAAGAATGATTCATGACTTCCGGAATTACAGATGTGATTTTAAGAGCAATTGGATGGGGCGCCTGGGTGGCGCAGTCGGTTAAGCGTCCGTCTTCAGCCAGGTCACGATCTCGCGGTCCGTGAGTTCGAGCCCCACGTCGGGCTCTGGGCGGATGGCTCAGAGCCTGGAGCCTGTTTCCGATTCTGTGTCTCCCTCTCTCTCTGCCCCTCCCCTGTTCATGCTCTGTCTCTCTCTGTCCCCCAAAAAATAAATAAACGTTGAAAAAAAAAATTAAAAAAAAAAATAAGAGCAATTGGAAGGCATTACAATGCTCAAATAAGATTATCGATTTAAAATGTAAAACAATGATTCAGACTTCTGGGTGCAGATGTATTAGAAAAGGAGCAGGAGGGATATTATTTCATCCGGGAAGAAATAATAACAAAAGCTAAAGTAGTGGCAGTGGAATTTAAAAGAAATTAAGAGATTTGAGATATAATTTAGAGTAGAAACAGGAAGGCATTTAATTTTATATGTATATTTGAGTCTGTGTTACTTTAAAAGTTCAAATTTTATTTTTAAGATGTGCATTGTGTAATGGTGAAAATAAAATTAGCAAATAATAGACATAAATAATATAAATTTATACAGCATACAGTTCTGCACTAGATTCTAGATGTGTATATAAAGTGAAAATTATGATTTAGATAAATAAAAATCAAAAAACTTTATCTGATTTGTCATAAAAAATTAACTTATTTACAATTGTCTTCTTAAACTAAAAGGTAGAAAGTGTTTCACATTATATATTACTCAAGCTGTAAAGAGACACTGTGGGCTTTAAAGTTATTAATTTTTCACCTTTGAAATAGTGTTCTTGCCTAAAGAGAATGGGTTGGGATGCTTTTCTCACATTAATTCTATACAACAATAAACTTCTTTGAATACAAATTACCTGGAACTCCTGGGAATCCAGTGGGCATACACTCTATGTTTAAAATAATTAAAAAGAAGAGAGAGAAGAAAATAAAGTGGTTATTGTAGAAAATGGAAAAGGAGAACTAAGAGTTGTTAAAATGACCTCTAATACTAACAAGCCACGTACAACAGCTACCTATAGAGATGACTGTTTCGCCTAATCATGTTAGGTCTTTTAACATGGTAAATTATAAAGCAGAGTTCAAGAATGGCCACTTACTGCATTTTATTGTACTGCATGCTATTATGTATTGATTTCTTCATACTACAATATTGGCTGCAGAAAATGTAATTCTCTAAGCAGTGACCTCCCAAAGTAAACAGAATCTCAGAAAAGGAAATTATTGTTTGCCAGTTAAATGTTATAAAGTAAAATTGAACATGTTTTTAGTTGAATTTCATAACAGACATTAAGAATATTCATTTTACTTATCAAGAAAAGGCCCTAAATTTAGGTAAGAATTGAACAAATACACATGTATTTTGATGAGAGCTCTCAAGAGAGGAACTAAATTTGTAATCTTGCAGAGAACATTTTTAAAAATCATCGCCTATGAAATAGCAGCATACATTTGGACTAGAAACAAAATAATCATTACAATTTACCTGAAATATGGGCATATCATCAACATTGATGGTTAATTTAATATTCATGAAAAATGAAATGTGATGTTTATTAGTTTTGCGTTATCAATATATTCAGTAAAAATAAATTTTATTATTGATTATTATATTTTGATGTAAGTATGAGATGTCTTGTGTTCCTCAGTTTCTACCCATAAATCAGTTAGAAATAGAGCTGAACAAATACCACTAAAGTTCAAATATATGTTTTAATTTGAATATTCCTCTTTTCAAAAATTTTTTAATATTTATTTAGTTTTGAGAGAGAGAGAGAGAGAGAGAGACAGACAGACAGACAGACAGAAAGACTGCAAAGGGTGGCAGGCCAAAGAGAGGGAGACACAGAATCCAAAACAAGCTCAAGGCTCTGAGCTGTCAGTACAGAGCTCAGTGTGAGGCTCAAACTGAAAAACTGAGATCATGACCTGAGCCAAAGTTGGACACTTAACTGACTGAGCCAGCCAGGCGCCCCCTAATATTCTTCTTTACTGGATATTTTTACAAAACATTATATTCCATTTTCTGGGTAATAATATTGCTTAATAACACTATGGGGAATTAAGTATTTCGTGCATTGTTAAAGCAATTTTCTACTATAAACTGTAGAAAAACATATTGCACTCAATTCTCATCAACATGAAATTCCTGTCAAACTGTACCTTCTATATTCAAAACATTGACAAATGTTAAATATTGCTAAGTATTAAATATTAAACTATGGTTTAATTAAAGATCTTATTCACTTACTAATTTATTCACAAAATTTCATGAACCATTATCATATGACACTTTTCTAGCAAATAGGATATAACACTGGGTTAAAGCTAACTGTCCTCAATAACTTTATAATTGAATTCTCTGTATGGCAAGTAAAGAAAACTTTTTTATGAATTCATATTGTTGACATGCTATGGATGAAATAAACAGGTTTATAGACAGTGGACTGGAGAGACATTTTGAGACTATAAAATAATTGTAAGGTTGACAGACTACACAAAGACAATGGGGTGAAAATTTTATATAGCTAAATAATCAAGTATAAATAGATACAATATTTCTGTAACTTATTTATCGATAAAGTAACCTAAAAGCAGGGGGAAGTAAATACTCTTTCTCTATCCACACCCAATATATATATACTCACTATAGCCTTGGATTTTATTACATTATTTTGCACATCCCTTCTAAAGCCTGGAATATATTTGTCTGGTACTTTACCTTTTAAAAAATCATGCCATGGGAATGCAAGCTGGTGCAGCCACTCTGAAAACAGTATGGAGGTTCCTCAAAAAACTAAAACTAGAACTACCCTATGACCCAGCAATTGCACTACTAGGCATTTATCCAACGGATACAGGTGTGCTGTTTCGAAGGGACACATGCACCCCCATGTTTACAGAAGCACTATCAACAATAGCCAAAGTATGGAAAGAGCCCAAATGTCCATCGATGGATGGATGGATAAAGAAGATGTGGTATATTAATACAATGGAGTATTACTTGGCAATCAAAAAGAATGAAACCTTGCCATTTGCAACTATGTAGATGGAACTGGAGGGTATTATGCTAAGTGAAATTAGTCAGTCAGAGAAAGACAAAAATCATATGACTTCACTCATATGAGGACTTTAAGAGACAAAACAGATGAACATAAGGGAAGGGAAACAAAAATAATATAAAAACAGGGAGGGGCCAAAACAGAAGAGACTCATAAATATGGAGAATAAACTGAGGGTTACTGGAGGGGCTGTGGGAGGGGGGATGAACTAAATGGGTAAGAGGCACTAAGGATTCTACTCCTGAAATCATTGTTGCACTATGTGTTAACTAATTTGGATGTAAATTAAAAAAAATAAAAATAAAAAAACAAGCTATTAAATGCAAAAAAAGAGAAGATATACAGATGTTGTATAAGCATGTACTCAGCAGTCAAAAAGGGACATACTGCTGATATACACATCAACCTGGGTAAATCTTCAGAGATTATGCTGAGTGACAAAAGCCAATCCCAAAAGGTTACATACTGTCTGACTCTAGTGATATAATCTTCTTAAATTGACAAAATAATAGAAATGGAGAATAGATTAGCAGTCAATTAGTTAGCAGGTCAAGTGGTATGGATAGGAGATGGGGTGGTGGGAAGAAAGTAGGTATGATTATAACCTCACAAGGCCAACATTAGAGGTCTTAGTGGTAATGGAATCATTCTGTATCTTGATTGGGGTGGTCATACAATTGCATACAAACACACACACATGAATGAGTACAGGTAAAACCAGGGAAATATGAACAATATTGGTAGATTATATCAATGCTGATATTCTGGTTGTGATATTGTACTATAATTTTCTAAGAAATTACCTTGGGGGTAAACTGTGTCTGATAAACAGGATCTCTCTGTATTCTTTCTTATGACTGCATGTGAGTCTGCAATTATCTTAAATTAAAAGTTTGATTTAAAACATTGTAGAAAAATCACGCCAATTTTATTTCAATGGAATAAGAGCAAAAATTAACTACTGGGACTAAATCAAAATAAAAAGCTTCTGCACAGCTAAGTTAACAATCAACAAAGCTAAAGGGCAATTTACTTAATGGGGAAAGATATCTGCGAATGACATATCTGATAAAGGGTTATTATCCAAAATCTATAAAGAATTTATACAACTCACCACCCAAAAAAACAAATGATCCAATTAAAAATGGGCAGAAGACATGGACATTTCTTCAGAGACATACAGACAGCCAACAGATACATGAAAAGATGTTCAACATCACTGATTGTTAGCGAAAAGCAAACCAAATCTACAATAAGATATCACTTCACATGTGTCAGAATGGCTAAAACCAAAATCACAGGAAACAACAAGTGTTGGTGAGGATGTGTAGAAAAGGGGAATCTTGCCATTGTTAGTGGGAATGCAAACTTGTGCAGCCACTGCAGAAAACAGTATGGAGGTGTCTCAAGAAATTAAAAATAGAACTACCCTATGCTGCAGTAATTTCAGTACTGTACTGAATATTTACTCAAAGAATAAACAAACAAACAAACAAAAACTCTAGGGCCACATGGATGGCTCAATTGGTTAAGCGTCTGATTTCAGCTCAGGTCATGATCTCACTGTTTGTGAGTTCAAACCCCATATTGGGCTCTGTGCTGACAGCTCAGAGCCTGGAGCTTACTTCGGATTCTGTATCTCCTTCTCTGTCTGCCCCTCCCCCACTAATGCTCTGTTTCTCTGTATCTGTCTCTCTCTCAAAAACAAATAAACATTTAAAAACTTTTAAAAAGTATACAAAAGACTATGCATCCTATGTTTATTGCAGCATTATTTACAAAAGTCAAATTATGGAAGAATCCACAGTGTACATATGGATAAAAAGTAGGTGGTATATAATGGAATATTATTCAACCATAAAAGAATGAAATATTGCCATTGCAGCAACATGGATGGAACTAGATAGTATAATGCTAAATGAAATAAATCAGAGAAAGACAAATACCATATGATTTCTTTCATATGTAGAATTTAAGAATCAGACACATGAACAAAGGAAAAAAGAGAGAGAAACAAACCAAGAAACAGACTCTTAACTATAGAGAACAAATAGATGATTACCAGAAGGGAGGTGGAAGGGGAATGGGTGAAAACAGGTGAAGGAGATTAAGAGTACACTTATGATGAATGCTGATAGAATTGTTGATTCATTACATTGTATACCTGAAAGCAATATAACTATACTGGAATTAAAATAAAAAACAAAAAAATCATGCCAATGTATATACTTCTCTCACAAAAAAGTAATGTTTTAAATGATCTAGTATCAAATATAGCCAATGTCATATTTTTATCCTATACTTTTGTTTCACTCCTGGAAATCTAGTAAACCACTAGGGGTATATATGCCTAAGTTTGAAGAAAAGAATGTAATATATGAGGTATGTTTTATCTATCTATCTATCTATCTATCTATCTATCTATCATCATCGATCTATCTATGTATCTATTCACAATACAACATAAGGGGCAGAATTTCTGGGATGACGACGTAAAAACCTCTCTGAATTTGTTCTTCAATAAAGGCAACAAAAATACTGATGAATTGTCAATACCACTTCAGAACTACGGAAATTAAACAAATTTGCAATCTGTTTATTGAAGAGAAACCGCAGAACTGCTGAGCAGTGGGATTTTACGGCATTGTGCATACACTACTCTCATTTCCTCTCTCCCCAGTTCTATGATATACTTAAATACAAGTAACCTTGCAATCACAGTAACTGTGAAAAACAGCAACATTGATGCCACGTTTATAGTTTCACCAAAAGCCTTATTCCCAGAACAACATCACTCAGATTTGTTTTGCACCTCTCTGGAAAAGCAACATTATCTGCAGGAAGTTTTCATCATTTGACCTTACAAGGAGTTCACTCCATGGGAAAAATCCAATTCCCAGAGAATTAGCTAGAACATATATCAGCTACAATTATTGCACATCACATCTGGCTGGAATAACAACTGGGGAATACAAGGGCTCAGTGAAAAATTTTAAAGGAAGATCTGAGGAACAGGATGTCCACAGGGGAGTTTGAAAACTCTGACATAGTTCTAGGAATCTGGAGGCTAAACACATGTATATACTAGATTCCTATTCCTACTGTAGCAAATTATTATACACAATTATTTACAACACATAAATTTATTATCTTTAAGTTCTATAGGTCATAAATCTGATGTATTGTCATTAAGACTGAGTTTATTTCTAGAGGCTCTACGGTGGAATTCATTTCTTCGCCTCTTCCAGCCTCGGCCTCCGTCCTCTTCCATCTTCAAAGCCCTCAGTGGTTGGTGGAGTCTTTTGTACATTGTATGACTTTCACTTAATCTATTTCTTCCTACCTCTTATACTTTTAAGGATCCTTGTAATTGCATTGAGCCAACCTGGATAATCCAGAGTGAACTCCTTACTTTAAGGTCAGATGATTAGCAATCTTAATTCTCCATTGACATATAACATAACATATTCATAGGTTTTGGGGATTAGGATGTGGACTTTTACGGGGGCTTACTACAATCGGTGTATAGATATTTTATTTTATTTTTTACATTTTATTTATTTTTGATAGAGAGAGACAGAGCACAAGTGGGGGAGGGGCAGAGAGAGACAGAGACAAAGAATCTGAAGCAGGATCCAGGCTCCTAGCTGTCAGCACAGAGCCCAACGTGGAGCTCGAACTCACAAACCGCGAGATCATGACCTGAACCAAAGTCGGACGCTTAACCGACTGAGCCACCCAGGCGCCTCCGTGTATAGATATTTTTTAAAATAAAGTGTAAACAAAGCCAATTATACTTTCTACAAACTATTTCAAAGAAAACTGTACTCTTGTACAGCTTCTAACAGAGGAAAAAAAATATTACAAGATACATTCAGTGATGCCCATTGGGAGAGCATACTTTGGATATAATCTTCTGTATTCCTTAATGTAAATATTCAGTATGTCCTTTGAGTTTGATATCATTCATTCACATTACTAATACACTTTTCTTGATTTAACTTCATGCCTCTTACCATTTTGGTGCCCACTGCTTCCCTCAGAAAATTTATCATGACAAAATAATAAATTGGATTTCTGCTATGCTTCACTGTGTTGAGAATTTGGTAATTGTAATTCAGTCATTAAATATAAACTTGACAAATTCTAGATTTATTAATGTAACTGAATACTTTTTTTTTCTGAAATAATAAGAATATGCAATATCAATGTAAAACCACCACGTGTTTTTCTACTTTAGTAGACATGTGATTCAGCTTTCTCATATGCCTTTTTGTTTTCTCTTTAATTCTAAAGTTATTTTTATTTATTTTTTGTTATTCTTATTGCTTGTCTTATTGTTTTCCAAAATGTTTCCATCATTAGAATGGGTCTTGGTAAAATAATCCTCAGGTACTTAATTTCCCATTTTCAAAATATTGCATTCTTTTGGCTTAAGAGAAATCTCCCCAAAGTAGTAAAACTCTATTTAAACAAAGTCCTCCATTTCCAGCACTTAAGCATAAAGGAAGGAAAAGGTATACAGGGAACATATTTTGTGATTTTAATGACTGTGAGTTCATAGTTGACATCTTTTTCTAAAGCAAAAATTTAAAATGCACAACGTAATTGGCTCACCATTGGTTAGGAAACTAAGATCTATATTTTGTTTCTTTTTTTATAAGAATTTATTATTATCTTATTTTTTTAAATATTTTAACATTTATTTATGTTTGAGAGAGAGAGGGAGAGAGAAAGAGAGAATGAGTGGGGGAGGGGCACAGAGCAATGGAGACACAGAATCAGAAGCAGGCTTCATGCTCTGAGCTGTCAGCACAAAGCCTGACGCCGGGCCTGAACTCACGAACCATGAGATCATGAACTGAACCAAAGTTGGAAGCTTAACCGACTGAGCCACCCCGGCACCCCTGGACTTCATTATTATTTTAGATCAGTTTTAAGTTCACAGCAAAATTGAGGGATTTCCCTTTCTTCCATACACATAAAGGCTACATCATTTTCAACATTCGCCACCAAATCAGTACATTTGTTACAATTGATGAACCAACATTGACACATCATAATCACCCAGAGTCCGTAGTTTACATTATGGTTCCTTCTTGTACTACATATTATATGGGTTTAGACAAATGTATAATGACATGTATCCATCATTATGGTATCATACAGGGTATTTTCACTACCCTGAAAATACTCTGTGTTCTGCCTATTCATTCCAATCTCCTACGTCTCCAACAAGCATTGATTTTTTTACTGTCTCCATATTTTACCTTTATCAGAATGTCATATAGGTGGAATCACACAGTATGTAGCTTTTTGTATTGGCTTCTTTCAGTGAAAAATATGCTTTTAAGTTTCCTCCATGTATTCCCATGTTGGTGGCTCATTTCCTTTTAATGCTAAATAACATTCCACTCTGTATGGATCACAGTTTATGAATCCATTTACCTCCTGGAGGACATCTGGTTCCTTCCAAGTCCTGGCAGTTATGAATGCTACAAGTATCCATGTACAGGTTTTTCTATGCACATAACTTTTCAACTACTTTTGGTAAATTACAAGGAATGTGGTTATTGGACCATATGTTAAGAGTATGCTTTAGTTTTGTAAAACACTGCCAAACTGTCTTCCAATGTGACTGTACCATTTTGCATTCTTACCAGCAATAAGAGCTTCTGTTCTTCCACATGCATGCCAGAATTTTGTGTTGTCATAGTTCCAGATTTTGTTCATTCTAATAAGTATGTAGTGATATCTCATTGTTTTAATTAGCATTATCCTAATGACATATGATGTGGAGCATGTTTTCATATTCCAATTTTCCCTCTGTATATTTTCTTTGGTAAATGTACATTAAGGTCTTTGGCTCATTTTTTTAATCAGACTGAATTCCTATTGTTGAGTTTTTTAAAGAGTTCTTTGTATATTTTGGATAACAGCCCTTTACCAGATGTGTCTTTTTCAACATTTCTCCCAGTCTGTGAATTGTCTTCTCATTGTCTTTACATTGTCTTTTACAGAGAATATATATATATTTTTATTTTAACAAAGGCCAGATTATCAATTATTTCTTTCATGAATCATATCTTTAGTGTTATGTCTAAAATGTCATTACCACACCCAAGGTCATTTAGGTTTTCTCCTACATATTTGTATTGCATGATATCTGTTTAAATGAAAATAATACGTATTTTATTACATATACTACTGGACAGATAGTGATATTAATAATAGCTAACATTATTAAGTACTTACTATGTGTTAGGAGTTTTGTTAAATTCTTATCATTGGTTATCTCATTAGGTGAACTAATGAACCATATGAAGTAGGTTCTTTTATTATCAAGATTTTATAGAGAAGGAATCTGGAATAGGAGAGGTTAGGGTAATTTAACCAAGGTCACACAGTTATTAAGTGATATAGCTAATGGTTTAACATGGGCAATGTAATTCCAAACTTTGGACTTGCAGTAAGGGTATTATTCTACCTCTATACTATGCTCTATCCTGTTCACATCTATTTGGGGGAGGACTATAATTACTCCAAGTAAAAAACACATTAGTAAGTAAATTCATATTCACATTTCCATCTTTTTAGAAGCTTTCTCCATGAGCAGTAAAGATATAATTAATTAATTTGCATTGGTTTTCTGATATATATGATACTTCATTTTCTCATTCTCTGATGTTGTATCATACATTGGTAAGCTATAAAAACATAACAAATGAAAAAAATCACAAAGTTCTTTTGTGTTCCTATCAAGAGGATAACCTCCTACTTTATTTCTGTGTACATTCTAGCACAATAAAAACTGAATTACTTCCACATTTTCAATGTTCAATATACAAAGAATTGACAAAATACTGGTTGTTTTACTTTTTATGTTGCTTTTGAGATACTTTATCTTTAGTAAAGTGAATACAAGACACAATTGAATGTTACCAACTTCTCAAGTTTGGAACTTCCCCCTCTACATTATATCCCTCAGTAGAATACTGATGAATGTTCATGCCTTTATGTTCATGTATATATATGTTACATATAATAATTTACTGGATTATTTTATTTATTTTGAAGGTTATTATTAAAATGTCTGTTTCATTAACAGTTAAGCTAAAATATATGACACATTCATGGAATGGTGAATCTAAAGTGTTGATGATTTTTGTACTTCTTGAGTCAATCAACATTAATGGGTACCTAGTACACATCATATGGAGAGTTGAATGGTCAACTACATACAATGCCCATATCACCTGTGCCTTGGGGAAAAAAACAGACCTAAATGAACTTATCACTAAAAGTATTAGATTACAATAGAAGTAATTTCTTTCAAGGGAAAATCTGTCATACTATTAGAGCATAAAGAGAAGTGATATTACATAGGGGGTCATAGAAAGCTTCTCTGAGGAACAACATTTAAGTTGTGACCTGTGGATATATTGCAGTTAGGCAATGAAATCAGAGGAAAGCACTCAGGTCACAAGGAAGAAGAACTTGTCATGTACAGGTAATAAAAGTATTTCTGAAATGAGGAGGGATGAAGAGGGATGATGTGAATATAAGAAAATAGCTATGACAAATAATGTGGTCATTGAACTTCCTGTTATGTTTTTAGAAAGCAATAGACATCATTGAAGGATGCTAAATTAAGGAGTGTTATGATCAAAATTTCACTCTTGAAAAGGAGCAGTCTCAATATTGTGTGAATATTGAGTTGAAGAGTGTTCAGAACGGATGCGGGAAAATCAGTCAGTGTCCCTACCCAATTAAACCACCTGTAAACAAAAGAAAGTCATCACTTACAACTGAAGTCTACCATTACCACCTTTCAAAAACCATTCTTGATCGTTCTTCCTCTTGGAAGAATTCATCAACTCTACTATTGTGCATTTATTATACCTTATACAGGTCTCTATCATCAAAACTATTTATTTTGTTATTTTAAAATAACTTACTTTTCTATATAAACGATAAGCTTACTGGAAACAGGAAGTATACCTTAACTCATCTTTCTATGCCTTCTGCCTAACACACTGCTTCATACATACCAGGCACTGAATATATGATGGCTGAAAAAGATAATACACTAATCAAAGAATACACAAGAGAGCCCTTGGATTAATTTTCACACTGTGGTAGATAAAGTTATAGGAATGCAAGAAAAAAAAATTATAAAGGAGATGGTCTGAGAACAGTAGAGAAAGAGCAGCCAGAGGAAGAGAATCCTATGCAAATGAATGAAAGTGAGTAGTTAACAGGATAACTAGAAAAACAAGAAAAAAATATAACCAACAAGGTTAAATGAATGGGTAACATAAACATAACATTGAGAAAGATTTCCATAAAGCCAAGTACTATAGAAAGAGCAACTCATAAAAGCTAAGGAGTGAAATACATCTAATGACCTTGACCACCCCAAGGATGCAGCTGCATGCATTTCGTTCTGTCATTCCCAGTGAAGGGCTGAGGGGGTGGTATCCGATTGCATTGAATTGAGAAGTAAGTTGGAAGAGGAATAAGTAAGTAGATAGAGGGATGAAAGAGAAAATGAGTGATTTTTTTTAAAGTCTATATTTTTGTTTGTTTGGATATTAATAAGGAACAGTTGTGCATATTTATATTTTGAGAGAAACAGAAGGGTGATTGTAGAAGAAATTTGTATTTATTTACTTTATTTTTGTGATTGTTAACTTCCTCCAGATCTCATGGGTCTTCATCTATGCCCAGAGGGTGACTGCTAAATAAAAAAACAAACAAACAAACAAACAAACAAACAAACAAAAAAGGATGCCCAGCAGGGTCACATAGATGGTTGTATTTAGGTACAAGATAGCAACAAGCTGGAATTATAGGGATAGCTTATGCATAGCTGAGCTGTGGTACAGTTAAGTGTGTTACCTGGGCTCTCTGTGGATTGGATGATTTGAATAATTTCGCAGGCTCTGGGACAAACAGCTGTCCCTACGTGTCTCCTCCCTGGTCCCCTGGCAATGAGGGCAGTTGCATAGTGGCCCAGAGTATGAGAACCCAATTAAGGATGTGGCTGGAGTGTGAACTTAATTAGCTGCCCAAAGGGGAACTGGCTGGTCTCTTGTATCAGGGCCTCCGACTTGGGTCAAGACAGCATTACACACACACACACACACACACACACACACACACACACACACACACACCATACTACACAGAGTACTTTCTTTGATATAATCCTTAAAATTCAGGCCTGCAAGATATAGAGGAAGGTGAAAAAAAAAGTGGAAAGGAAAACAAGAAGTGACAGGGTACCAATACATGAAGCTAGAGAGAGAAAGATTTGCTGACAAATTAGAGGATGTGAAATAAAGCAAGAGGTCAATGATGAGCTCAATATTTTTTGCCCCAGAAATTAGAAAAACGAAGCTGCCATTAAAATGAAGGGATATTGTTTGTGTGTAGGAGTGGGGTAAGATATGTTTGATGTGTAAGATCAAAAGTTACCCTGGAAATATGGATTTTGAGATATCTATTAAACTTATAATGTCAACTGTCAACTAGGCAATTCAATACATAGGTCTGGGGTTTAGGTGTAAAATCTGTGCTTAAATTTTAAATTATTGGCACATAAATGATATTTAATCTCATAAACTAGATGGGATTATTTAGGGTAAAGTATAGATTAAAGAGAAAAGACAAAGACTGAGCCCTGAGATTGCCCCCTGGGGTGGGGAAGTGTAGAACAGCTCACACTAATAGATCAGGAAAAAGAGGGGAAAAAAGTGTTAGAGTTCAGGAGTGTTAGAAGAAGGAGCACAAAATGCAATATCCTGAAAAAAAAAGAGAGAAAATATCAAGGAAGAAGGATTATAAATTCAAATAAAAATTGATAACTGATCATTGGAATTAGCAAAGTGTAAATCATTGTTAAACTTTATAAGAACAATTGTATTAAATGGGGGAGTGTATGAAATTTTGGTTTGGAGAGAGATCAAGTTAGAGGAAGGATATAGGTCATTTCTTTGTGTCATTGTTTGCTTTTGAAAGCAGAATTAAAAAAATGAGGCACTGTCTAGTTGCTTATTAGTTTGTTGGTTGGTTTTAACATGGAAGCAATACTAGCATGTAATTACACTGATTATTACCCATCAAAGACAAACAGGTTAAAGTTTGAAGTTAAAATCTGGGATGGAAGGCTACTATAAGTTTTTGGAGTTTATGTTTTAGTTTTTATATAAGCTTTACCAATAGCTTTTAGAATACACGCATATGTTTTCACCACTATATTTCCTTTGTCACAGAAATAGATACTCTGGCCGGAGCACCTGTGTGGCTCAGTTGGTTAAGTGTCCAAGTTTGGCTCAAATCATGATCTCAGCATTAGTGAGTTCAAGCCCACATCAGGCTCTCCGCTATCAGCTTATTAGCAAAGAGCCCACTTCAGATCCTCTGTCTCCCTCTCTGTGCCCCTCCCCACTTGCACTGTCCCCTAAAATAAATAAATATTAAAATAAAGAAACATACCCTAGCAAAAGTCAATTTTCACTAATCTTTATTAAATATAGGCAGAATGAATTAAATATCTATATATAATATTTACAGAATCAGCTAAGAAACTCCAATCTTAGTGAAACAGCAACTCCAAGCCCTCTGCTCTCTGCAATGATCTCAATAGGATTATGTATATTGCATAATTTTCATATATTTCCCTATGTAGGACAGTGTGGAATAACTGAAAATGCATACAAAAGGAGCCAATATTTAGTTTTACTCCTTTCTTATTAATGAACTATGAGTTTGAGCAAATGATTTAATTATTCCAATCTTAATTTCCTTTCTTGCAGAAAAACTTGAGTAGGTCTATTTTAAACCCAAAATTCTCACAATGCTAAAATGTAGACTACATGCTGTTACATTATTTTAGAGAGACGGAGCCTAAGAGAAAATTATTTTTTTTCTATATGCAATTACTACTAATTGAAACATTGAACAAAACTCAACAAAATATATTGGTTTGTATAATATGTTTTGTAAAGGTCATTCATATTTGCCAAAACACAGCCTTCCTTCCAGGCAATTCCAAAACTTCTTTGTCCTCCAAATTTAATAACATACTGAATTTTTAAAAGTAAATCATTCATTCTATCAGTAAGAAAATGGTATTCACAGAAAAATTTTCACTATTAAGAATCAAAGGAATAATATAAAGCCCAATCACTGATGCACTGTTTTATCTGAGACAAAAGACACAGAAACCACAGTAACAACAATTATAATTTCCATAGAGTTTTAAGTTGTGTGGCATAGACAGCTGCTAGATATTTAATAATGTATATTGATTTATAAATGTGTACACACAGAGAAAGCTGATACATTTAAATGTATCAAGGAATAAAAACCAAAAATAAGTTTGAATCCCTAGATTGGAAATTTACTTGATGAATGCTCTCCTAAGGGCTTCAAAAATTCCTTATTTTTTTTTTTTTTTTACATATAACACTGTCTTTATTACCTCTTGCTTCAAGTCCAAAGAATTTCTATAAGAATCCTATTATAAAGTGAAATAGCTATTCACGATTGAGCATATTTTCTTGGTTCACTTTAGATGGCTTATATCACCAAGAGATATGCAATTTATTTTATTTAAAGAGGGTTTCAAACTTTTATCTGAAGAGTTGAATCATTATTTTTGCTCCTTTGAGTCACTCATCTCTAAAATGGTAAACTAGTAAATACTGTGTATCTGAGGCATCAAGCTGAAAAGCTTGTCAACAGAAACAAGACTTCCAACTCTTAAACCGTTCCAGTTCACTGACTGAATCCATGGACAAAGAACAATTTGAGCATGGGTCAGAGTACTGCTGTCATTTTTATAGCAAGTTCCACCACTGTGCTTACTCAATATCTAGAAGAGACGGCCAGAGCTGACTAGACATAAAGTGCATGTTGAAGAAAATGAGAGGTTTCATGTAGCTGCAAGTAGATTAGGTATGTGTCAATCTATCTGTTGGCACAAATAAAATAATTTCTATGTAGTGGATGATCTGCTAACTATCTCAGAAATGTGAGTTTTCAGAATAGCAGCGGGGTTGTAAGGACAATATGACCACAGGTACCAAAAAAAAAGAAATTGAAAAGTAATCTTTTATAGTACATCATAATGCCTTTATAAATAACTCTATAGGAGAGTGGAAAATCTGAAATCATATAAATGCACATATGACTATTAGGAAGGAGACATTTTGCTTTGCTTTATGTTTTCCTTAGGCTTATTTAACATAATCATATCTTCTCCAAAGTAATAAGTATAAGCACTTTACTGCATACGTTTCAAAAGGGTTTATTGGCTTAAAAGCTTTTTCTTTCTCTACTGTAATTGTCACAGTTTTGCAAGACTTAAATTAGTGGTGATCACATTCGATTTCATATCTTGTAAAGTAACTTAGTCCATACATGCTCAGATCTCAATTCATAAAACCTGAGTTTTTTATTACTCCACTATTTGCAAGCACTGTGAACTTGGGCAAGTCGATTACATTCTCAGGGTTGTTTTTTTTTTTTTTTTTATCTATAAAATGTGGACATGCATGTGCATTGTGATAGATCTTTTGTTTTGGATGAACAACATCAAACAAAGGAATATTTCTAAATAGTCAAATGCAGCATATAAGAATGTATAGAAATGTAGGCTTTGAGGTTCTAATATCTGCTACCTAATTTAATTCTGGTTGACTGATGTAATTTAAATTTTTTTTTCCAACGTTTTTTTATTTATTTTTGGGACAGAGAGAGACAGAGCATGAACGGGGGAGGGGCAGAGAGAGAGGGAGACACAGAATCGGAAACAGGCTCCAGGCTCTGAGCCATCAGCCCAGAACCCGACGCGGGGCTCGAACTCACGGACTGCGAGATCGTGACCTGGCTGAAGTCGGGCGCTTATCCGACTGCGCCACCCAGGCGCCCCTTGACTGATGTAATTTAACTGGCCAGATGTCTTTCACTATTCCGTAACCATCCTCCCAGTTCTGACCAGTCAATAGAAACAACCTTAAGATATAGAAAAACTATTCTTCAGTTAAAAATAGGTAAATATTCCTTGCCAGCACCTGTAAATAAACTCTCAGATAAACTGCACAGAATAAGTATTTGTATTAGCAGCAGCAGTGTCTTCATTGTCAATTTCAATACAAACAACAACAAAAAGTTTGCAATTTGAGATACCTCTGAAATATAACTTTTATTTTGGTCAACAAGATGTGTATTTATTTTTACAAGATACTCTTCCTTTTTACATTTAAACTGGCTTATTGGGAGACTAAAGAAAGGTTACTATGTTCTACTTTATTTATAAGACAATTTATTGTGAGAAAATCATATAGAGAGAATTTTCTGCTCTAAATTATTTTGCAGATATTTGTCATTTTCATTCTTTAAAGGAAAAGTGGGTAAAATATTGGTATAAATAGAATAATTCCTGCTTTATTTTTTTTTTTTTCAACGTTTATTTATTTTTGGGACAGAGAGAGACAGAGCATGAACGGGGGAGGGGCAGAGAGAGAGGGAGACACAGAATCGGAAACAGGCTCCAGGCTCTGAGCCATCAGCCCAGAGCCTGACGCGGGGCTCGAACTCAGGGACCGCGAGATCGTGACCTGGTTGAAGTCGGACGCTTAACCGACTGCGCCACCCAGGCGCCCCTCTAAATTTTTTTTTTTTCAACGTTTATTTATTTTTGGGACAGAGAAAGACAGAGCATGAACGGGGGAGGGGCAGAGAGAGAGGGAGACACAGAATCGGAAACAGGCTCCAGGCTCTGAGCCATCAGCCCAGAGCCTGACGCGTATTCCTGCTTTAAAATATACTGGTATGTCATATAGACTATAAGGTCCCTAAGGGTCGAGGCTATAAACTTTTACTTATTTATGATGTTCCAGAGATGAGAATTTCCTGCCTTGCAGTACAATTAATGAAAGAAAAAATACTAAATACAATTAAGCACACATGGAAAGCAAAGTGAGCCACCTAATGTATTTACAAAATTTTCTTATGATCTTGTATTATTAAGACATATATTCTTTGATGACTTGGTAGGAACCATGAACTTATTCTCTTATCATGAATTCTTATCGATCATAATGCCTGCCTCTTATGTTAAAATATTGACATATTTGCATTTAAAAAACTGGATATAACCATAGGTCTGATACTTCACCCAAATTTCCTACTAATGCTTCTAAAGGCAGCATAAAGTTTTCTGATGAAGTCCCCATGACATCATCATTGGGGTCAATTCCATCAAGTATTGCTCTCAAGCATTTTATAGCACTTTGTTTTCAGTGACTACTTGATCAATACCTATCTCTCCACTAAACTCTATGCTGCATGAGGGTAGCATGACTTTTTGCACAATTTTATTCTCAGTATCTCTAGAGAACCTGGCAGTATGAGAACATCAATGGATATTTGATCAATGAGTCAATGACTGACTTAAAGAATGAACGAATAAGGTTAGATAATTACAAAGTGCCAAGAGAAATTTCCAGTAAAAAGAGAAATCTCTGTGAATATAGCATATTATGACACATTTATGCATCTGGGGCCTCATATAAAAACACAATCGTAGAAGATAAAGGAGATAAAAGTGTTCTTTATTATTTTCAATAGGAACAAAACAGTAGATACTTTTCTTTTGGAATAAAGAATGAATGTTGTCTAGCGAACAACAGTATGGGGGATATTCATTGTTGTACTTGTGTAGTAATCAACACGGTTTGTTGAAGAGACTATTCACTTAATAGTGGCTCAAAGGCAGTTTCGTGATGCTACATTTGCCTTGACAGAAAATATTGAAATGTCTACTTCAGTCTCTGCGATTTTAAGCACTCTTTCCTTGGCCTCCTAAAGGAAGAGTGCTTCCAGAAGGGGGAGAGGACTATCTTATAGTAGCTGTAAGTTAAATAACTGTGGAATGTGCCTGCCACTATCATTACCAGTCCTAGCAATAGTGATTACCTTTTTCTTGGCAAATAATATTATTTTTTTTTCTTCTTTAGGTTAAAACATGATAGTATTTTTGTGGTTGCAACTGAATGCTTACATAGAGTTGTTGTTGAGTTGTTGTTTTTAAACCAAAATAATGGTGAAATTTTCTGTAATGCATCAATATATGCCATTTTGCCACTATCCATATAAATAAGAAAAGTCGCAGCGAGTTATGAATGACGACCACGTGCAAAGAAGTGATAAGACTGCACATTTTCACTCTTTTCTTGGCAGTATCCCCCTTCCTGTTTTCTGACTTATGCCAAATAACTGGAGTCAGTCAAATAGACAACAAGCTAACTTCCCTTTTCTCACTCCTCTCAACTTAATATGCTTGCATTCTTCACAAGGAAATGTAACAATGTATCTGTCATTTAAAACGAATCACCTCATGGTTTTAAAAAATAGTATAAGCAAAATGTGGAATACATTTCAAGATGATACAGGTTAATATATCCATCTCAACTTTGTATTTTCCTAAGATAACTTTTGGCTTTCGGTAATTAGGTATAATGGAGAGATGGTAAACAGAATAGTCAACTTTGTTGCCATCATGAAGATTCATTTGAGTGGATAGAGATGAACAAAAAACAAGTGATCAAAGAGTGAACAAGATAATTTCCAACTGGATCACAGCCTATAAAAGAAATACAAATTGTAAGGTGGTAATATTTAACTAAGGCATGGGGAGTTGCTACCTAAAAGGAAGGTTAAAGGTAGTCAAAGTTTGGCCTGATAGAACAGACGGGAGACTATCACAGCTGAGGCAAATATGAAAAAGGGAGAATTATACCACATGGTGATGAAGAGGTAGGAACTAGGCAAACGGAATCTTGTAGTATAGCATAAGCAAAACTTTAAAAGCCTGTATGGAGGGAAAAGCTATAATCTGGCTTATGATGTATGATTACTCTGTAGAGAAATAATTTTAGATGACTGATATTGACAGGGGGAGACAAGAGACTATTGCAGATATCAGAAAAGAGATGACAGGAGCAGGAGCTTGGGAAGTAGTCAAAAGGGAATCGGTAGTCAAAAGTTGAGATGTGTTTAGGGGTGCCTGGGTGGCTCCAGTTGGTTCAACTCAGCCGACTTCAACTCAGGTCATGATCTCACAGTTTGTGGGTTCAAGCTCCGCATAAGGCTCTGTGCTGATAGCTCAGAGCCTGGAGCGCTTTGGATTGTGTGTCTCCTTCCCTCTCTGCCTCCTCCCCTGCTTGCACTCTTTCTCTGTCTCTTAAAATTAAATACATGTTTAAAAAAAAAGTTGAGATATGTTCAAGATGGTATTGATAGGATAAACTGGAGGATGAGGTATGCAGGAGCCAAGGTACTGGTTTGAGCTCTAGGGTATACAATATTGCCATTCATTGAGAAGGAGATCACTGTGGAAGGAATGGTTTTTGATTGATTTTTAAGGATGGACAATAAATAGCAGTTTATTATGACTACTTAGCATGCAGATAAAGCTATGTATTGTACATTTAAACACACTAGGCAGGATGAGGGCAATGCCAAAAATACACATTTTCAAAAATTATAAATATGAATTCTACCATAAAACTAGTTGAAATTACCCTGGGAGAAAGCTTGCATTAAGAAGAGGGAAACAAGAATTAAAAACTTGAGATTTTAAAATTTCATTTCAAAATAACCTCAAACTTACAAAAAGTTGCAAATAAAGTACATCAATAGTCACAAATCCTTCATCCTGTCTCTGAAATTGTTCACATCTTACAGCCACAATACCATTAGCAAAGCCAGGCAATTAACATTGTACAATACTGTTCATTTATTTTTTATTGACTCAATCATTTATTTATATCAGTATAGACTCATGGATATTTGACTCAATAAAAAATGGAGAAAAGACTCTTGTTTTTGGCTCAGGTCATGACCTCACCATTTGTGAGTGTGAGCCCCCGGGTAGTGCTCTGTGCTGACAGTGCAGAGCCTGCTTGGGATTTTCTCTCCCTCTCTCTCTCTGCCCCTTCTCCTCCAAAATAAATAAACTTTTTTTTTTTTTTTTTTTTTTTTTAAAGAGCAGTATAAACAAACTGGATGTAGTAGATAAGAAGATTAAGTTTAAGATTTGGTAAAAAGCCTCTTGAAAGTCTAGTATGGCTAGGATGTAATATGCAAAAAGAAAACAAGAATTGAAGAGGTAAATATGCATCTGATCATTAAGAGCTTTTTTAGTAAACATATAACTAATAACTTATTTTTAAAGTGTGCACTTAGAAAAATACATGAAATTAGCAATGAAATGTCATGTGGGCATACACCATGAAGGCAAATATATAACATTAGAGCAGTTGTGATTTATTAGATTTTTCTTTTCTTCTAAGGCATGCTGAAGGGCAAAAGGAGTTTTATTTTAGAAAAGGTGTTCTGACTTCTTTGCATTTCATTACTATGAAAAACTAACATTCTCCAAGAAGAATATAATTTAAAAACTTCCATTTCATATTCAAGAAAATTTGACTAATTATTTTTATGGAAGTGACATGGAGAATGAAATAAAAGGTGAATTCCAAAAGTAGTGGAAAAAATAAATTGAAGATGATTCAATATAAATACCTGCTCTGCTTTGACCAGTAACAGTAATTGGGGTTCAAATCACAATGAAACTAAGGAGATGCAAGTACCTTCACCTAACACCAGTTAGAATACATATAGCAAGACATACATATAGCAATAACCTGGTCAAGTTCTCATGACTATGGGGAATACCACCCAATAATCCCACTTGAAACTTTGGAATTACCTGGATATGGGAGAGGATATTGAAAAACTTCAGCTACTTTATCTTTATATTCCTATGATTGAAGGTTAAAATAAAGAGAGAAATAGATAATAGATAATAGATAGATAGATGATAGATAGATAGATAGATAGATAGATAGATAGAGACAGACAGACAAGTAAACAGATAATAATCAGGTGGTAGGCAGCCTCTAAAATGGCTCTCAGTTATCTTTGCTTCCTGGCATTTATGCTCTTTTATTATCTCCTTCCCTTGCATGTGGGCTCAACATACTAACTCATTTGCAATAAATAGGTTTTTGAGGAAAATGGTAGCAAAAAAGACTGTAATTTCTATTTCCTGCTTTTGCTCTCTCATTTAATCTGGTGGAATCTACCTTTCATGTCTAGCTGTTGAGAGAGCAAAGAGCTATTTTTTTCTAAAATATATATATTTATTTTTTATTTTCAAAGCAAATTCTCCTTAGTGTATCTTTGAGATACAGACGTCAATGGTCAACTTGATTACATCATTGTTAGAGATCTTCAGCCTAAAGACTCAGCTAAGCCTTGCCTGAATTTCTGATCCACAGAAACTGAAATATAAATAAAACTTTCATGGTTTTAGGACATTAAGTTGTGGCGTAATTATTACTTGGCAATAGAAAAATAATTCACAACATAATTTTTATATAAACAGCCAGATCATTGTAACAAATACTGATGGGTGAGGAGTTTGAACATAAAAATATACTTAACTATGATCCTCCACTGATTATTCTTAGCATTGGTATTTGTTCTTAGCTTTGGTAGAGTATTATTTTATTGTCTCTGGTATATTTAGCAGTTAAAGAGCATAAAAGTTATTCTGTTCACTTGATTGTATCATTTTATGAGAGATTGTAATTTTTATCTATTAAAGAATTTATTTTTAATATTATTAGGATATAGAAGTAAAATACACACACACATTTAGTTTAAGTCTTCAGGAAAATCCTCACCATTTAAAATTATACTTATTTCAGTTATTTACTTTATTCACTATGATAATAATTATATGTATGTTTTGGTTATTAAAATTATGCTTCATATATATTAACTTATCTTTCATAAATCCCTTTTATTTTATTTCATTATAGTTTATCTTATTTTCTTCAGACATACACTTTCATTCACTAATTCTATCTTTAACTTTGTATATCATGTTTTTAACAGCTTTATTGACTTATATTTCACATACCATAAAATTCACACATTTAAACTGTACAATTCAATGTTTTTAGTAAGTTGTGCAACCATCACCATGACTTAATGCTAAAACACTTACATCAGCATAAAATTGACTTCATATCCATTAGAGTTTACTGTGTATCTCCACAACTAGCTGTAGGCAGCTAAGGTACTGATATTTCTAGATAGTTGCCAATTGTAAATATTTCATATACATGATATCATATGATACACAGCCTCTTTTATTTACATAATATTTATAGGATTGGTCCATGTTGTGTATTCTCTCTCTCTCTCTCTTTATTTTTGTCCAAATAATATTCCTTTGTAGAGATATAAAATATTTGTCTTACCTATTCACTAGTTGAGAAACATGTAGGGTATTGTGCATAATGTTGTTATAAACATTTATGTGCCATGTCTTTGTGTGGACATGTTTTCATTTCTCTTGAGTATTTACCTAGGAAAGGAATTGCTGGGTCGTGTGGTTACTCTCTGTGGTTACATTTTGAGGAAGTATTTCCCTAAGTGACTGTACCATTTTATATTCCCATCAGAAATTAATTAGGATTCTAATTTTTCCACATTCACACCAACACTTGTTATTTCTACCTTTTTGATTACAGAAAAATCAAAAAGTGATATGGGTGTGAAATGGTATTTCGTGATTTTTTTCAATATTTATTTTGAGTTGGTGAGAGAGAGATTGAGCATGCGTGTTCATGAGAAGGGGAGGAGCAGAAAGAAAGGGAGACAGAATCTCTAGGAGACTCCATGCTGTCAGTGCAGAGCCCAATACAGTGCTCAATGCCACGAGATAGTGACCTGAGCTAAAATCAAGAATTACACACTTAATCAACCACCCAAGCCCCCCCCCCATGTATTTAATGATGGTTTTGCTTTTCATTTAACTATTAACTAATAATGTTGAGCATACTTTCATGTTTATTGGATATTTATATATTCCCTTGGATAAATGTCTATTCAAATATTTTGATTGAGTCATCTGTCTTTTTATTATTGATTTGCAAAAGTTCTTTATGGAACTGTGTCTTATGGAAATGTGTCTCTTCTTATGTATAGATTTTCGCATATTTTCTCTCATTCTCTGGGTTGGTATTGTGTGTAGCACAAAAGTTTTCAATTTAATGAAACCCATTTGTTTTCTATGTTCACTTATGCTTTTGGGGTTATATGTAAGAAACAATTGCCTAACTTCTGAGCAAAGATTTACTCCCATGTTTGTACAAGAGTGGTTAGTTTTATACCTCAAGTCTATAATTCATTGTGTGTGTGTGTGTGTGTAACTTATATGTGTCTATCCTGCTGTCCCAGAATCATTTTTTGGGAAGAGTTTTCTCTTCCCATTGAATTGTCTTGGCATTTTTGTCAAAACTCAATGACTGAAAATCTAAGAGCTTATTTGTATGCTCCCAATTGCATCCCATTGGTATATATGTCTATTGTGGCACCTGTCCCACACTAGACCTATGACTATAGCTTTTGCTACTTGAACTAATTAATGGTACAATAATGCCATTTTCTACATATATTAGATCGTTATATATGTCTTGGCTCACCTCCCTGATTCAAGTTCCCTAATGCATGAAATTATGTGAAATTAATTTTTTATGCCTCTTGAGAACTAATGTGGTAATTTGCAAATAATAGTTATTTCATCCAACAGTTGATAATTGAGTGAATATTCTTCCTTTTAGGAATAAATGAATAGGTCTTATATTTAGAATCTAAAGTGGTAGTAGCTATTTTTGCTATAAGGATAAAGCATATTTTCATACCTACATTAAATCACTGATTTTTTTCCTGGCATATTTAATTTTATTTTCCAAGTTTTGATGTCACTATATAGAAATACAATTGATTTTTTAAAATTGTCCATGAATATCAGGCATACCGTTTTTTATTGTTCTTTGTTTTATCATGCGTTATAGGTACTGAGTTTTTGTACAAATTTAAGGTTTGTGGCAATCTTTACATTGAGCAAGTCTATTGGCACCATTTTTCCAATAGCATTTGCTCACTTCATGTCTCTGGGTAACATTCTGGCAATTCTTGCAATATTCCAAAAATTTTAAATTATTGCTATTTTTCTTATGGTGATCTGTGATTAGTGATTGTAACACCTAAGAGCTCAGAAGGTGGCTAGCATTTTTTAGCAATAAAGTATTTTTAATTAAGGTATGTACATTGCTCTTTTAAATAAAATGTTATTGTAGAGTTAATAGACTACAGTATAGTGGAAACATAACTTTTATATGCACTGGGAAATCCAAAAATTGATTTGACTCATTTTATTCTTTTTAAATTTTTTAATGTTTTTTATTTTATTTTTGAGAGAGACAGAGTACAAGTGGGGGAGGGACAGAGAGAAGGAGACACAGAATCTGAAGCAGGCTCCAGGCTCTGAGCTGTCAGCACAAAGCCTGACATGGGGCTCAAACCCACAGACTGTGAGATCATTACCTGAGCCAAAGTCAGATGCTTAACCCACTGAGCCACCCAGGCACTTCTAACTCCTTTTATTGCTACTTGTCATATTGTGGCAATCCAGAGCCAAACCTTCAATATCTCCAAGGTATGCCTGTAAATAACCTTGCTAAAATTGTTAGTTTTAATAGGTATTTTGTTGAGTTCTTAGGATTTCTACAAATGTGTTTGTGAAAAAGTTTACTTCATCTTCAACATGTATGTCTTGTATTTCTTGTTATCGGCTTACTGTATTACCTGGATCTTCTTGAAAAATATGAATAGAATCAGTGAGAACAGACACCTTTGCCACTGTCCTGCACTTTTCCCCGTGAGGATGAGTTTGGTTGTAAGGCTTTCACATGTAAACTTTTTTCAGGTTGAAGAATTTGCATTCTATTCCTTTCTTGCCAACAGTTTTTAATATGAAAACTTGTTAAATTTTTAAATGATTTTTCCCACCTTATTAATATGTTCATATGGTTATTTTAATATGTTATATGATGAATTATTTTTATGGACTTTAATATGTGAAAATAAGATTTTTTTGGAATAAATTCACTTGGTCACAGGTATTAGTCTACTTATTGCTGAAATCAATATGACAGGATTGTATAAATGATTTTTGTTTCTATGTTAATGAGGCATACTGATTATGCCTCATTTAATTGTAATATCTTTGCTTTTGGAATGTGGGACTTGCTGGTCTCATAACATGGGTATGGAAACCCTCCTTTCTCTTCTATATATAAAAAATTTATGTAGCATTGAAAATATATCCTCTTGGGGCGCCTGGGTGGCGCAGGTGGTTAAGCGTCCGACTTCAGCCAGGTCACAATCTCGTGGTCCGTGGGTTCGAGCCCCGCGTCAGGCTCTGGGCTGATGGCTCAGAGCCTGGAGCCTGTTTCCGATTCTGTGTCTCCCTCTCTCTCTGCCCCTCCCCCGTTCATGCTCTGTCTCTCTCTGTCCCAAAAATAAATAAACGTTGAAAAAAAATTAAAAAAAAAAAAAAGAAAATATATCCTCTTTAAATATTTGACAGAATTCAACAGTGAAGATATCTACACCTATCATATTATTTTGGGAATGTTTTAAACTTTCAAATTTAATTTTTTAGTATATGCAGAATTCAAATTTCCTAGCAACTGAATTCAGCTGGTGGCTTGACTGAGGTTGACTTCTCTATTGTAATCTCACTCACGAACTTGTGGCTATAGTTGGGATGTTTGAAATGGCTGGGTTCTCTCTTTTGTAATGTCTCATCTTGCAATGTCTCATCTTGGGCTTCTTCACAGCATGATGTTCTTCTGGTTTCAATAGGATGACAGCAAAAGCTTTAGGTTTGTTTGATGTTTACGATCAAAAGTAACAGGATCTTACATGTGTGCATTCAATTAGGGAAAGTCATGTCACAAGAAAATCATGTCACAAGAAAATCATGTCCTAAACACATTTAAGGAGTGGAAAAATAGACTCCACCCTTTGATGGGAGTTCTGCAAAGGGTGTGTCCATATTATTTACTTAAGTTTATTTATTTATTTTTTAATTTTTTTAATGGTTATTTATTTTTGAGACAATGCGAGAGACAGAGTGCAAGCAGTAGAGGGGCAGACAGAGGGAGACACAAAATCTGAAGCGGGCTCGGGCTCTGAGCTGTCAGCCTAAAGCCCGACGCGGGGCTTGAACTCACGAACCATGAGTTCACGACCTGAGTCGAAATCAAGAGTTGGATGCTTAACTGACTGAGCCACCCAGGCGCCTTGGATGTGACCATATTTATTTTTAACACTCTGCTCTCTGATTATAATTTTGATGTATACGTAAACTAAATTCAAATCCTATGAAGATGCCCAAAAGACTCAACTAATTATAGTATATGGTTTGAGGATCTAGTCTTTTGCATTGAGCCTGAATACTGATAATGCCCCCATTATGACTCATCTTGGTGCCTCATCTTGTAAATAAAGAGATAACTTATCTTCTTCTGATTTTACCATAGTCATTTCCATTATGTGAAGAACAGGAAGTATGTGACCCCCACTGAATGACAGCTATGCTGAAATCCAGTCAGTCACATATCACCAGTTATCCAATTCTGGGCGCAGTGACTATTCTTTGATTAGGCACAATTCTGCTCTGTGAGTGTGGTTTCATAACAATTTATTTTTCTCTGCTCTTGATTCTACCTTTGGAAATGCCTTTCCTGTGCAATGAGAAATGGCACTTGTTCACACTCGAGAACTTACTAAGACTCCTTCCTATCTATAGAAAATCAGGCCCTTTTAGATAACTCTGAATCAAATCTCTTAATAAATGTGTGCCTTTCTTAGAAATTTGATTGTAGTTCACTGCAGGACTGTTAAAGCCACCTCATAATTGTTCTAAGCATAGACCATGGCTGCTTTGTGTAGAGTGTCAAATCGCTGTAAGACAAACCCCTTACGATTCTTAGAATCACTTGTATCTAGCTGAGTGGGTCCCAGGCATCCTTTTAAATCTTCCTGAAACATTAACGAAAGTCTTACAATCATATCCTTAATTTGATCTTCACCTTAAGGCCATTTTAGCCTTGAATATTTTTTTAGCTTGAAAGCCTGGGCATGAGAACAGTCTTATTTTACAACAGATCACAATGCTGTCCCTCAATATATTCTCCAAATTCTGTCTGTAAACTAAACGGTGTCTTCTTTTGTTCATATCTCTCTTTCCATATCTTATCCTATGCAAAGCAATGACAAGGCCAATAGACATTTCCAACATTCTGCCTGGAAATCGTCTTAATTAGATTCACAACTTTAGTATGTCCTCCATCTTTCAAGCTACCAGACGATTTGGTTCTGCCACTACAAACTATTCATTAGCACTTTCAGGCTCTAATTGCAATGTCCTGATTCCTTTTGCATCTTCTATTAAGAGTCTTCTTGGGGCGCCTGGGTGGCGCAGTCGGTTAAGCGTCCGACTTCAGCCAGGTCACGATCTCGCGGTCCGTGAGTTCGAGCCCCGCGTCGGGCTCTGAGCTGATGGCTCAGAGCCTGGAGCCTGTTTCTGATTCTGTGTCTCCCTCTCTCTCTGCCCCTCCCCCGTTCATGCTCTGTCTCTCTGTGTCCCAAAAATAAATAAACGTTAAAAAAAAAAAAATTTAAAAAAAAATTAAAAAAAAAAGAGTCTTCTCAACACTCTTTCAAGTTCCTGACACTAGCTGCTGGCAACAGCACATAGTTTACGGTTTTGTTACTGCAGTATGCTGTATATTGAATCCCCCTTACCTTATGGCTCAAAACAGGAATGTTTTATTATTTCTTACAATTTTGTGGGTTGGGCAGGCATTTGTCTAGTGTTTCTTTTCGTTGTACCCTATAGGTGTTAATCTAGCTTGCTGGGTCTCTTCAATTTGGAAATGCTCAGACACTGTTATTTCAAATATTGCTTCTGATCTATCCTCTTGTGAGATTAAAATTCCTCGTATGTTAGACATTTTGACCAAGTGCTAAATGTCTCTTACAGTGTATTCTTTTTTGCCCATTCTTTTTCTCTTGCATTATGTCTTCCATCTTCGATGCCTCAAATCCATAGTATGTTATGTTCTGCATGTGATAACACCTATCTGCTGAAATTGTATTTCAGATATAGTATGTTCATGTCATCTTTCTATAGGTTCAGATTAGGGTTAAAATTCTACCTATTTACCTCTCATTCATATCTTTTTTTTCCCTATTTTAACACATTAATTATAATTACTTTAAGTTTTGTTTACTAAGTCCATGATGTCTGGGAATGACTTTATCATTCACTTTTTTCTCTTCAAGGCCATACATACTTACCTTTCACATCATATTTTATTGTGTATTGGCTCTTGTAGATGGTTATTATAAGTTTTTTGATTATGTCGCATTGCTTTAAATCATGTTTTTTTTCTAGCAAGTATTTAAATATTTGCAGATCACCCTGACACTGTCAGGATGCTGTGGTGTTAATCTTTTTTAGGGTAGATGTGTTTTAGTTTTGCCTTTACTCATAGCCTTTGTTTTTAAGATATAGTTCTTGTGGTGGTTAATATGTGTCAACTTGACCAGGCCACTGGGTGACCAGATATTTGGTTAAACATTATTTCTGGGTGTATCCATGAAGGTGATTCTGGATAAGATTAACATTTGATTGAGTACACTCAATAAATCTCTTGGAGCAATGAAATTGTGTGGTTTGTGGTCTCACAAAGGAAATGAGAGAAATAATTATGCAGGTATAGGGGGATTTCTTTTTGTTGCTACCTTCTGTTTGAAAACTTGCTCTCAGATTCTAGCCATCTATGCAATTCAATGCAATTCAAAAATGATTGCGTTATTCTTCACCCAGTAAGAGAGCTAGCCTCTGCTTTTCCACTATTGCCCTGTGCCACTGTTAGATCATACATGTGAGAAAATGGTATTTCCAAGTTGAAATCAATTATTAGTTAGCTATATTAATAGCTGGATACATGAATTATTTTTATAACCTATATATTTGTCAATAATCAGATTAGAAAAAAAGTTATGATCTTTGTTTTGTAGTAAGGGATTTGGCCTCAACCAAACAAAGGTCTAGCCTTGGCTCCAGGCCCTGGGAAGTGAACTTTCGACCCTTGGATTTGCTCACTGTTAGGTGTGACTGTTATTCAGAGTGGGCCCCCTGGGTCACACCTGATAATTAATGCTCAGGAGGTAGGTAATTCATGGTGAGTTACTCAGCCATAGAATGCCTTTTCAACCACCAGAAAGGGAGGGACCTGGAGATTGACTTCAACCACATAGCAAATGAATCAATCAGTCATAAAATTCAACAGAAATTCTGGATCTCAAAGCTTAGATGAGCTTCTGTAATTGACAATACTCTATGCATATCACCACACAGTATGTCTGGAGGAAGGTAATGCTATCCATGACTTCATGGGAGAGGATGACTAGAAGCTTCTGTTTGGTCCCCTCCTAGGCTTTTCCCCATGCTTTCTTTCCTTTGACTGGTTCTAATTTGTATCATTTCCCTGTGATGAATTTATCCAAGAGAATAATAAGTTCAGTAAATACCTTGAATACCTGAATAGCAAATTATCAAATCTGAATGTTGTTCTGGGAACCCCCTGAATTTTCTTTTGCTTTGAAAAGTTTTGAACAGATTTAGCAGTGTGGCTAATTGCCAGGTAATGGGTCAAAATAATATAGTTGCATAATATTACCAATTTGCAGGTTTTGAAATATAAATGTAGAGAAATCACCCTTCAAAAGTGAAGAAAAAATAGAGTTTCTAAGACATACAAAAACTGAGAAATCACCAGTAGACCTACCCTTTAAGAAATGTTAAAAGAAGTTCTTCAGAGTAAAAAAATAATAATACAGGTCAGGAACTTGGACTTATACAAAAAAAGAAAGAGTATTAGAGAAGGAATAAATAAAGGTAAAATAGAATATTTTATTACCCTTATTCTTAATTGACTGAAAACATAACTGTTTTAAGTGACAATAGTAACAATATTGAGTAATGGTAACATACGGATAAGTTAAGTAAATGACAGCAATATCAGAAGGGATAGGAAGAAGGTATTGGCAATACTCTGCTACAAAGTATCTGTGCTACACATACGGTGGTATAATATTACTGGAAGGTAGACTTAGATTAGTTACAAATGTATATTTCAATCTCAAAGATAATCACTAATATTTGTTAAAACAGATATATAATTGATATCCTAAGAGAGGAGAAAAAATAGAAACAAATCTAATACTCATTTAAATCTACAGAAGAAAGAAAAAAAGGAAGAAAATAAAGAACAATTGTGATAAATAAGAAATAGTTACAAACAGAGTAGATATTAATCCAAATATATTCATAATCTCTTCAAGTGTTAACAGTCTTTATGTCAATTAAAATACAGCAAATGTTTGAAAAGATTTTTAAAAGACACAGAGATATATTGTCTATAATAAACTCATAAAATATGAAAACACAGATATAATATAAATAAAAATAATAGAGAAAGATATATCACACTAAGACTAATCAAAATAAATCTGGACTAGCTATATTAAATTCACACAAAGCCAACTTAATAACAAAGAAAATTATCAAGGATAAAGAGGGTATTAAATGATAAAGGAGTCAATTCTCCATAAGACATAAAGTTCTCGCAATATATGCACAAGACAGTATCAAATACTTGAGGCAAATATCAGTAAGACTGAAAAGGGGAATAAACAAAACTAATATTTTAGTTGAAGATAGATCCTGGAGGCAATGAATCAGTAAGGATTTAGTTGATCTGAATAGCACTGTCAGTCAAGTTGATCTAATAGAAATTAATAGACTACTCCATCCAACAAAAACAAAAAACACATTTGTCTCAAGTTTACATGGAATATTCTTCAAGATAGACTGCAATGTAGGCCATAAAATATGCTTGAAGAATTTAAAAGAATAGAAGTTGATAATTTTGAAATTACCCTGGGTCCTATGCTACTAGAATAGTGATGGCTAATAAATCCCCCAAGAGCCCTACTCTTCTTTTGTTACAGGAAATGGCTTACTGTAAAACACCCTTCCTCATATGAGCTAGATAAGAGTCATTTATCTATGACAAGGCCAGAAAAAGACCCTCCCCATTTCTAGCTTTGCCTCATAAATTATTAACTTTGTCTCCACTGAGCAATCAGAACAAAATTTTTGTTCATCAAAATTTGGTTAAGTTTTTCTCTATTCACCAGGCTCCTGAACTTTGATCCACCATCAGCCTGAGCCAGCAAACAACCCATCCTGAATAGTTCCCAAATAGGGACTGACCTGAGGACAAAACATGCCTTGTCTACAGTCTGATCTTCCCACTGTTGCTCATACTACCACTTCCTCACACTAGGCTCTTTCTAACCGTGTTTACAAGCTCCCTTTACAGGAGACTTTTATGCTTAACCTATGAAACTCTTGCAGGTCTCCGTCTGAATCTTTTCCCTATTGCCATAATCCCACACCCCTATTGCATTCATCCCATTTCTCTTCTCTTACAATAGTTCTTTCTTTTTTTTTTTTTTTCAGAATAATCCTTTCAAATAAAAGATCTCCTTATCAAAGTCCAGATTTGTTTTTTATTAATCAGAGAAACTGTGCTGTCAAACCATAATGAAATTACACTATAAATCTATAACAAAAAACAGCTGGATATTACACATCATAATTCTAAATAATACATATATCAACGAAATAATAGTAAGTTATGTTTTAAAAGTCTATTTTGAACTAAATGCAAAGAAAATCACAACATACCAAAACTTGTGGGGTACAGAGAAAGTAATGCTTAGAGGAAAATGTATGGCATTAATAGAAATGAGGAAAGATCTTAGGTCCATAACCTAAGCTTCACTTTAGAAAACTAGAGAGAGGGGGTAGGAAGGAGGGGAAAGTGGGTGATGGGCATTGAGGAGGGCACCTGTTGGGATGAGCACTGGATGTTGTATGGAAACCAATTAGACAATAAATTTCATATTAAAAATAATAAATAGGGGCGCCTGGGTGGCGCAGTCGGTTGAGTGTCCGACTTCAGCCAGGTCACGATCTTGCGGTCCGGGAGTTCGAGCCCCGCGTCGGGCTCTGAGCTGATGGCTCAGAGCCTGGAGCCTGTTTCCGATTCTGTGTCTCCCTCTCTCTCTGCCCCTCCCCCGTTCATGCTCTGTCTCTCTCTGTCCCAAAAATAAACGTTGAAAAAAAATTAAAAAAAAAAAATAAAAATAAATAAATAAATAAATAAATAAATGAAAAATAAATAAACAAACAGACAAAAAAGGAAAACTAGAGAGGAAGAAAAAACATTTAAGCCTAAAGAAAAAAGACTAAAAGAAATAATAAAAAATTAGAGCACAAACCAATGGAAACAAAAACAGGGAAATAATAGAGAAGAAAATCAATGAAACTGAAAGATCAATAAAATTGATAAAGTCCTAGCAGACTACCCAAGAGAAAAGACAGAAGACTCAAATTATCAATATTGTGAGTTAAAGAGGGGTAATCACTACTGAACCCATGGATATTACATCAGAATAATAACAGAATACTAGGAACTATGAAAGCAGAGGAAATGGATCAATTATGTGAGACATAAATCTTGCAACACTCACACAGAGAAATGGATATCCAAAATATTCCTAAATCTATGCAAAAAAATTGAATCAACCAAAAAAAATTACCCTCCAAGAAAGTAAAGCTAGAGGCACAGACAGTTTCACTAGTGGGTTCTACCAAGCACTTAATTAAGGAAAAAGTGATAACAGTCTCCCACAATCTCTTCTAGGATATAAAGCAGAAGGTAAACTTACTAACCCATTCTATGAAACCACCATTAATGATTAATGATTAATACTAAAATCAGATAAAGGAAAACCATAGAACAATGGTTCTCATGAACACAGATGCAAAAGTCGACAAAATATTAACACATAGAATCCAAGAATATATATGAAAAATTATACATCCTGACCAAGTCAGATTTATTACAGGTATTCAAGGCTGATGGAATATTTGAAAATCAAATAATACAATCTGCTACATCAACAAGATAAAGAAGAAAAATTATATAATGGTGTCAATGACTCAAGATCTATTCACAATAAAAATATTAACATTTTCAGCTAAGATTAGAGAAATTCCTCAATTTAATAAAGAGCATCTACAACAAAAACTATAGCTAACATCATACTTAATTGTGAAGAACTGGATGCTCTCAGCCTAAGATTGGAATTAAGGCAAGGATATTCTTTCACCACTTATTATTTTTTTAATGTTTATTTATTTTTGAGAGAGAGAGAGTCCAAGCAGGGGAGGGGCAGAGAGAGAGGGAGACACAAAATCCAAAGCAGGCTCCAGGCTCCAAGCTGCCAGTACAGAGCCTGACACTGGGCTCGAACCCACAAATCATGAGATGATGACCTGAGACAAAGTTGGATGCTTAACCAACTGAGCCACCCAGGTGCCCATCACCACTTCTAATCAACATCTTACTGAAAATTCCTTCTAGTGCAATGGAACAAGGAAAAAAAATAGAATATGGACTGGAAAGGAAGAACTGTAACTTTTTATTCACAGTTGACATCATTGTCTATGTAAAAATCCCCAAAATCAACACACAAACTCCTTGAAATAATGAGAGAATATCACAAAGTCACAGGATCCAAGGCTAATAAACAAAAGGTGATTGCTTTTGTATATGCCAGCAATAAGCATTTTATATTTGAAAAATTTTTAAATGACATTATTATAGCACCAAAAATTATATAAGATGGGCCTGGAGCATCTGGTCATCCCAGAAAGTAAAGGAGTGGTAAACAAAAAATGGTGGACATGTGAGTGAGACAGAGTAGCCAACTGAAAAAGCTTCAATACTGGTATAAATACATGCTGAGCAAATAAATATGCTGGAGTGGGGGGCAGATAGACAAAATCTCATGCAGAATTTTTCTTTAAAATTTTTTTTTTTTTAACGTTTGTTTATTTTTTTTGGGACAGAGAGAGACAGAGCATGAACGGGGGAGGGACAGAGAGAGAGGGAGACACAGAATCGGAAACAGGCTCCAGGCTCTGAGCCATCCGCCCAGAGCCTGATGCGGGGCTCGAACTCACGGACCGCGAGATCGTGACCTGGCTGAAGTCGGCCGCTTAACCGACTGCACCACCCAGGCGCCCCATAAGATAGAGATATCTTTCCCAGAACCTAGAACAGTGTCTTCCATATAAATAGTTGTGAACAAATAAATGCATCCTATATTCCATAGTAGTTATTGTAAGATATTATTAATTATGATATTATTACTCTCATTACTTTTGATATATACACACACACACACACACACACACACACACACACACACATATATCCATTTCTAGAGATTTCATTTCTAGATATAAAGTCTTTTATCATCTTCTAATTTTCTCTTCTTCATATCACAGGGCTTTATTCAATTATCTCATAATAAAACAGATCTCAAGAGGAAACAATAAACTAGAAATACAATTCTTGTAGCAACAAGCTTGCAAATAGAATTATCTCTATGAAAAAAAATGCTCTTTAAATTGTTACAAGAATTTCTATGAGGAGTCCAAGGTTATTTTCTCAAGAGGAGGCAAATACTTTTATCCTTTTAGTGACGACTTGATATTTTCACAGAGGGTTATTATAATGATCACAGGTAATGCATCACCAGGCTCTCATATGCTGTAAAATTTATGAGAGAGATGTATTTGTCAAACTCTGTGAAGGTACTCTGTGGTTGCTCATGCAGGATTAGTTTTGCTGGAAGTCCAGCAGACAAAGGCCATTTAATAAACTCTTTGCTACTAGTCACAATGATATCCTACTGATACCATCTGGATGTCTGTTGGAATCAAGTTTAGTTCTACTGGTAGGAGTCAGAGTTGAGTCAGTAAATAACTTCCTGTACAGATATGCTTAAACAAAGCTGTTTAATCAGTATGCTGGTTGACTTGTTATATTATAATCTTATGATGTGATAGGATAGGGACTTTAAAATACAGACAAAAGATTTTGATATTGTATTTTTTAAAAACTCTTGCAAAGTAAAATAAGTATTTAAACTTTTCAATTTTACATAATAAATAGCCACTCTAACAATTACCTTTCTTGTTTCACATATATTACAGCCCTATATAATTTCATCAATTTAAATCCACAGGCATAGGGTCATTTGTACAATCATTCAGTCTTTGTTTCCTAGGAAACAGGCTAGTCAAGAGATGAAAGATGGCCACCTACTTTCTTTACAACTATTATTTGATCCTGTGCTAATCTATGTAATTCATAAATTCTTTTTTCTTACTGCTCAGATTCTGCTGTGGTTTTAAGGCCATTTTAGAACCCCATTTTCATTTAATATTTCATAAAATCCTAAAATAGAGTTGTTAGTAACATTCAAAATGGTAAAATTCTTCATTGGTGTAATTCATGTTGAAATTCTAAATTCCACTCCAACAGAAATGAACAATGCTATCACATAGTTTTTGAAAATTGAACTGTGATAAAAAATTATTATCTGGAGATACAGGTATAGAATATAACATCTTAAAAAAGATATTATGATATTAATTTTCATACAAAATAATATATTTTTAAAAATATGTAATTGAAGTTACATTGTGTGCTAAAAAGTATCACAAAAGAATTTTTATACTTATACATATGTATACATACGGTTTACAATCATGATAGCCTGGGAAAATAGCAAAAAAAAATGCTTGACTTCACTATGTCATTTTTCATATTTTCTGGAATTGAGTCTTTACAGATACTCTTGACTATCTTGACAGTACAATTTATGCATAAATAACCTGTATATTGGTAAATAGATATGCAATAGTAAGTACCCTAAAAGGCTTTTTATCAAAACTTTAACTTATGACTCCACTATTTTCCTTATAGAACACACTGTAGGTCATGTAGGTTTTTGAGGTTGTTTACCGATTTAAAAATATGGTAGAGATAACTGGTTTCTTACAAAATAATACCTGAAGGCTATACATTGGTATTTTGAAAAGTTATCCTGATCTCTGGATCTGAGGCAAACAATGTTCTGCTCAAGAGGACAAGTTATGATTTTTAACTAGATGATAGATAAGAGAATTTGAGGACAAACTCCTTGCAATTCAGGTATTATCTATTTAATTTGCCTTAAAACTGGTAGGCTTTGAAAAATTGTTAAAATCTCCTTACGTCTTTAATCAAGAAAATACAGTTCATATTATTTAAAATTGTGGGTTATGTTATATGGAATTAACAACTTGCATTATTAGGTTACAGAACAGATGATTCTGCAATTCATCATTTGGAACATAGATTCTGATTGGATTTTTTTCCCTATAACTATACTGATAACTATAAGTACATACTTATAGTTTTTCCTATAACTAACTGATAATTATAAAATACACTATATATATAACTAAATAAACTATATATATGCATATATATATATACAGTATATATATATATTATTATATATAATCATTTTATTTCGTTTCACATTCTCTGCTTTCTTAGCTCAGCCTATCCCTGGGATGTCTCCAACGGCTCTTGGCCTCATCACAAGAATGAATTCAAGGACAGATATAACACAGCAAACAAGTGACATAAGTGGGAGGGTTTATTTATTTATTTATTTATTTATTTATTTATTTATTATTTTTTAACATTTATTAATTTATTTGAGAGAGATATAGAGCATGTGCAAGCAGGGGAAGTGCAGAGAGATAGGTAGAGATTATGACCTGAGCCGAAATCAAGAGTCTGATGCTTAACTGACTGAGACGCCCAGGTGTCCCTAAGTGGGAAAGTTTATTAAAGCAAAAGTATACTCTGAAGAAGAGCAGGCTAGGGCAGAGAGAGCATGCACATTGTGCCTTGAGATTTGGATTTCTATCTTTTATTAACAGCTGCTCACAAGTAGGTGGAATATTCATTAATGGGAGTGGGAATTTCCTTCATGTCTTTCCTTCTTTATTTGGTCAGGGGTTTCTTGCCTACTCTGTCAGCCATCTTGGGCCTGTCAGCCATCTCAGGCCTGTTACAGCTTCTTGAAGCTTTGTTTTGGAATGCTGCCAGGACAAACCTCTGACTTTCCCAATACCTGGCCATGGCTACCTCTTTGCTGGCCTCCAGGCCTCTTGTTAGAAACTAATGGCCTTTAACAGTCCTACCTCCTACCTTTCTCTCTCCCCTCTCCAAAGGCCAGGAAATGATACTGAAAATTCCAGCTGACTAATCACTTCAGTTGGCTTCACTGACAACCAGCTCCCATCCTTAGATGCTTATTAAAAGTCATATCATTAACATAATAAAAGACACCTTTATCATTCTCTACACTTAGAAAATTCTAAGGATTTGAGAACCTTGACCAGGAACCAGAGATGAAGGCCAAATACATATTTATTATAAATCACAGCATCATAGAAGTGTTGTGTATATAACCATGCTAGGATTTGGAACTAAAGTTTGTAATTTTTACATATAAATTAGTATGGAAATACCTATGAGAAATAAGTTTTGGACAGAATTTAAGACAGGCATTTTTTTTTCTTTTCTGAAGAGGGCAAAAAGATTTTTTTGAATCATCCACATATAATGGCATTGAAAATCTAGTGAATATAATTAGAATTAGAATTAATGATGTGCAGTCTGTTTCTTTGGTTTGTAAGTCCTCTCTGACACTCTAGATTGTTGCTACTGCCTTTCTCAAGGTAATTTCTTTTGCCATCTGATCACTTAAATAAATATAAAAAAAAAGCCAATGAATATGACTGAAGGAAAAATATTTTTTCTATAGTATTAGAATTTACTGCATACTGTCTCAATGCATTTTTTTTTTTAACTTGTGGGGAATAGTTTTAGTGATATATTCACTTCAACTAACTTTCTTTTTTTTTTATATTTACTTATTTTTGAGAGAGAGACAGAGTGGTAGCAGGGGAAGGATAGAGAGAGGGAGACACAGATTCTGAAGTAGGCTCCAGGGTCTGAGCTGTTAGCACAGAGTTTGATGTCTGGCTCAAATCCATGCACCATGAGATCATGACCTAAGCTGAAGTAGATAGCTCAACCAACTGAGCCACCCAGGCACCCCTCACTTCAACTAACTTTCAAAGTGACAGATGCTATCTGGTTAGAGTATCTACTCATGTTGTCATGAACTAACCCTTTACTGGAAAAAATAAGTGAAGAGACTGGGCATTAAGAGTATAGATTCTGAGGCCTAAGTGCACAATTTCCAGTTCAAATTTTGTTAAGAAGTAGTTGTGTGACCTTGAGTAAGTCATTTAATCTGTGTTTCTGTTTATTCATCTCACGATAGGATTATGTATAACTAGTTTCTACATAGAAGGATTATTACTAGAATTACAGGAATTAAAATATTTCAGGTACTAGGCATAATGCTTCATATATTATAAATCCTTTTGTCTTTATTATATAACTTGTGCCCTATTTATTCAACATAATATGAGAAAAGAATCAATCCTATGATTCTTTGGAATAAGAATAAATGAATATCATCCCCTATGAAGTATTAATAAGTAGTACATATATGTCAATGAGAAGGAAATGGCTAAAACTCTTAAAAATGAATTTAAAATTTAAATGTAACCATTTATTTTTGCCGTAGGTATAAAAACCTAAAACTAGCAAATGAATTTTAACAGTATAGAGTGAGTATATTAAGACAAGGGATAGTTTATTTTTTAAACTAATTTGAATACAATCTTCTGGATCAAAACTAAGTGGATGAATTATTGATTCTTGGCAATTCAAACCCACTTCATTGCTTTTATAAACTTTGAGATTGCATACACTTTATTTGATCAAAACTCCCAAAGAAAAACTCTTTTCACACATAGACACTGCGTGACTGAATGAAGGAAACCTCAGTTAAAATAGAGTCAAAAGGTCTGAAGGAAGAGCTCTCTTGCCCTATCACTCATCATCAATTCAAGACACTTACCTTCTCTTTCCAACAGGGAGAAGCCTGTACTTAATTATCTAGTAGGAGGGAAAGAAGATTTTCTCTTTCCCTGGCAATAGCCCAGCCAATTGAGAGACTGTTAGAACTCAACCAATGGAAAAGCACTATACTTCAAGCTCTCAGTTTATTCCAGTGGAATTTTTGTTTAAAACCCTCCCCAACACCACCACCCCCCTTCCTCTATAAAGTATTATTCTCTTTCTTTGTTTTCCAGACTTGCTTATTGTTTTGCTGTACCTGGCATATCCCAAATTGTAACGCGATGCTGGTCCCGAGTAATCCAGTTTTGCTGGGAAAAAAACTGACAGTTTTATCTTTAAGGTTAACAACACTAAAGACATCAAACATTCTGAAATCACCACAAATATTACTTGTTTTGACTGCCAAGAACAGAATTAAGAAAGAATGATGGCTCAAAAGAGGGAGGAGATTTTATTTTCTTTAAACATAAAATTAATCTTGTGAAGGGCAGTCCAGGATCAGTTGCTAAACTCTTTTCTTTCTACTTCCCTTTCCTTAGCAAGCGGCTTTCACCCAAAAATCATATCTTCATGCCAGAGATCTGCTGGAGTTCTATCCAATATTTCGGTATTATAGACATATATGCAGCTGATGGAGAAAGAGACAGGGCAAAGAGATTTTACAATGTTTGGCTCCTAATAAGGAGCTTTCTAGTAACTTCTAAACCAAAACTTCACATGCATGTCATTGATATTCTCTAGCTGTAAGGGAGGTTGGAAAGGTCATTGTTTAGATATCATTTTACATATTATTGTGTATGATTAACAAAATGCATTATATGTGAGTTTAAATATTTTAGGTAAAATAATAAGATAACTTTTTCCCACAAAAGAAAGTAAATATTAAGGCAGTAAGGCATTCAGTACATATTTATCAAAATTAAAGTGATCAATTTATACTAATGTTTTATAATAAAAATCTAAAATTTTTTCAAGAAAAAGTTTTGATCTTTTTAGGTCAGAAATATACATTTATTCCTAAACTGATACTGAATGGGGGGACAGTGTTCCACCTAAACAAATTTCCAAGTATGTATTTAACAATTAACCAATTCTGACCAGTTCCTTTCTCTCCATGATTGAATTGTATCTTAGATCTTGTTTTGAGCTCCTTTTAAATGTGGTTGAGGTAAGGAGTTTGAAACTAAATAGAAAGCATTCTTCAAAACAAGGACACATTTATGTGTCCTTTACAGTGATGAGTATCTTTTAAAAAACATTTGTCATAAGTAGGCTAAATTATTATATTCCATCTTAGAGAAATGTCATGCTGAGGTGATGTTTTAAAAATGAAGTCATTCCTTAGCTATCTTGGCTAAACTTATTTTCAATGACTAAAACTTAAAGAGTACTCATTCCAGGAATGAACAAAATTCCTTCAAATAAAATTACTGAACTTTCACTAGCTGGGGACATGCATTTATTTCAAAATCCATCACAAATGTGTGAGGCCATTTTCTATCTGACAGGAGATAAAAACGGAATAGTGAGCAGAGAACAGATCATGCAGGGTATTATAAGCAATATTAAGTACTTTTTTATTTTAGCCAAAAGAGAATGGGAAGCTTCTGAAGAGTCTGATAAGACGAGATGACACAATCAGATATTCAGTTTGAAACTGTAACTCAAGGTGCAGTTTGAAGAACTGATTAGAAGTAAAGAAGAGTGGATTGGGGATTATCCAGTTAGGAACATGTTGTAATAGTCCAGAAAATAAGTGATTGTGCTATGGACTAGGATAGTGGCAGAGGAGACAGCAAAGGGTTTACACAGAGGTAAAATAAATACGACTTATGATTTGTTGACAGGAAGAGAAAAAAAATGACTTACAGATCTCTAGCTTGAGAAAATTCTTGTTGGTTATTGCCATTTAATAAGATGCACAGAACTAAAGAAGGTTGGAAGGTGTTATGATGTGTATAATTTAAGTATTCTGAATCTGAGATGTTTGCAAATATTCAAGTGAAAATATCCATTGCTTTGTGGCTAAACATTTCTACAATTCAAGAAAGGAGGCTGGGAAAACATAGATCAAGTGTTGCCTGCATACAGCTTAATTACTAAAATTCAAGTGTATGAGATCACTTTGTGGACCAAAAGAGAGCCTTTGATAAAATTTTTAAAACTGACCACATTCTGGAGAAGAGGTCAGCATAGAAGACCGAAAAAGAGCACCCATAAATATAAATGGCAGACACAGAGTGTTGCCCTAGAAGACATGAGGAAAGAGTCATTCTTAAAGGGCAGTTGTTTCAAAGATTTCTGAGTATTTATTTGAGACTTAAAATTCGTCACCAAATTATCCAATGGTGAGCTTGACATGAACGATTTCAGGAGAGCATTAGAAGGGGATAGATCAGAATGGAAATGGTTGAAGTAGAAAATGAAAAATTTGTAGACCACAGTTGTGGACAATTTACTTTAGAAATTTGGTTCTGGAAGGGAAGAGAAAATGGGGGCAGTGATTAAACAGTGACTTCAATATGAAACATTTTAGAGAGATTAAGACTTCAGCTTTTTAAATACTGGTAAGTTGGAGTCAGTAGAGAGGGAATACAGTATGAGGTGAAGTTGGGAGAAATTACAATGCACAGCAAAATATTCCTAGAATGTGGGTGTGAATAAGATCTAGAAGAGATTATAAGAGAAGAGATTGCATAAAGATTACTTGAAAAATAAATATATAAGAAAGATATGGAATAAAGTACACTGTTAGATTTTGTTAAATAAAATTGAAGGAGTAACTAAATCTTCAGGAAGTTACATATAAAAGAAATGAAGAGAGTGGGGCGCCTGGGTGCCTCAGTCGGTTAAGTGTCCGACTTCAGCTCAGGTCACTATCTCGTGGTCCGCGAGTTCGAGCCCCGCTTCGGGCTCTGGGCTGATGGCTCAGAGCCTGGAGCCTGCTTCCGATTCTGTGCCTCCCTCTCTCTCTGCCCCTCCCCCGTTCATGCTCTGTCTCTCTCTGTCTCAAAAACAAATAAACGTTAAAAAAATTAAAAAAAAAAAAGAAATGAAGAGAGGATATCTATTGAAAATTGAAAATATCTAAAGAGAGACCAGGAAAATGTTTTGCTTATGTACATGAAATACAAAGTCATTCATGGCAATTGAAAGAGTTCCATTAATGATGTTATTAACTTACAGTGGTCCAATATTCCTGGTTGTGAGACATTCTGCAGATGTCCTCATTAGCCAGGCCCTTTGGGGGCCAGTCTGGCGAGATTTACCAGATAAGAGTTGAAACATGGATATTGGCATTATAGCAGCAGCCAAGAAGACAAGTTGATAGTGGATGCATATGAGAAAATACAAAGGAAACAGAAAGTTATTTTAAAGAATGGTTTTGAGAACAGTTAAAGAAGAATGGGGAAGGAAATAGCTGATTTTGGAAATAGGAATCTCTTATATAATAAGTTTAAGGTGTGCCCAGGAAATGTGTATTTTAACAGCCTGCAGGAGAAGGTACTGGAGGTAAACAGGTTGGGGAACTGAGAAGATGGCTTACTGCATTGGCTACCTAGGTACACTTTGAAATCAGTAACCAAGAATTAAGAGTTCCAGATTGTATAGAGGAGACCTATAAACCAGGTACCCAAGCTTTCAATTAGTTAAGAGGAATGGTCAGGAATTTTGTAGAAAACAGATAATTTAAGGGAGAGGTAGGGGGTGTTCAAGAAAATTGCATTACTTGAAAACAAAAGCAAGGGCTTACTGCTTCATCCGATACTTAAAAATGTTTATGAGGGGGGAAAAGAAAATAGTATGGAAATAGGGGAAAGAAGACAATCCACCTAAGTCCTGAATATGAAGTCAGGAGGATTTGAAAAACCAGACTTCTATTTGGGGGCTTCAATAAAAGCAGCACTTTAGGAGACAGCCAGACTTCCCTATATTATGCTATATGGTTGATCTCTATCCACTGTGTTCTTGGTAACACATCTAAAAGGCATTGACCATTGTTTTTTCTTCCTACTATACACACTCCCTTTTGCCTCAACACACAATAAAAAATAATAAGTGTAATGTGAGTTGAAACCTATGACTTAAGAAAGACTTCAGGAACACGACAGTGTTTAAATTCCAAGGGTAGGCTTTTCATGGTGAAAAAATGGTTTAAAAAATCTGATAATGCAACAATTCCTGAATTTTCTTTCCTCACACCATTTGTTACACCTAGAATATTTCACAGTAACTGTTTGTGACCATTCTTATGAGGTTTAACTATTTTCATATACTTGAAATCTTGTATGAATATGTATGACATGTATATATATGTATATAAATATACATATATATACATATGACACTTCGCACACACTACCTGGCGTTCTCATTGATATTTTATATGTATCCATAGTTATCCCAAACACAATATTCCACTGTATAAATATAAACGTGGAAAATATGCTTGTTTGTTTACATCATGAACACTGAAAGCACCGAAGTTGTTTATTTAGGTTAACATAGGCATGCTATCCTGACTGTTCTGTTAATGTAGGATGACATCAAAATTCATGGTGTGCTTTGGGATGACACAATAGAAATGATTCTGTGAGAATACCATCACTGAGAAGTAGCAGCAGTGGATAAATTTTAGAGGTTTCTTTACACAAATCATTGAAATTCCATGAGGTCGATAGAGTACGTATGTTTTTACATTGAAACCTTTGAAAAAGCACATGAACGTCAGCATAGACTGGTGTTCCATGCAACAGAGGTTGATAATGTGATATCCGAGGAATCTGGGAAATAAAATTGTGAGTAAAATCCAGTGATAACAGTTTAGATTATCTAGTTAATGTTCCCCAACATTTCCTCTGTGTTGCACTCCTCACACACACCACACATTCCCTTTGGTGATGTTTCATTCCTCATCAGGATTCACCAGTGTTTGTCTGAATGAGAACCCCTGATCTTTATAAACCTCATTTTACAGAGCCTCAAAGGTTAAGTAACTTTTTCAAGGTCACATGATAATTTTGTGACACAATTTAGAATGGAACACAGGCATCCTCAACTATAATTCAGAATTCTTAATATTATACCCATTTTCTTTGTGTCATTCATTATAATTACTATACAATTTGGTTCTTTTAAACTTATTTCATAACTTAATTGTCCCTTATCAGTGTAACTCTTATGACTGTCTCTGATGGGGACAGGAGAATGATCTCTGCATGAGTCAACAGGAAAATCTTATATGTAGATATAATTAATTTAGAATAGGGAAAAAAACAGCATTACTCTTCTCTGAGAATTTGAAAATTCATGGTTTTTGTTTGAGATCCCAAATGCAGCAACACTGCTTAGAAAAAAAATAAAATATATTCAGAGTAGTATTACAACCAGGAAAGAGATTAAAAAACATGGAATAGTTGAAGGGTTTGAGGATCTTTACCCTGAGAAAAAAATAATTTGAAAGGAATACGGTAAATATTTTACAACTACCAGAATTAAAAAAAATTCAATCTATATTTATTTTTGAAAGAGAGAGAGAGAGTGCAAACAGGGGAGAGGTAGAGAAAGAGGGAGACATAGATCTGAAGCAGGCTCCAGGCTCTGAGCTGTCAGCACAGAACCCAACTTGGGCTCCAACTCATGAACCACAAGATCATGACCTGAGCTGAAGTCAGACACCCAGGTGTCCCTCCAGAATTTTTTTTTCCAATGTTTATTTTATTTTTGAGAGACAGAGACAGAGCAGGAGAGGGTTAGGTTCAGAGAGAGAGAGCAAGACACAGAATCCGAAGCTGGCTCCAGGCTCTGAGCTGTCAGCAAGGAGCCTCACACGGGGCTCCAACTTACAAGCCATGAGATCATGACCTGGGCTGAAATAGGACACTTAACCTACTGAGCCACCCAAGTGCCTCTATAATTACCAGGATTTTTATAGGATTCCTGGAATTCATAAATCTTGATGAGTTTTGATAATGTGGATTTAGGTTTGAAATTGGTATTCATTTACTCAGTGGGTAGAATTAAGATCGGAATGTGGAAGTACAAATAAAAAATAATTTTATTGATTGACCTTGGATTATGTATTTATAGAACTGCCTCCAAAATACAAGTAAACTTTAGAAAGAAATATCACTGAAATATAAAACTAAGTCCAAGTAAGAGCTGAATTACATTTTTGAGTCTGATGATTCATACTGAGACAATAATGTCCATCAAGCTTCTGGGAATCTGCTATTCTATCATCCTTAAAGAGAGATATTTCTTCATATCAATCTATTTAAGCAAGATCTCTATTTCTAAGCTGAGAAGTTAAACTACTCATTTTGAAGTCTATCTTGTCATGTTTTTACCCAATAATTTCCCAATATGCCTCTTCCAGTATTACTTGAGCTCTCACTTGACTGGGAATTGTTCCCTATTTGGAGAACTTCAGACAAATGAAATTCTCATCCATTAAAAAGAGTAATCATCTTATCTTGTACTATAATTTCATTTTAAACATTTTCTCTGCTAATTTCTGCCACAAAATTATCTAATTTTACTCTGAAATTACATAGGATATAATTATCATTCACTCTTGGTTATTTCCTTGTTAAATATTTTCCATATAAAATGGAATGGGTTAAGAAACCCATAAATTACCCCTTGACAAGAGGTGTTTGTGAGTAAACCATACCTTTAATCAGCATAACTATAAAACCCCAAATCTTGACTGAAACTAACAGATCTATCTATAATCACTTGATTGCAATGGAACATATTGGCAAAGGAACTAAATTTAGATTCAGGGGACATTCTTTGATTGTAACTAGCTTTGTTACTCTATGCCAACTCTAAGTTTAGTTTTGATATCTGCAAAATAAAGGCAATGTGTATTGTTTCATTATTTAAAACAAAATATATTCTAGAAAGTAATACCCAATAAAAGCTAGTTCTTTGCTAGACTTCTAGAAAGCAGAAACTGGTAGAAGCAAATGCAAGATTTAAGATTACTTGTTTACAAGAACTTTGATTTTTTTTTTTAATTTTACAACTTTGAGAACGTTTCTTATACAGTAATAAAGAGGGAGGGTAAATTTTGTATACAGAGTTGTGGTTTTACTACATTGATATTACTTAATAATAAATGTGTTTTCTTATGTATTAACTATAAAGAAAGAATGAGGAATAAAGGAGAAAATATAGCTCAAGAAAATCAGAAAGTATTAACTGACATCTCAGTTAAGAAAGCCCTTTTGATAAAGTATGGGAATAATAATTCATACAGATATTAAAATAAAATATAGTAAATCAGTAGAATATTTCCCATAATACTAAAAAAGTTTAGGAGAATGTAAGTGGCTATCCTGATAATGGTGTGCAGTGGTCATTTTAAAAAGCTGTACAATGATGCTATATCACCTTTATAGAAATAGATTAGAATAAACATGTAATTGCAAAAGTCAATTAGAATTTGAGAGGAAAGTATTATTGCTGTTGGGATATTTGTATCTTAGTAGAATTGTGTTATAGCGTTTATAGTTAATGAAGTAAGAGAGATTCTTGCAAATTGTGTTTACGTCTAATTCCTTATTGTTGCAGCTATATAAGAGAGGGGGATGAGTGGAGAACAAAATAAGGCAATGAAAAGAGTAAATATGTCTGGTGGCTTTAATGTGCCTTGTGCCTTTTTTTTTTTTTTTTTTTTTTTTTTGAGAATTTTTGGTAGGGAGGTAGGGGAGGAGGGAGAAAGAAAGAGAAAGAGAGAAAGGAGAATATTATGAACTGATGTTTCGGTCATTATTGATTGCACCTGTCCACCACACAATGTTAATGCCTTAATCCAAATCTCTTCTTTTTTTTTTAATTTTATTTTTAAGTAATCTCTCCACCAATGTTGGACTTGAACTCACAACCCTGAGATGAGGAGTCACACACTCTACCAACTGAGCCAACCAGACACCACCTCCTAATGTTGTTCTTTCTACCAACACAGTATTTTATATCCCAACTACCCTTCTAGTCCTCCACATGACCTAACAAAGCCCTTTACTTATCTTTGATAAAAACACCAGGAATGTTTCCAGAACCCGAGTCTCATGATAAAATAATCTGATTAAAATCACCCAGTACGTACACATATTTGTAGAGAGCAACAAAAATACTTCAAGAAAATATCAAACACTGCAAATGAATAACTCACAGGAATAAAAGGTACAGCATAGGGAAGTTACTCAATGGTATTGTAATAGCATTGTATGGTGACAGAGGATAGCTACTCTTGTGGTGAGCATGTTATAACATATAAGCTTGTTGAATCATTATGTTGTATATCTGAAACCAACATAACGTGTGTGTCAACTATACTTCAAAAAAAAAAATGTATATCAAACGCTGCTAAAACTAGTCACTTCGGAGTAAGCACTCATGAATCTCATTACCCCCTTCTTTTCTTTCTCCCTGCTTACCACTCATTGTGACCTATTACAGATCATAAATGTTCCACCATGCATTCAAGATGCCTCTTATAACGTACGCCCCCTACCTGCAATATTGTTAATCAATTTAACTTTCCTACTAACCACCATTACACATATGGTGTATGTGTCTATCACATGTTATGGCATCCAGATATTTTACTGACTAGAAGTCTGTAAATCTACAGAAAACCAGTGATTACTTATACTGAGTCTTATTTGAAACTGAAAATCACTAAAACTCGGGTCTTTGATTCATTGTTTTGGCAGTATGGCTATAAGATTACAATTATTTGTGTAATCAATCAATCAGTGTAAAAAGACTTATGTATTAATAATTTCCTCCTCAGGTTAATAATTTGTATTATGGGTACAAATTTAAAGATTTAAGTACCCATTTCCAATTTTTTCTGTATGAAATTTTCATCTAGTATCTTAAAGTTTAATTTTTTTAATTTTTTTTACGTTTTTAAAGCTTATTTATTTATTTTGAGAGAGAAAGAGAGAGAGAGAGAGTATGGGGGGGGGGGTCAGAGAGAGAGGGAGAAAGAGAGAGAATCCCTCTGATAGTGCAGAACCCGCTTGACATGGGGCTCAAACTCATGAACCCTGAGATCAGGACCTGAGCTAAAAATCAAGAGTTGGACGCTTAACCAACTGAGCCACCAGGTGCGCCTAAGTTTAACATTTTAAATCCTTAAAATAGGGGCGCCTGGGTGGCGCAGTCGGTTAAGCGTCCGACTTCAGCCAGGTCACGATCTCGCGGTCCGGGAGTTCGAGCCCCGCGTCGGGCTCTGGGCTGATGGCTCAGAGCCTGGAGCCTGTTTCCGATTCTGTGTCTCCCTCTCTCTCTGCCCCTCCCCCGTTCATGCTCTGTCTCTCTCTGTCCCAAAAAAATAAATAAACCTTGAAAAAAAAAAATTTAAAAAAAAAAATAAATAAAAAATAAATCCTTAAAATAGAGTTTCAAAATGTAAAATTAATTTTACTAAATTATATAATATAGCATGTACCATATACATACTTTTGTATATACCTTTGTATACCATGAACATTGACTTCTTGTTGATTTACTTCTTCATTTAGAACTTTTACTCAAGTTTATTTCTTTAAGAAAATCAAGTAGGCATAAAATAAAAACTAAAAGAAAAATGTCATGACATCTTAAAAATGAAATCAGAAAATAAAAATGTGGGTGAAATGATCATTGAATTTAAAATTCTATACTTAATTTTAATCTATTATCCAAAGTGAAATTTTATTTCTGATAAATGAAAGCATTCCTAATTGGGGGGGGGTGGGATTCTGTGTTTTGATAACATACACTTGTTACTAATAAATGCATTTATTAGTGTAAAATGCACATAACATACATTGAATGTTTTAATAGTTAATAGTAGCCAATGCAGGCTATAGTAGTAAGATATGCAAAAGAACTGACTCAAACTATTACAGATGAATGTTTGGCATCTGCATTATTTTGACGACTCAATAAAATACACCTAATAATTGTAGGATCTTCAAACATTTCCTAATAAAACAATTCAAATAATCTTTACATATAATTTTCTTGTTATCCTTGGGCTCTATAAGCATGAAAAGTGAAAATATACCACAAAATTTAGTTCATATTTCATAAATCAAAACATACAGTTATCATATAGTTAAATGTTTCCACTGAATACAGAACACATAGGCAGGGACACAATGGGATTTACTGAAACAACAACAGTAGAGAAGTAGCAGAGTAAAATAAAGAAAACGTTTTGTGATAAAGATGATACAGTATGTGATAACTTACAAAGTTACAAGTTATGAAGTATGATATTTAATCATCGCTAAAATATAAACATTATTATTATGCTTATTTATGTTTAATTTGCTGATTCTTAGGTTTCTCACTTATAAAATGCAGGTAAGGAAGTACTTTGGTAACAGTTGGATAAATTTAAAAAAAAATAAAAAATAAAACCATGGGGCAATTGGGTGGATCAGTCTGTTAAGCGTCCGACTTCGACTCAGGTCATGATCTCCTGGCTCGGGAGTTTGAGCCCCGCTTCAGGCTCTGTGCTGACAGCTCAGAGCCTGGAGCCTGCTTGTGATTCTGTTTCCATCTTTCTCTGCCCCTCCCTCAGTTGTGCTCTGTCTCTGTCTCTCTCGTCTCTCTCTCTCTGTCTCTGTCAAAAATAAACATTAAATTTTTTTGAATGAAAAATAAAACCAAACAGAAGAAAATGGGTTGACAGAATTAATATTTCTCTTCTGTTTAGTTGACTCTCTGTATCCCCATGTTAGTCATAAAGGGCCAACTTTTATTATGAAGCACAATTATCACTGATGTCATGTTTTTTTAAATAATATTGGCAGTCTACTTTCTAATCTATGAAGCTGGAACTGGTTTCCACTGTTCTAACTCAATTTGGGAAGGAAATGAAATTCAGTCTCAGTTCCTCAACAGATTATTTTTTTAAATGAAGCCTACATATAATTTTGTTTCCAAGTGGCATGTAGTCTCATATACCGCCAAGTACTTGTTTACCAAGTCTTACTTATGAGTTATGCTACCCTTTCCAAACTTAATGTTAAGAAGTTTCCAATCGTCTTTATTAAGTCATTCAAATCAGGAAAGTGTTAACCTAGAAAACACACTTAAAGTTGAATAGAGTTGGGGTGCCTGGGTGGCGCAGTCGGTTAAGCGTCCGACTTCAGCCAGGTCACGATCTCGCGGTCCGTGAGTTCGAGCCCCGCGTCGGGCTCTGGGCTGATGGCTCGGAGCCTGGAGCCTGCTTCTGATTCTGTGTCTCCCTCTCTCTCTGCCCCTCCCCCGTTCATGCTCTGTCTCTCTCTGTCCCAAAAATAAATAAAAAACGTTGAAAAAAAAAATTAAAGTTGAATAGAGTGCATTTTTGGCTGAGCTACAGCAACATTATTATGAATACCGTGTGGTAGTTCGGATATTATCAAGAAGAACTTATTTTTTATTGTTACAATATTGAAAAAAGTTATCATTCCAAACAATATTTGAGATAACTTACAAAAACAGACATAAAGTTATATGAAATAAATAAATGGAGAAATCATGGTGAGAAGATAACTTATTTATTTTTTAATATTTATTTATTTTTGAGAGAGACAGAGAACGAGTGGGGGGAGAGGCAGAGAGAGAGGGGTACACAGAATTTGAAGCAGACATCAGGCTCTGAACTGTCAGTACAGAGCCCGACATGAGGTTCGAAATCACGAACCATGAGAGATCATGACGTGAGCCGAAGTCAGACGCTAAACCTAACTGACTGAGCCACCCAGGCGCCCTGAGTGGATAATTTAAAAGTGCTGCAGTAATAGCCTGTTGTGTCAATCAAACTACTTAAACTTTTCTTATTTTAGAATTATGAATTCAAGTTTCAAAGTGTTAGTGGAAGTTGTTTTTATTTTTTATTTTATTATTTAATTTTTATTAGATATATATATACATATATATGTATACATATATATATATGAGAGAGAGAGAGAGAGCATGAGTGGGGGAGAGGGGCAGAGAGAAAGAGAATCTTAAGCAGGCTCCATGCTGAATGTGGAGCCCAATGATGGGCTTGATCCCACGACCCTGGGATCATGACCTGAGCTGAAATCAAGAGTCAGATGCTTAACCAACTGAGCCACCAACAGATCCGCCCTGGAAGTTGTTTTATTTTATGAACTGGAAGAATAATGTTTTTGTCATTAAGGGTTCCAATCAAAACAAGATATTTTTTCCTTTGCCCTCTTTTTACATATGTATGTATATATATATAATTTTCTCCATAAATATTAAGATGCCATTCAAACTATAAATTACCATTATAACATCTTTTTGTCATTTAACATCTCTTTAACCATATTATATGAGTATCTTTATGTCTATTATTTTATTACTTTATGTTTCAAAACTTGAGATCATGTTATATAACTTGAAAATAATTTTCTGAATTGAGTTTTAAAGTTATTTTTTCATTACTGTGTAGTTCATTCTCCTTGCTATTAAAATACAGATTCAAACAAAGAAATAGCAGTTAAAAAAAGTTTTCAGAAAACTGTGTAATTTGCCTTTGATTGCTTAATAGACATCAAATTTAGTGTCTCCATTTCTCTGTTTCCTAGTCACTTCCCAATTTACACTGATCTGACTTTACCCGGGACTCTAACAAAATGATGTTCATAAGTTTGCTAAGAAACCTTAATGTCACAAAAATCTAATAAGTGTTTTCCAGTTCTCAACATTTTTTTACTTCGTAGCATTTAATGTTCTCTATCTCCTTGTTTCTTTACTGTGATACCATATTCCCCTGCAGCCTTTGTCCCAAATCAGACTATTTTGCTGATTTATCATTTACTGCTTTCTTAAACATATATTTTTCCAACAAGGAAATATAAACCAAATACAGTAGTAGTTTGAACAGGGAAAATTTAATATAATCTACACTATGAGATCTCTCTCTTACTGTTTTGAATTTTACCGTGCTTAAGTAAGTATGTCTGCAGTGATCATGATACAGAAAAATACATCTGCACTAAAAGAAAAACAATGATGCAAGAATGATGTAAAATGATAGTTGGGATTATCCTTAGGGTTGATGAGAATGTAGGTAGTAATGGACATGGTGGTAAATAGAGGAGCATTCACTTGCAGGTACCCCTTATCTATATAGTCCTATCCTATTCCAATATGGTGGAATGTGGTTTCAGTGTTATAATATCTTTCTCATTGTTTTAAAGAAAATCTGAAAGCCTGGATTGAAATCCCATACTTTAAGATGATGTTTGAAATAAGACAAAACAAAACATTCCATTAGACAAACAAATATATCTATAGGACATATTGAACCATTGGAAACCATTATTAAAGTATACAAAAAAGATCAGAAAATTTGAAGATTTTCCCAGGATCACCGAGGTAATAAGTGATTGTCTATAAGTGACCGTCTTAGAAATTTAACTGAGATATACCTAAATAAAATACATTTGTTATACTTAGCTTAGGTTTCTTTTTTCCCCAAATTGTACCAAATATCCTTTAATAAAGTTACAACTTCAAACAACATATTTTTCATCAGGTAGGCTTTTAATAAAGCTACTTTTTGCAATAATCTAATTTTTATTTTTTTACAGTTATACATGAAAACATATATAATATGTGATATGTATTTAATATATTTTATATATTAAATATCACTCTCATTGCAGAGTGATTAAGACATTCAAAACACTGTCATTTTTCCTATTCAGCTTTTTTCCATCTGTCAGTTGTCAGTGTGTCTGTGAGTAATCTTGAAGTCATATTATAGATCGAAAATGGTGACTTTCATAACTTCCTTGAGGATAGGGACCATTACACATTAAGTACACTAAGATGAGTTCCAAATGTCGTGCGCTGTTTTCATAAAGCATGGGATGCACCTAAATCACACACCAACTCCTGAATTTCATAAAGTAGAAATTCTTAGTACTAATAACACTTTATAGGTGACATATTTCAAGTAACATGTGAGATCCTGGAATAATTATTAAACTGTAAAAATGTAAGACATTTTTAGCTAACTGAAATCCTAATTTTACAAGTAACATAATTTTAACATCTGTCAAAATACTCTAATCCTTTGCATAAAAATATTTTTATATTATGACCCACTTAATTTTTAATCTGCTTAATATATGGATCAATTTTTGCACATGAAAATACTTTTTTACTTTTACTTTTCCTCATTTCATTAAAAAATAGTTATTTGGATGGTAAAATCCAATTTAACCTTGTGTCCCTAGGGGATATGGAACAACTTTACCTCATGTTAATTAATGTTTAAATGATGAGTATAAAAATATGGAATTGAACTTTTTAATTTTGGAAATGTTTAGTTTTTTTAAAACTGTGATCAATCCATTTTATTTAGACTTTCTGTTTGGTTGTATGAGGTATTGTAAGAAAACTTTTACTTTACTTCCAACTTTAAACTTTTTTGTCTTTTACTTTTGTCTTTAAACTTACAAGTATTAAAGATTCATGTAATTTATTTTCTGTAGTTCAAGTTTCACAAAACTGTTACATATAATGCTACACACACAAACACATCCACAGCCGCCTATATCTACATATGTATAGACACCATACGTATATACATACACATATATGTGTATAAACATACATACACACACACCTCTATATATTTTTTGTAAAAGACATTCTAGCTTCATCCCATTGACTTGCTCTGAAAGCCAGTATATTAAAATATATTTTATCTCACTTAGTGTGACTGATGAATGTTAAACTACTTTTATTATTATGTTTCAATAAAATAGTTTCATCAATGTAGCACATTGGAAAGTAAGTAGAAAAATTTTAGCCAATGTATTTAATCTATTTATATGTGAGAAAATGAATTAACATTTTGTTACTACCTCAGTTGAGTACTAAAAGCCAAATATCCAGATTGCAATTTTTTTTCCTCTAGAACAATCTGTGTTTCTTTCTTCACTCATGTAGGTGATGTATTTGATATACAACAACAAAGGTGGCATAGCACTTATATTCTGATGTCAGAGCCAGTTTTTTAAGCTTTGACATAAAATAATGTTTCAATAAGAAGTCTAATGATAAGAGAAGTACTGAAGTATATAAGAATACAAAGCAAAGACATGAAGCAAAATAAGTTGTAAGGCCATTAGCACTACTAGGTGTTTACTCAAAAGATATAAAAATATTGATTCAAAGGGGCACATGCACCTCATAATTTATAGCGGCATTAGCAACAATAGCCAAACTATTGAAAGAGCCCAAATGTCCATCGATGGATGAATGGATGATGTGTTAATGTAGGTTCATCAACAATTCATCAATTGTTCCTGGTTGGTGGGGAAAGCACATAGATAATGGGGAAGGTTATGCATGACTGGGATCAGAGGGTATATGGCAAATCTCTGTACCTTTTCAAATGTGATGGGAACCTAAAATTCCTTTCTAAAACTAAAGTCTTAATGAAAAAAATTAAAAAGTCAGTTGATACTTTAATTATATTCTAATAATATTTATTTTATAAATTCACATGGTTTCCTGAAAAGTACAGGCAAATGTTTTACTTTGTATGTCTATTTACGGTGCCCAACTTGGCTTTACCTAATAGATTGTTAGCCAACATAACTACATAAAATGTTAGATAATATTTGTACTATTTTATATGTGATGAATCCAGAGCTCAGAGGAATTAAGTTCCTTACTTTAAATAATGTAACTAGTGAACAATTTAAATCATTTCTTCTTACTCTATTCATATTACAACTACTTGTTTCCTTGATACCAATAGTATACATATCTGATTAATGATGTCATTCTTGTTGACAAATACGTGTTATTGGGGGTTAATTTCATATTTGGCTTAATTTTTTTAAGTTTATTTACTTATTTTTGAGAGACAACGCTCTGGAGGTTCAGAGAGAGAGGGAGAGAGAGAGAATCCCAAGCAGGCTCTGCACTGTGTGTTCAGAGCCCAAGGCAGGGCTCAAACTCTTGAACCATGAGATCATGACCTGAGCCAAAATCGAGAGTTGGACCCTTAACCGACTGAGCCACCCAGGTGTCCCATATTTAGCTTAATTTTGAATGGTTTCATTGAAAAGTTTATTTTTTATAAAAATAAATGAACATCATTAAGAGGAAAAACTAGTGATCCAATTATCATCTAAATAAGTTTAAATACAGAAGACCAAAAGACAAATGACAGATGGAAAATATTTTGAATGCTATTTGTAATGTTATTTTGCTGTTATGTTGTAAGAAATTCTCTTTCAAGCACATTGAATTTTGCCAAAACAAAGTGGAAACTAAATATTAGAAATATCAAGAAAAAGCTTGTTTTGGTAAAAGGATCATGACATCTTTCTACCCATGTTTTCCTAAAACTTTCATTCTTAGTAAAATATAAAATCTAGCGATTTTTATTTTATTCACTGTCTCTTAAGTCTTCCAAGCTATCTTTAAAAATGTGTGTTAAAGCATACAGGGTAGGGGCGCCTGGGTGGTGCAGTCGGTTAAGCGTCCGACTTCAGCCAGGTCACGATCTCACGCTCCGTGAGTTCGAGCCCCGCGTCAGGCTCTGGGCTGATGGCTCGGAGCCTGGAGCCTGTTTCCGACTCTGTGTCTCCCTCTCTCTCTGCCCCTCCCTCGTTCATGCTCTGTCTCTCTCTGTCCCAAAAATAAATAAAAAACGTTGAAAAAAAATTAAAAAAAAAAAAAGCATACAGGGTATAATTTTAAAATAGAGTTGTAATGCTCTAATAAGTTAGCTATTTTCCTACCACTTTGAGCCCATCATGTGAAAGCCCTTGATTTCTGTTAAGTATCATTAATTAGCATTTTAATGTCATTAAACTATTGTAAAATACTTTACATATTTTAGGGGAATATTAGTCATATAAAAATGTATCCTTTAGAGAGCATTTGCAAAATTTAAATGTATGCAAGGATTTATAAGTGCTTTACAGCATATTGTAGCACTTTTTGCATTAATTAATTAGGAAGATAATACTTTCTACTAATTATTCCCAATATAGTAACTGGCGAATATTGAGAAATAATGCTTATGTACAGTGTAAAAGACAATTTATCTTGTATGCTTCGAGGAAAACAAAACAAACAAACAACAAAGAACAAAACAATAAATGGTCTCATAGGATTTTTCTTTCAATATCTCCTAATTTATGCATTTATAAAGATGTGCTTTGTTTAATTTGCTTGATAAACTCCAGTTCCCTTAATAAATTCTGAGAATAAAACTAAATCCTTGGAGCTGTTTGCAGATTAATGTGGTCATCAGAAACACTCCTGGAAACAATTCATTGGTCTCCTGGGATGTCTTCATCTTCCTTTTGAAGTTTACTTGAAATGCAATGTGGAGCCTTGCATGAGATCAACTCAGTGCCGATAAATTTAAATGAATAAAAGAGAACTATAGAAAAGATTTTTGTATATGATTATGGCAGTATAATGCTCTTTCTCATGTACATATTTAGCCATAATTATAATTCTGGACCATTTTGTTTCATGGGTCTTCACATTTTTAAACCAAAATTTAATTCAGATAAAATCATTCTAAATATAAGGAAGTATTCAATATTATAATACATATTCTGGACAAAGCATGAATAACATGAATATTTAATATATAATTATACTTTCCCAAAGTATTCAGGATAGTATCTATTTTGAAGACTGAAAACCTGTAAATACATAAGGCATATTTTGGGGCTGCTGAAAGTACATTGTAATAGATATTTTGGGTTTTTTTTAAATATTTTTTGTTTTAATTGAGAAACTAATTGGGAAAAATATTATTGCTTTTTTTCTTTTATGTTTCTTTATTTTTGAGAGAGAGAGAGCACAAGTGGCACAGAGGCGGAGAAGGAGACAGAGGATTGAAAGTCCCTGTGAGATAATAGCAGCAAGCCCAATGTGGGGCTCAAACTCGCAAACTATGAGATCATGAGCTGAGACAAAGTTGGACACTCAACTGACTGAGCTACCCAGGTGCCCCATAGAAAAATATTATTGTTCTTAATGAAAGGCTTCACTTGAGATAATTGCCTCTTTATTTTATCTAAACTCTTAATTTATAAATACACTTTTTAAAATTGCACTTATCAAATTTCTTCAACTACTAACTTCATGTGTCTGTACAAATGCAAATTAAACTAGTGAGGCTAAATGGGTGTTTATTAGCCCCATATTCTAAGAAATTTCATGTCACTCATATCCCTAGAAAAAACAAAAATTACCAAAACACTGATAAATTTTAAAGGCATAATCATTAACCCCAAAGGTGGAAAAGACTACCAATTATAAATTATTAAGATAACTGTATACAAAGTACAGAAAAAATGATTACTCCAAACTCATTGATGCACTACAAAATACAGAATTAAACATATATGCACATAACATGTACACACATGACAGAGTTAGACTTCGCAAGGAAGAGAAATCAAAGAGCAATTAGATAACCAAGATTCTGGTCTAGATATGTCATTAGCTAATCTTTGACAAGTGCCATTTTATATATCATCGATAAACAATCTTGTAAGGACAAAATTCCTCAAGTATTATCTAGGTACCAGTACAAGTAAATAATTAACGTGTGCTTGGTTACAGCTTAAACGGTCCCTTTCCTCTGCATACATCTTTCTTCTTTGAAATTTTGTGATCTAGCATGCCCCTTGTTTAAAACTAAATGAATGAACATTTCAAAGGGACTGATGCAGTTACATCAACTATTAAATTTATATTTATTAACTTATATAACTATTTCTTAAGTGTAAAGTGTATGTCAAATTCAATTTCTAAGGCTTTTGTAATAGAGGTGAATAAGAGAGAAGACATTTGCTGTCATGTTGCTTATAATTTACTAGTGAAGGAAAAAAATAACTAGTAAATGAAAAGTTTTACTTATGCTGCGGTTCAATTCAATAAATATTTTTTAAGCATATGCACATTTTGAATCGTTGTGAAGAGAGTGGTTGATAAGAATTCAGACAAGAGCCAACTGTTGCCAAGAAACCCTAAATTTAGGCAAAGTGCAGAATCTTGTCTCTGGAAACAAGAGCATTTCCAATGGCTTTGTTATAAAAGATTAGTATGTAATATTTACTGAGAGCTCAAAAAAAAAAGGCTGCATACGTGAACAATTGCTTTAAATAACCGTTTAAAAAAGTAAGTAGCTTACTATCATTAGGATGCAACACAAGTTAGGTAAAAGTGTCCTTGTTAAGGAAAGCCCTTGATGACGATGATGCTAAAAAACTGACCCAGAGAGGTCTAAAACCAAAAGAGGACAAAGTGCCTGAGTTGGGAAACTGAGAAAGTAATCTTCCCAATTCCCAAATTCAGAAAAGCACTCAAAAAAATATCTGGTATGTTACAGGTAGTGGCTCCTAGCCTGCAGACACAATATTCTGCAAAGACAAAAGGGATCAGGTAGGTATTACAAAAGAATTCAAAAAAAAAAAAAAAAAAAAAAAGGAGAATGGACAAGGGAGTTTTCTTAACACATGTGGCAAATCCTCACCCCAAGACTGTGAGCAATAGGTATGTGAGCACTGATATGAAATTTTGATCTCCTAGTGAAGAAGAATCCACAGATCCTACTGATTATTACAGACCGCTGTTTGCAGTTAACCATTGTATTCTTGCCCACATTAAAGGAAATTATGACCTTACCTGTGGATTTTGGAATTTTTATATAACAATAAGAGTACTTATGTGAATCATGAAATGGACTTTTGAATAATCACGATATGTACATTTTCTAATTTTTAGTTTTCATTCACTGTATTTGAAGAATTATTTTAGTTATCTTAAATAGCCCTAAATATAAATGGCCTCTAAAAGTTAATGGAAAGTGAAAATAGTAAAATGAGTCAAGAATAAGGAAATAGAGAGATGGGAACTGCATTGAATTAGAGAACGTATCTTCTATATCAAAGTTTCAAATTATGTTTATGCAATTGTTTTAAATAACTCCCCCCTAAATCTTTGAACCACACTTTGCAACTCCTAAATACATTTCATAGTTTACTGTGAATATGTATGACAATATTGCTCTTATACCTCACTAAACTGGCAGGGTTGGGAGTGGATCAGAAGACCCAAAAGTTTGATCATATCTGTGAACATCAAGCACACTACTGGGGATAAAATCTTGGAGGGGAGGGAGGGAGGATATGGGATTAGCAAATGTTCAAAATTCTTCAAAATTATGAAAAACAGACTGAACTCTATCCTGAAGATATATGATGTCACTTACCGCTTTTGAACTTTAGAGAATAACAATAGCATGTTAATATATCTGAAAGATCATTGTAGCAAAAATATGCTGAGTGGGTTGCAAATCAAATATATTTGAATGGAATGCATGTGCAAGTTTATGATGACCCAACTGATATTCATGCCAAAAAGAAAAAAAAAATAGGTAGGTCACTAGCATGAATGAGGTTGTTTATGTTTATGTAAGAATAACAAGTTGCAGGACGCCTGGGTGGCTCAGTCAGTTAAGCGTCTGACTTGGGCTCAGGTCATGATCTCAGAGTTCCTGAGTTCAAGCCCCTCCATCCAGCTTTGCACTGACAGTGCAGAGCCTGCTTGGAATTCTCCCTCCCCCCGCCCCTCTCTCTTTCTCTCTCTCTCTGCCCCTTCCCTGCTTGTGATCTCTCTCTCTTTCTCTCTCTCTGCCCTTTCCCTGCTTGTGATCTCTTTCTCTCTCTCTCTCTGCCCCTTTCCTGCTTGTGATCTCTCTCTCTCTCAATGAATAAATAAAGTTAGATATTAAAAAAGAAAAGAATAACAAACTGCTTGTATTAATTCATTTGGTAAATCATCCATTCAAGCACTCTTTATTCACAACCTGCTTTATTTCAAGTTCTGTTCAGGACATGGGGGACAAGATGAATAAGACAGATTAATTAAATTCTTTATCAAACTTATATGGAAAAGGCAGATATAAAAATAATTATTATTTCATGTATTAATATGTGATTTGAAGGTAAAAAAATAGCAGAAAATAGGAGTGAAACCTTTGAGAGGGTGAAATTTGTGAAGATAACTAAATGAATAATTTAAGTGGTTATTAACAAATGTGAAATGAAATATTCCAAGCAGAATTGCAACAAATACAAAGGTATTGAGGCAGGAATGAACTGGTCATAATTAAGGAATAACTAGAAAGTTAATGTGCCTAGAGTGGAGAATTCAATACAGAGATTGACAAAAGAAGAGGTTGAAATAATAATGGGGTTTGGCAAAATCATAAGGAGTCTTTGCTATCATGGAAAAACATTTATGTTTTATACTGAGTGTGGCAGAAAGTCAACGAACTATAAACACAGTAGTGAGGAATGACCCGATCAGATTTGTCTCATATGGAGAACTGAATTTAGAGCTGGGGATAAAAATAGAATAAAGTAGACTTTTTGATAGTGTGATGGTTCAAGGTGACAGTAGTAGAGGTAGTAACAAGGGGCCAAATTTGAAGAACAAGTTGAAATTTCAGTTGCCAGGACTAGTTTATTGTAGGGAAGATTAATGCAAGAAAGAAGAAAAATTGATTTTTAGATTTATATTATGTGTTTTTTTTTAACTTCAGTTACTTCATGATTGATAGTTCCAATTCTATTGGAATTGTACAAAACCAGGCAAGGAAAAAAATATTATGGCAAAACACATGTTTTTTTTTAGATGGATTAGATTTGAGTCTCTTTTTGTATTAATTAATTGTTGCTAAAATTAATTAACATTTATATTCATTATAATACTTTCATTACTTTAATTTAGAGCTTTGGAAGAGATGCTTTGATTGGGGGTATAAGTTTGAGAATTATCTGAACATGGTGGCATTTAAGTCATAGTTAACATAGCAACACTGCATAAAGACAAAAATGCCACAAACTGAACTCTAGACACTTCCAAATTTTGAGCTAAGGAAGAGGAAACAGAATGAATTTGAGGAGTTCACTGCTAAGATACGAGAAAGACCAAGAGAATGATGTACTGAAACAGACAAAGTAAATTTTTCAAAAACTATAAAGTGATTTGATAACTCAAACATTGAAAAAGTGATCAATTAACTCCAAGAATTAAAACGCACTAATTTTACATTATGCAGACAGTTGTCAATGTTTAATAAATATAAATTATATGGCATATTAGGAATAAATTGTGAGAGAATGGGAAAAGAGAAATAGAGGCAGTAAAGACAAAACTACTTTTGAGTCTTTTCTATAATGGGGGAGCAAAGAAATGGCCCAGGAGCTAGAGTGATATAACTCTAGGGTCTAGATTATTAAAAAAAAAAAAGTTTGTTGCTTCATTCATACTATATATATAGTTTAATTTACCGGAGAGAACTGTGAAAAATCAAAACTGCTCTAAGATACACTCAATTTTAAAAATTCTTTTGTGAAAGATCTATAAATTAAATCGATTGTGATAATGAAGGCAATATCAAAGCAAGTGTGTATAGTAGATTTTTGAGAAATTGTTGGACCTTTATCTTCATGTTTTACTAGTATGAGTAAAGAGCTTTCATTATTATATACACATTGGAAGTTACTTCAAGTATTTTTTTTCAAATGCAAGAGGTAAATTAATATTTTGCTGAGATTGATTTTTAAATTTGTATGTTGCATTCAAAATTTATTTTCTTTGAAAAAGATGAATACAATTAATTTATTTTGAACTAAGTGTTAGGGTATTTGTCAAAAGTGAAACATACAGTTTTCCCCTGTTCTCAAAATTACAAAAAAAAAGAAGCCACTATCATCTGACTGAAATGATGAATATTTTAAATTCATTTTAACTAACAAGTCAGTTAGTCCAAGAGTTAATATTGAAAGTTTTTAAATTTGGAAAACATCATCTTCAAAGGAGAATAAAACTACCCCCAAAGATGTTAGGGAAATGCACACATTTCAAGTTTCCTTACATAACCAAGAGGACAAGTTAAAATTAATATTTGTTAGATAGCATAATGCTATATTTTAATTTTTTATCTGAAATATCATGACAAAATTAAATAAGCTGTAGACAAATATTTAAATGGTGTGAGCTATTAAAAGAAGCAACAGCTAAATGTATGAAAGAATGCCACAGATTCTGAGCAATTATGACACATACATTTAATCAGTTTTATAGCGACCAAGGAGACTCGTCCCCTACTTACATATATTCAAATACTCCTGCTCGCTTTTTTTATTGAGCATGATCTTCGAAATGATGCTTCATGCATTTAAGAGTTATTAAATATTATCTGTGTGTTGTTTTAGTATAAAGAGAACAGAATGTATCTTTTCTATTCCTTTTACTATAAAGGGATAAAACAAGCTCTTCATTTACACCAAAGCTAAGAATTATGGAATGACAATGAAGTCTCTCCAGTAGGACTTTTTAGCGAGAGACAGCATATGAAGAGCCTATGAAGAGTTTCCCAGGTTAGTTAAAAGAGTAGAGAGATTTTTTTTTACTTTATTTACAATTTTTGTTTTTCTGTTATTGATGAGTTTTGGGGTGATGGCGCGGGGTCCAGAGCGAACAGCCAAGAAAAAAGACATCTTTGGTGCAAAAAGGTGATTTTATTAAAGCATGGGGACAGGACCTGTGGCGTGGGCAGGAAGAGCTGCACTGGGGTTGTGACAGGCAACTGATTATATACCCTCAGGTTGGGAGGGGGTTATAGATAGAGTAAGTCTCCAAGGTATTTTGGAAACAAGGTCTCCAGGATCTTGAGGGGCTAGCTATGTTAGGAAAACACCATTTATTACTGTTCAGTAAAATCTCAGTCATGAGACCCTTCAGCTGTATATCAGGGGGCTCCCTCACCAGTTATTAATAAAACATCAATAAGTATGCTCACATGCAATCAGCATTTTTATTGCAGTAAGAGTCAATATTGGTATGAATTATCTATTAATAGTTGCTATAATAATTCTCAGAGGAATAAATGGGAATATATTTTATTTAAAAAATTTAATGTTTTGTTTATTTTTGAGAGAGAAAGAGAGAGAGTGAGCAGGGGAGAAGCAGAAGGAGAGGGAGATACAGAATCTGAAGCCGACTCCAGGCTCCGAGCTGTCAGTCCAGAGCCATACGTAGGGCTCAAACTCAGGAACCCGCAAGATCATGACCTGAGCCAAAGTCGGACGCTTAACTGACTGAGCACCCAGGCACCCCAATAGGAATATATTTTAAATATTTGTTATCTTTAACTTTAATACATGCTCTATTACTAGATCATTTTGGGTGAATCCCTTGCTTTAAAGAACAGAAAGACAAATGATCTCTTATAGTCTACACTGGGGGGAAAACATGATCCATTCACATTTTCTTCCACCTCTGGCATTATCAGTTACAAAATGTCATGTTGTTTTTCTGTAACTATCAATGGAATAACACATAACTTAAAATGCTTTACACCTGGGTAATCTTCAGTATTTATCTCACTTGGCATTTTCTTTTCTTGTCTATTGTCTAGCAGAATTTCTTAAATTTGGCGATTATCACAGTTTTAGAGATTAGTGAAGGATAGTACATGTTCATTCAACCTTGTGTTATTTGTGCCCGGCATACAATGATAAGATTTCATTTGTAAATTTAAACCCATCAGAAGTATTTAACAAGAAACCGCTTAAGTTTTTTTGCTTGGTTTGCTAAATTGGGGGAGATAAAAAGTTGGGCCAATCAGAAATAAGCCCTATTTCAATATGAAATCTCTGGCAGTGATACAGCAACATTAAGAACGAATTATTCTCCTTTGGAGAAGCTGAACCTGGAACTCCACTTCTTATGAGGGGACTAAGGATAAAGAGATACAGCTGTTGTATGAGGTCAGTCCTAGCAAGAGGAATGAGCAGTGGTCACGTGGCAGGACTCTTAATGGCATGTCTCTTGATTGTGTTCTGATCATTTGCTGACCAAAATCAATTACTTCCTCCCTCTTAAAATATATATAAAATTAGAAGTCCAAGCTGTACTGCTGAAATGATGTAGTTTCACAGTAACTGGCTTGTGTAAGACAAGAGACTTTCTATTTTGCATACAACACTCCAAAAGTAGTCAGACAGACGAACACACTCCAGAGGTAGTTGCCTCTGCTAAGCACAATGTTTCTTCTGTTTTACGGTTCTTGCCATTTTCCATCCTATGCAAGAAGTTTTATCTTTTATGAAATGACTCTGAAGCTGTATATATTACCTCTGCTCTTTATTCTAAGTTCAAGACACTGACATAAATACAGATAGCCATGTGCCTGATTTAACATAAGGATAAGGTTGCAAAGAAAATGAATGTGGGGAGATAGTTTATCAGTTTCAGCCATAGGTACTTAGCGGGAACTCAATAAATGTGGTATATACTTCTTATTGTCGTCATTATTAAATATGATTATTTCTGAAAAGCTAGGGGAATTGACATTTTCACAACAGAGAGGGTTTCCACATAACTTAATAGTATATGTTTCTTTTTTTTTTTAATTTTTTTTTCAACGTTTATTTATTTTTGGGACAGAGAGAGACAGAGCATGAACGGGGGAGGGGCAGAGAGAGAGGGAGACACAGAATCGGAAACAGGCTCCAGGCTCTGAGCCATCGGCCCAGAGCCTGACACGGGGCTCGAACTCCCAGACAGCGAGATTGTGACCTGGCTGAAGTCGGATGCTTAACCGACTGTGCCACCCAGGCGCCCCAATAGTATATGTTTCAATTTACTTTATGTTTAATAACACTAAGTAGATGGATGTGTGGGTATATATCCTACAGATATGTTCAGCTTGATTTGCTCATATTGATAATTTGTTAATGTGTTTTCCCCCTATATGTCTTTTTTGTTTTTCATTTTATTTTGAGATAGAGTGCACACACTCGTGTGTTAAGGGGGAAGGGCAGAAAGAGGGAGAGAGAGAGAGAGAGAGAGAGAGAATCACAAGTAGGCTCTGTGCTCTCAGTGTGGACCCAACGTGGGGTTCAATTTCACTAACCATGAGATCATGATCAGAGCTGAAATCAGGAGTCGGACACCTAAGTGACTGAGCTGCCCAGGTGCCCCCCCTCCCATATCTCTTAAATAAGTACTTCTTTTGTATAAAGGAAAGGATATTGGTTATTATATATTACATTTTTTAAAATGTTTATTTTTGAGAGAGAGAGAGAGACAGAGTATGAGCAGGGGAAGGGCAGAGAAAGAGAAGGAGACACAGAATCCAAAGCAGGCTCAGGCTCTGAGCTGTCAGCACAGAGCCTACATAGGGCTGGAACTTGTGAACTGGGAGATCATGACCTGAGCTGAAGTGGACACTTAACCAACCAACTGAGCCACACAGGCATCCCTTATATTACATGTTTTTAATGAACTGTTGGTATAATTCATTATCATTTCCCCATGAATTATTTTGGGCTTTATAAGTTGGCAACTATATCATATGAAATAATGGCAATTAAGTCTATGTCTTAGTCATCTTGGACTGCCATAACAAGAAACACAGAGTGGGTGGCTTAAACGACAGATATTTTTCATAGTTTGGGAGGCTGACATGTCCACAATCAAGGTGCCAACAGATTCCAGTATCTGGTAGAACCCTCTTGCTGCAGGACAAATATTTAAATGGTGTAAACTATTAAGTGAAGCAAACAGCTGTATATATGAAATAAGTTTTTATTAAATATTTTAAGTGTCTCCTGATCATACCTTTATTTTTCAAGTTTATTTTTATTTTGAGAGATAGAGAGAGCAAGCTGGGAAGGGTAGAGAGAGTCGGAGACAGAATCCCAAGCAGGTTCCATGCTGTCAGTGCAGAGCCCAGTGCAGGACTTGAATTCATGAACTATGGGATCATGACCTGAGCCAAAGTCAAGAGTCGGACGCTTAACCAATTGAGCGACCCAGGCATCCCCTGATCATACCTTTTAAAAATTAGACTTTATTAGAAGGAATGTGAGACACGAAATATTATTAACAGGTTTCTTTAGCAAAACATATCTGTTTGATCTGAATGTAATTTGCAGGATAAATGTTTTCGGCTAATATTTATTGAAAGTTGTCTCACACACTTTTCTCATAGTGTCCTCATTATAACACAGATAATACTGAACGTAATATTAATGTAAAATATCCATACAGGTGAATAATCTACATGGGCAATTCACTTAAAATATATAAATTCTTCTTAATACTATGCTATGCAATAAAAGTACCCCCAAGAGCTCCAGACATAAGAGCTTGCCCTCTTAGCCCACACACTGAGCATTGTTTAGTTTTTTCTCTTTGAATCCAGGTGTGCTCCAGGTTTTTTTTTTTTCCCTAACTGCTACTATTACACACACACACACACACACACACGTATATGTATTTAACATTTATATATATATATATATATATATATATATATATATATATATGTGTGTGTGTATATAAGGCATCCCTTATATTACATGTTTTTAATGAACTGTTGGTATAATTCATATATATATGTGTATACATATATGTGTATATATATATATATGTTAACTGTCATATGTGACATGCTAGATGTGGCTTGAACTGGCTATATTCAGGCATATCACACTGGCATCTTGGGATTGGTCATGGCAGCAATATTTACATTATGGAAAATGGCAGCTGTGATAAATTAAGGCTATTCTTCCCACCAGAGGGCTAGTTTTCGAAGATTTAGCAGCATATCACCAACGCTATGTCTTCTAGTCCTTGTCTTCCCAAGTATTAATTAGTAAGTCTCTTTCTAAATATCTTTACATCTATTTAGAAATAAAACTATAGTAATTATCTCTCAAATCCATTCTTATTCAAATGCATTTCCACCAAATAAATAAATGGGTATACTGTTTTTGACCGATCCTATATTTAGCTCAAATTAGATATTTGCACAGGGCTGTCTGGTCTGGGGGTTCTTTTCTTGTGATGCCGTTTTCTAACCAAGTCACAACCTTACATGTAGTGGAAATACTGTATTTACACATTCTGCATATGTTCTTTTCTAACTAACAGAATAGCTCTGGCATGAAATATTTTATTTGCATTTTCTACATTATATTGTATTGCCTAAATATATATGTTTAAAGGAATAAAGTATTAACATATTTCTTGCAGTCACTTCAGATCAGTTTCTAGCCTTTTGTTTTCTTCATGACAATATTTCTATTTTATGAGCACTATTTTTTTTCCCACTTACATCATGGAAAAATTATTGAAGCTTACACCAAAGTACTTGAGTGTATTTGGCATAGAGATATGCCAATCTCTACTGCACTTTCACCAGAGAGAGGAAACAAAGCTATTATATAATACATTTGTAAAAATGTATGACTGTGTGGAAATAGAGTGCGATGCTTTAGAATGAATAGCACAAGATAATTCTTAAATACTTCAGTGGGAGTTATCAGTATTACCATTATCTCAAATTTGATCATTGTGTCCTCTTAGCTGTTGGCTTTATCACCAGAATCAATTGTGAAAGTACTTCCAGGAATGTAATTAGATAAAATTACATTAGCTGGAACATGGATATCATTAATATCTTCTAAGCAATATATTTTTTAAAATATTTGAGACCATTTATCCCATGTTAACTATTAATGTGTTGAAATGCAAAACTATATGCATATAAATAAAAATATTTTCTGTGTATTAATTAAAATAAATATGTAAAATAGATGATATAATTAATACATATGTTGATTAAGTAATAAAATCACAATTAATATATATAAATAAATTATTCCAATGCTATAATTTTAAAGTACTTGTATTCCTAAAATTATGGCAAGTTATGTATATGAAATACTACCTGATATAAATTATTTATAACTTTCATGTTGTCAGATTTCAAAAATATATTTAATAGTCATATGAACAGATAAGCCAGAAAAGCAAAATTAATAATGGAAAGTTTATCTGAAAATATACCTTAGAGTTTAATGTTAATGATGTTGTTTAGTATTTTACATGAAATATGTTGTAAATAATAAAACATAGAAAATGACCATTTTCAACCGAAAACTAAGGAATTACTTTAGTTGATTCAGAAGCAATAGGATCTGGTGCCGTTTGTTTCTAACAGCAACTCTGGGCACAGTTGACTGTTAAAGAAATCATCAAGTGGCATGAGTGAAAAAAATGTTAGTGTAATGATTTGGCAACAAAATATTCATCATATTTTCCAAGGAGAAAATTGAAATTATTTGGAAATCTCATTAAACTATAAGAATAAAAAATAAAATTTCCATTGTTTATTAAGATGCCCTTCATAAACCTAGATTTTTTTTATCATAAAAACAGATTTATTTAAAACTCTATATATTGTATGAAACGCATTTTAGAAAAAATGATGACTGTTATACAGTCTCATATTAATTTTTGCCTAAGCCAAATATCTCCAGTGATACATATTTTGAAAGCACATAGTCTGAATAATAGATAAGTATATTTCTTTCCTTTTTTTTTTTTTAATTTTTAAATTCTATTTTGGAGAGAGACAGACAGAGAGAGAGACACAGAATCTGAAGCAGGCTCCAGGCTCTGAGCTGTCAGCACAGAGCCTGACATGGGACTCGAACTCACAAACTGTGAGATCATAACCTGAGCTGAAGTGGGATGCTTAACCAACTTAGCCACCCAGGCGCTCCAGCTTTTCCTTTTTTTTTTTTTTTTAAATGTGCTTGGTAAGTGTGCTTCCTGTGTCTGTAAAGTATTTACTTTAATCAGGACACTTTTTCAAAGTTTATTCATTTATTCTAGAGAAAGAGAGGCAAGGAGGGAGGGAGAGAGAACCTCAAGCTGGCTCTGCAGCTGAGGTCAGTGCTGAGCCCAATGCAGGGTTTGGTCTTAGGAACTGTGGGATAATGACCTGAGCCTAAATCCAAGAGTCAGTAGCTTAGCTGACTGAGCCACCCAGGCACCCCTGAGCAGGAAATTTTTTAACCACTATCTCTCCAGGATTCAAATTTCCGGAATTTCATTCTTTGTATTTTTTTTTAATTGAACTCTACACATGTTTTAGAGGTTCTTGCTGTAGCTTATATATCTCGTCAGAGAAAAATTGCACAGGAAGGAGTTCAGTAAGCAAGGCAGACTTTATTCAAGACTATTACAATAGGGCTCAAAACTTGCAATACAGGGAGAGATTCAACTCAACACTGAAAGAAAAGGCAGGAAGATTTCTAAACACTGAGGTGAGCTAACGGAAGAAGTTTGGGGCGGGGAGGGGCAGGGGGAGATTGGTCATTGCGATGAGGCCATCAGTGTTTTCTAATTGATGCTTATTGACTTAGGCTCCTATCCTCCCAGAGACCCAGAGACAGAGTTATGATTCCAAGAAAAGGATGGCTCCTAGGTCCTTAAGAAAGACATTTCTGGGTTGTAAAATTGACAAGGGTCTGAGAGGTTTACATCTCAGAAGATCAGAGAAACAATTTGCAATTACAAGTTTTGTAAAGCAAATACTTAAAGAAAAAGTAAATCAAGGGCCTATAGTCAGGAAGAAAACTGTCTAAATTTTAGCACATCTAGGAGAATGCTAAGGCCATCTTGGTCAATCTCTTCTTGCTAATATTTTCTCTGACCTTTTCTATGTCATTCCATAACGAACTCTGTGTAATTTCTTTAGCTGTCTGTCCATTATACTCAATCTCTTTTCATCTGAATGTAACCTCCTGGTTTAATTGTTTACTGAATGTGTGATATCAGCAATTGTAATTTTTTTTCTCATTTATAGAAGCTCCATTTGCATCAATTTATATATTCTTGTTTATTCCAGAGAGTTATCTTCTTGGTTGACATATTTTAATCTAAATACCTTAAGACTACCTCGTTTATGATCTATATCTGAAAGTTTTAATATTCACAGAATTTGGGATAGTATTAAGTCCTATAGAAAAATGAACAGCAAACTGAAGGGTTAGAGTATGCAGTATTGAGTTGTATGTGTGCGTGTGAAGGTGTATGCATGTGCACATATGTACGTGCACTTGTATGAGCATTCTCTTTCAATACAGCGGAAGGCAGTGCTTAATTGTCAAGTAATTTTTGAGGGTAAACCTGAAAGAAGGGGGAGGGGGCAGACTAACTGTGTGGCCATGTAGTGGAAGAGTGACTCCAGATTATAGAGTGGCTAGTGACAATGTCTGAGATTGAAGCATGCTTGATGGGTTTTAAGAGCATCAAGAATCTTCCCATAACTGATCTGGAATAAACCAGTAGCAAAGTAACAAAAGATGAGGTCAAAAGGAGGTCAGTGATGCATTAAGCAAGTCTTTAAAGCAATTGAAAGGAACATACTGAGAAAGGAGAAATGTGACCTTACAAGAATTTCAAAGTTTACTGTCACTGCTTTGAGATGTGATTATATATTTTATCAGACAGTGAAAGGTGTCGGATGAGTACATTGTGGGTATCTGAGTTGGTAAAGATATATATGGGGACAAGTTAATTTTGAGATGCCTGTTACACATCCAAATGTTGATGTCAAATAGGCAATTGCAGATCCAGGCTAGAATTCAGGGGATTTTAGATTCAGAATGAAAATGTACTTTGGAAATTTTCAGTACGTCGATGATATTTAAAGCAATGCATCTGAAAAAAAATATATATATCACGTGGGGATGGAGTATAGTTAAAGCAGAAGAAAATACCAAGAGCTGAGACCTGAGCCATCCCAACATTTGAAGTACAAAAAAATAAGGCTAAAACACAAATAAGAAAGGTAAGGTGCAGCCCATGAGTTAAAACGAAATGAGAAGAGTTTGTAGTGCCCCATAAATCTCTCTCTCTGCCTTTTTATATGAAGACACACACATACACACTCCCCCACACACATACACATTTTGGCAAAGGGAATGAAAACTCTGTTAACTATGTTAATATCGGATCAAGTAAACTAAATATTGGCTTTATATTTAACAAAGATGTAAGTACTGACTTTAACAAGGGTGAAGTCCATAAAGCCTTATGATCAACTATATAATTAAAGAGTGTTCAAGAGAAATGGGAGGACTTTTCTGTCAATTTAACCACCATGAGAGAGAATCTGTTTGCTATTCCTTTTTCTATAGCACTTAACATTACCCGACATGCTGTATGTGTAATTCTTAACTTTTTAGTGTTTGCTTCCAGTTCACAGACAGGATTCTTTTATTCTGTACTTTTTTCACTTTACATTTTCCTTCATAAAATATAAGGCCTAATACCTAATAGGTGCTCAACAAATAAGTTATTGAAAGAATTTGTAAATTACATGCCAGAAACTGCAGGGAAAAAAAAGGTATTAAAAAAAGCAGCAAGAGGGGCGCCTGGGTGGCGCAGTCGGTTAAGCGTCCGACTTCAGCCAGGTCACAATCTCTCGGTCCGTGAGTTCGAGCCCCACGTCAGGCTCTGGGCCGATGGCTCGGAGCCTGGAGCCTGTTTCCGATTCTGTGTCTCCCTCTCTCTCTGCCCCTCCCCCGTTCATGCTCTGTCTCTCTCTGTCCCAAAAATAAATAAAAACGTTGAAAAAAAAATTAAAAAAAAAAAAAGCAGCAAGAAAGTATATATATATGTACACACACACACACATATACACACACACACATATATGTATGTATATTTATATAAAGTATGTATATGTTTATATATGTGTATATAAATGTATATATGTGTATATATATATAATTTTTTGACAAAATTTTATGTATGCAAATGAATAGAAATATCAGGAAAATAATGCAAAACATAGAATAGGAGTCACCTCTGGAGAGGCACCTGTGCTGGGGTAGATGATAAATTCTGCCAACTTTTAAACTGTGTTGTTTAGTTGAAAATGCATTACTTTATGAAAAGTAAAAATATAATGGAAAATATTTAAATTATATATGCCCACTTAAATAAACTTATAAAAATGAAATAAAAAGTAAAGTTGAATTTAAAATCACCTGTAATCATATTATTCACAGATAATTCTTAACCCCTTTTCTGTCCATCCTTTCATTATAACCAACTTTTTCCCTTCCCTGTGTATATGAGTGTATCTTCATAGTTATTATCATAGATAAGTAGGCTTTTTAGTGACTTCCTATTATTAGAAAATATAAATGTACTAACATAAGTTTAAACTAAATACTATCACAGATATTTCCATATGTATAAAATTACTACTTATTAAAAAATAAAGTTTAAACTATATCATATAAATCTTGGCTCAGGAGACTATTTTGTTTTTCTTTAGTGTAGACTCCTCAAAGTGGCATTTTAATCACCATAGAAATACCCATTGTTAATGTTTGTGATCATCGCTTGAATTGTTTTCCCACCTGGAGCCCCACTTTGTCACGACCTTCTGAATAGCCAATCATTTTACATTTTTTGATATTACTTACAAAAATTATCTTTTTATTATAGTTTAATATGCCTGCAAATTAACATTGTTTTAAATCTCATTTGTTTTTTCACTGTTTATATTTGTTCTTTGGTGATATTCTTTATTTTTTACATATTGTTTGAAAACAACAAAAAGCTCTTCATATAGATAAGTGCTTTTTATTATATGTGTTCTAATGTTTCTAACTTGGGTAATCATGTATCCTGTTTACATTTTTTGTCAGTTCATTATTTTAAGTTTATTTATTTATTTTGAGAGAGAGACAGAGTGAATGGGGGAGGGGCACAGAGGGAGAGAGAATGCCAAGCAGGTTCCCCGCTTTGAGTGCAGAGCCCAATGCGGGGCTCCAACTCACAAACCGTGAGATCATGACTAGAGCCCAAACTAAGAGCCCATCGCTTAACCGACTGAGCCACCCAGGAGCCCCTGTTACTTTATTTTTATTAGGCAGAACTTTTAGGTAATAGAGTCAGATATGTCCATTTTTTTTATTGATTCCAAATTTAAGATCATTTTTAATTAAAAAAAATAGTTCACCTTTAAAAATAAACCATATTTTGTTCCTTACTTTTGTGATTAAATGTTTATTTTTACATTTCTATCTGTCTCTATTTCCCCCAAATATTAGTCTATCATCCCAACATTATGTTAGAGAAAAAAAAAAAAAAAACAAAAAAAACAAGGTATCTTTCTCACTGAATTTAAATGCTGAATCTGCTGAATCTGTTATATATTAAATAGCCTATGTGAACTGTTTATGAACATTCTCTCCATTGTTTTTTTTCAGAGTAACTTCCAAATCAAAAATTCAGGATTATCCTGGTGCCTTCAGAATAATCCTTACACTGCCTCCTTGCCAATGGATTAGCATGAATGGTTTTCACAATGTCTCTTCATAAACACTTTGCCTCACACAGTCTATATGGAAAACAAGTTAATGTCATTTAATGTTCCTTCATCATTTCATATCTCATTTACATATTGATTATAAATAAGAACAAGCTATTATAGCTGAGTACCACCTCCAATGTTACTGAAACATAAAAATTCATTAAAGGTCCCACAGTTTTAGTTTCTTTAGAAACTTTCATGTCTAAAACATAAAATGATACTGTTTCCCTTGTTCCCTAGAAGGAAATCCAGCACCAACTGCTTGTTGTACTTTGGCATCCTTAGTAAACACCAGGTGCGGCTTACTGTACAAGGGGACCCAAAGCCAGGCAGAGAACATTTTATGTTGTGATTAAAGGTTCTTTAAATGCATTTCCTGTAATGTCGATTCCTCAAAGCTACACCTATAACTTCAACCAGATGCTAATTCTTTGAACTGTAATTAACAGTGTGACATTTATGAAGTAATTTTTAGAATGATTATAGTCACTATACTTTCATTCTCCAGAAGTGCTAAGTACTGTAATCATCACCTGTTCACAGTGAGCCTTACTGCACCACAGGCTATTAACAACGGATGGCTCCATTTAACCAAAGCTTGGTTCCTAATGAATTATCAGTAACTGAATTTTTATGTTCAAGAAATGAACTGATAGGCACTGCTCCTCTTTTTATTAACACAGAATTTATTCTCATGTGCAAAATGTGCTTTAAAAATATAAGAATTTTTGATCAGTGTTACTCACTAAAACTATTCTAGACTTGTACAAATAATCTTTTAAAATTGCAGAAAAACATCTTAGAAATATTCCTAATTCTGCCTAAAAACTTATTCTGTAGACTTAAAAATATAGTATTTATATTAAATTAACATAAATTAACTTGTTGTTTATGAGGTCTGAACTTTATATGCATTTATCTAACCAAATCAATAAACTGTGCTTCTGAAAAGGAACAAAATTGACACCAGGTGGCCTAGGTTCTGTTACTCCCCTTTTCCCAAAAAAGTAAAATAAAGTAGTAAAAACTTGAATATCTTGCCCAATGACATGTCTCATAATTAGCAGAACTAGAGAAAGAACTCAGATGATCTAAGTATAAATTACTGACAATTTTCAAACAGGCTGTAGAATCCTTTTATGGAAAAGGTTTTCTCTGTTCATTAACTTAAATATGTGCTCAGCGAATATGTTGACTTCATATTCCTTATTTCTCATAACAGAGAAATCAGGGTTGCCACAGTATAGACAGTGCAGCCCAGTAGCTACCACCTAGGATTGGAAAAGACGACTGCCAGAGTTCAAAGTCTGCATTGCCACATGTTACAACAAAAAGCTATACTAGAGAAGAGGCTATGTGGATTATTCGACTCTATTTTCTAGATCAAGAACCATATGCTGCAAATAGTAGGTGCTCAGTAAATGTTCACCGATTGGATGAATGAAACTTGGGTAATTTATTCTTTCTGTGCCTTATTTTCCATTTTTATGATGGTGATAATGATACTAAATGTCTCATAACATTGTTATAAAATGGTACCAGATATTTCAGGATGTTTAGCACATCATAATCAGCAATGATGCTTTAATTTGGAAAAATGTTGATTATTATCAGTAATTTACTAGGTCATTGGAGAGGTAAGGATTCAAATAGTTCATTGAATTTCAAGGGCATTTATAGTTGAGAAAGCATTTTCTCTTTTTTTTTAATTTTTTTTTCCAACGTTTATTTATTTTTGGGACAGAGAGAGACAGAGCATGAACAGGGGAGGGTCAGAGAGAGAGGGAGACACAGAATTGGAAACAGGCTCCAGGCTCTGAGCCATCAGCCCAGAGCCCGACGCGGGGCTCGAACTCACGGACCGCGAGATCGTGACCTGGCTGAAGTCGGACGCTTAACCGACTGCGCCACCCAGGCGCCCCAAGCATTTTCTCTTTTTTTTTTTTTTTTTTAATTTTTTTTTTTTTCAACGTTTATTTATTTTAGGGACAGAGAGAGACAGAGCATGAACGGGGGAGGGGCAGAGAGAGAGGGAGACACAGAATCGGAAACAGGCTCCAGGCTCTGAGCCATCGGCCCAGAGCCTGACGCGGGGCTCAAACTCACGGACAGCGAGATCGTGACCTGGCTGAAGTCGGACGCTTAACCGACTGCGCCACCCAGGCGCCCCTACATTTTCTCTTTTAATTATGGATTTGTCAAAGAAAAACTTTGTTTATTGTTGAGAGACCATCTTCAGTGCTCTCATCACTCTCAAGAAAGAAAGGTGCACCTAGCGCTACAGAGACCCCAGGCAAAGGGTCCTGGGAGGAGATTTTGATACAGTGAGTTAGGTACGCAGACAGAAAATAACCAATACTAGGGGCCACGGCAGTTACCCAGCAGTAGTATGACCTTCAGTACAAGGAGCCAAGCAAACCAGAGGTACATACACATCACATATACTGAAAAGCAAAGATTTATTTCTTTGTTTTTCCTTTTTTGTCTGATGATTTTTCTTTTTTTTTTCTTTTCAAAGTATTTGAATTACACATGAGGAACACTTGAGCCCAAGGCCAAAGATGCAAGTCTGAGTGGCAGAGGGAGAACATCACAGCCCCAGCTCTGAGAAACCAGAAAAGGAATGGCTAGTAGTGTTTAAAGTTGGCTACTCAAGTTACCCAAAGTGGGTGTCTAGCACAAGGTTCCTGAGATAAACAAGATCCCTCATTCTCCCCTTTGGGGATGGTGTAGTTAGGCCAGTACTTCGAAATGACTTGAAGTCTTTTGTCCAAAATGCAAAGCATTGGGAAGGGGGGAACAGCCCCCAGGCCTGCAGGGCCTTTTTCATTCTGGAGAATTGGGAGATTAAATCTAGGCAACAGAAGAAAAATCTCCTATATAAAGAATTAAGAGGAGTATTTCTATTTCTAATCACAGTAAATTCTTCAAAATATAATCACATAAACAGATATGAACCCAAAAATTCGCCCTAAAAAGTCATAGTAAAACTGCATGGACAAAATTTTGCTAACTCAAATACATTTATTAAATATTTATGCTATAAACATTTGCATATAATAATCTAATTCAGGATATCTAGGTGGCTAGGTCGGTTAAGCTTCTGACTCTGATTTTAGCTGAGATCAGGATCCCACAGTTTGTGAGTCTGAGCCCTGAATCAGGCTCTGCATTGACAGCACAGACCCTGATCGGGATTCTCTCTCTCTCTCTGATCCTCCCCTGCTATCTCTCTCCCTCTCTCTTGATCTCTCACTTGCTGTCAAGCACTCTCTCTCAAAATAAATGAACTTTTAAAAATAATAATTCTGGGGCGCCTGGGTGGCTCAGTCGGTGAAGCAGCCGACTTCGGCTCAGGTCATGATCTCGCAGTCTGTGAGTTCGAGCCCCGCGTCGGGCTCTTTGCTGACAGCTCAGAGCCTGGAGCCTGTTTCAGATTCTGTGTCTCCCTCTCTCTGACCCTCCCCTGTTCATGCTCTGTCTCTCCCTGTCTCAAAAATAAATTTAAAAAAATGTTAAAAAATAATAATAATTCAATAAAGTAAATGTAGAGAAGTTACTTGACTACAAGTCAGTGTTATACTTTAGCCTATATAATTCTGGTAATTTTCATTTGATTTGTGCAATGTGTACACATCTTTGACACCTAATTGATCATATGTTGCGTATTGTTTAAATTATTAGCTCTCCATTAGCGTTGCTATGTCCTTTAAAGACAAAGACCGTGCTTTATTTTTCCAGAGTGTGGAATTACTTTTGGTGCATTGCAGATACTTTGTAAGTCACTGAAACATGAATATGTTATTTGTGTAATATGATGTTCTTAATTAAATTTTAAAATTTTATGGAACCACAAAGGAATAGCCAAAGGAATCTTGAGAACAAAGCTGGAAGAATCACGCTTCTGATCTCAAACTGTATTACAAACTATGGTAATCAAAACAAAATGGAATTAGCATAAAAACAGACACATAGATCAATGCATCAAAATAAAAAGCCTGGATGTAAACCCATAAATATATGGACAAATTTATGACAGAGGAGTTAAGAATAAACAATAGAGAAAGGACAGTCTCTTCAATAAATGGTACTGTGAAAAGTAGATAGTCACATGCAAAAGAATGGAACTGGACCACTATCCTATACCATACAGAAAAGTTAATTCAAAATGGATTAAAGACTTGAATATAATACCTGAAACCATAAACCCCTAGAAGAAAACATAGGCAGTTAGCTCCTTGACATCAATCTTGTTGATACTTTTTTGGCTTTGACATCAAAAGGAAAGGCAAGAGGAACAAAAATAAGTAGGTGGGACTACATGAAACTAAAAAGCTTCTGCACAGAGAAGGGAACCACCAATAAAATGTAAAGGCAACCTACTGAATGAGAGAAAATATTTGCAAATCATAAATTTTAAAAGGAGTTACTATCCAAAATACATAAAGGGCTCATACAATCCAGTAACAACAACAACAACAACAAAGAAGAAGAAAATGGGCAGAGAAACTGAATAGACATTTTCCCCCAAATAAAACATACAGATGGACAACATGTACATGAAAAGATGCTCAACATCACTAATCATCAGGGTAATGCAAATCAAAACCACAATGAGATATCACATTATACCTGCTAGAATAACTATTAAAAAAGAGAAGAAATAACACAAATTAGCAAGAATATGAAGAAATGAGAATCCCTGTGCACTGCCGGTGGGAATGTAGGTTGGTGCAATCACTATGGAAAACAGTGTAAAGGTTCTTCAAACAATTAAAAATTAGGACTACTTTATGAGTCAGCAATTCTACCACTAGATATTTACCCAAAGGAAACAAAACTCTAACTCAAAAAGTTATCTGTACTTCCATATTCTTTGCAGTATTATTTACAATATTTACAATAAATATTTACAATAAATTTTAAATATTTACAATATTTACAATTTACAATATCCAAGACACGGGAACAACCTTCCAACCATGGAAGGATGGATGAATAATGTTTATCATATATTATCTATATCAAATTTATCAGTATATATCATATTTACCAATGGAATATTTCAGTCAGAAAAGGAAATCCTTCCATTTACAATAATATGAATGAAAGAAAGAACAAAAGAAAGAAAGAAAAAGAAAGAAGAAAAGAAAAGAGAAGAGAAGGAAAGAAGAAAAAGAAAAGAAAAAGAAGAGAAAAAAAAGAAAAAGGAAGGAAGGAAGGAAGGAAGGAAGGAAGGAAGGAAGGAAGGAAGGAAGGAAGGAAAAAGAAAGAGGGAGGGAGGGAGAAAGAAAGAATAAATTCATAGATACAGAAAATAGATTGGGGTTATTTTCACTGGTGGGGGTGGGTGCAATGGTTAAAGCTGATCAAAAGAAACAAACTTCCTGTTATAAAATAGTCCTGGAAATGTAATTTACAGCAGCAACAGACTAAAGTTAATAATACTGCATTGTGTATTTGTAAGTTTCTTAGAGAGTAAATCTGAAAAGTTCTCATCATGGGGAAAAAATTGTATCTATGGTGACAAATGTTAGCTAGACTTACGTGGTAATCATTTTGCATTATGAACATATATCAAATCATTTTGTGACATACCAGAAACTAATATATGTTATATCTCAATTACATATCAATAAAAAAGGTAAAAAAAGAGAAGGAATTATTGACCTTTTCTACATTTGTCAAGATGTTTTCAGTAGTCTTAAGATACTTTTGCTCTCATTCTCCTATACCTTTTATATGTTTTAATTTAATTTCTAAGACATTTTCCACTATAACTTGAAATAATTGCAAATAGTGTAATTGGTAAAATATTCCATGTATTGTATTTTTTTATGTATTGTATTTTTAAATAAAGTTAGCACAATAACCAACTTAAATACATTGATAGAATCAAAATACCAAATACATTTGATACCAATAATCCTCCGTCTAAAATTTATGAATAGGCTCCTTCCTGACAGTCAGACATTTCACATGCCTTCTTTTACTGTTTGATTCTCTCTCCAGAGAATTTTAATCCTATAAATTTGGGATTAAAAAAAAAATCTCTCTCTTTAAAGTTTTTATTTCAATTCCAGTTAGTTGACATATGTTGTAATATTAGTTTCAGGTGTACAATATAGTAATTAAACACTTCCATACATCACCCTGTGATTATCACAAGTGCACTCCTTAATCCCCACCACCTATTTTACCCATCCCCCCAACCCCTCCCCTCTGGTAACCATCAGTTTGTTCTCTGTAGTTAAGTCTGTATTGGGACACCTGAGTAGCTCAGTCAGTTAAGTGACAAACTTCGGCTCAGGTCATGATCTCTTGAGCCCTCTGTGCTGACAGCTGAGCCTGGAGGCTGCTTTGGATTCTGTATCTCCCTCTCTCTGCCCCTCCCCTGCTAACATTCTGTCTTTCTCTCTCTCGAAAATAAATTAACATTAAAAAAAAAGACTCTGCCTTGGTTTGCCTTTTTTTTTCCCCGTTGCTCATTTGTTTTGTTTCTTAAATTCCCCACATGAGTGAAATAATATGGCATTTTTCTTTTTCTGAATGACTTATGAATTATCAAAATATCATACTTAAGCTGAAAAAATTTGTTGATATTAAAAATAAATTTAATATTTCATTACCATGATGCTCTATGTGTTATAACACTTTTTCCTTCAGAATTGAATAACCATCGGGGGCCTGGCTGGCTCAGTTGGAAGAGCAGGTGACTCTTGATCTCAGGGTCTTGAGTTTGAGCCCCACATTGGGGGTAGAGATTATTTAAAAAAACTTAAAAAAATAAAGGATTGGATAACCATTAAAATTATTAATGGTACAAAATTGATCAAAATAAATATATTAAAATTTTTAATTGGTATTTATTATAAAAAGTGAACTGTTACTGAAAATTTGACCATTAATGAAATGGAATTGGAATGTTTATTAGTCCTTTATTTGTTGATTGTTACTTATTGTCAGAGTAAAAAAGTAGCAAAATAAATTTTATTTTCATTTTTCTATTTTTATGTAGGTATAGAAAAATGTCTTTGTATTAATAGGTGAATGGCAATAGGCTTTGAATAATGTCATTCAATTTCTTGAACTTATTTTGAGTAACAAGCCAAGGTCATATAGAGATCTATCAGGTAAAAATGTCTTTTTATCATCCTTAAGTTTGCTAAAAACTAAGAGGTTTAAAGTGCTTGAATGATTAAAGGATTCCCTGTCTGTTCATTAAGGTCATTCACTTTCTCCTCACTACACTGATATTTCATATTATCTCATAATTTGGAGTTCTAGAAGTTTCCTCACCTCAGGAAAATGCACTGTATTAGAAATAATGATAGGTTAGGGTGTGTGTGTGTGTGTGTGTGTGTGTGTGTGTGTGCATGTGCATGTGGTAACATAATTGCTGACTATGTAACGGAAGATAAAGAAGCAGAATCTTCTTTGTCTTTGTGACAAAAACATTTAGAAAAGAACATATAACAATTTAAAGAAACTAATTCTTCTAAGGGCATCTGAAGTTTCCAAGTATCTCAGTTGATGATTATCATTGATAAACAATTTAAATATAATAAAAACTAGTTCATGGGAAGGCCATTAACTGCATATTATATACCAACAAGTAATCAAGCTGTCTATTTTTTTTTTTCTGCTTAGGCTAAGTTATTTTTATTGGCAAACACTAGATCATCTGTATCTTTTGAGAAGCAGCATGAAATATATTTATCCGCAGAAATATCACTTTCTAACATTAGCTCCCTATTTTTAGGTACCCCCATGCCCCATCACTTTCATGCCACCCTTTGACTGTCCAAATTGCTCCTAAAATGACTTCCCCATCAAAAATTTCCCCTACATAAGTTAACATATTTCAAGCTTAGTTATTTTTTTCTAACCATAAAACGCCTAACTCACAGGTGCTTATTTCTATAGAGTTATGAAATGCCTAGTTTTCTCTACAAGCAATTTGGTTCTGGCTTCAGATTGAACATGCTGAATTATCAACATCCAGAGCAATACCAACAAAGAAGTCCCTGATTTTCCATTCCAGCCTCAGTTATTCTGCACTTGGGCCAAGTACAATGAAAAGTTATGAGTGTACAGATACCTCAGCCCAGGGAGTCATCAAATCTGGGGTTCCATCATGTTTATTACCTAGCTAACTATGTGCCCCATTTACATGCATGTGACCACAACCCATTCTCAAAGTCAGCTTCTTCTTATTGATACCTGTTATTAACTACTCTATAAACCCTTGAAAATTAGTTACAGGTACATGGCTCAGTGCATGTGCAGACTGTATTTTTACACATCTTGTTTCAGTTATGGGTAACCTCCTGACAATTCCTTGACTTAATTATAATATTTGTTTCCTAGGAGGCAAAAATCTGGAAATTAGGGTTTGGCAAGTTTTTTGTTTTGTTTTGTTATTTGTTTTTTGTTTTTGTTTTTTGGTTTTGGTTTTGTTTTTGTTTTTTTCCTGAAGGCTATAAGGGAGAATCCATTCCATGATAATTTTAACTAAACAGGTTTTGGTCAGCAATAGTTGCTTATTTATTGAGAATACTTTTATACAAGTCTTCATTTTCTTGTAGCAAAAAACAATTTTCCTCACAATCCGTTTACTCTTCTTTTTTTCTTTTTAAAGATTATGTTGACAAAATATCAATCTTCTCTAAAACTTAAAAGTGTATTCACCTAACTGAACCTTTCCATTTTTTGTAGCGAATTTTTTCTTAATATTTCTTTTTAACTTCAAAGTCTGAACATTGAACTGTTATCCCTATGAAGAACAATTATTCCCTTGAAATACAGCACGATAGGATGCCAGATGCACTGTGGTAAAGTAGATCTAACTGCTATGGAATTATTACGGTGCCATGTGATTTATTTTGAATCTCAACCATCATTTCACTATCCTGCTGTCTTCTTTATTGTTAGAGTGAATGCTTTCAGTGACATCTTATAAATCTTTGCTTTGGCCAATATTTTTGCAGTGTCTTAACATAGAAGAGGTATGCCTGGCTTTCACTACCTCCAAGATTTAGAGGTATAATTTCAATTTAATGTGAAAAGTTTTAGCTGGGCAAGTTCCATTAGCCTCTTTTGTCAAGAAGGGAATATACCTATTCATTTTCATGTTCAGTTTATATATTGAGCTCCATCAACACATGAAAGGTATTATGTAGTGTTTGCAAAGATGGGAGTTTATTGTCTTTAACCGAGTTTCCCACATGCACAAAAGTCTTCTAATAACAATGATCTATATTTCTCTCACTAAGCAAATGTCAGATATATAAAAGTTTATGAAATAGGGAGCTTTTTCCCACTTAAAACTTCTGTTCTCCAGGTATTGGTGCTCCCTTCACTTGCTTTAGGCAGTTATGATCTTCTAGTCTCTTCCTCAGAACCTATCCAAAAATTACTTGGGGAAGTATCTGATAAAGCAACTTATACTAAGATGAAATTGACCTCGAAAGTTCAGTGTAGTATATAAATGAAATGCAAGAATAGTTCATAAGTTAGATGTAGTGTATCATATATTTCAGTTTTCCAGTTTGTATATATACATACATGTAGGCTGAAAGTGAAGTGGGCAAAAATGTTGGTAATGAAGATTTTTGAGTGATGTTTTGCTAAATGATTTTTCTCCTGCCCACAACCCCCCCAAGTTTTCTACATTGAACCTGTACTGCACAAATGGAGCCAGGGTGAAGGAAAGCTGACTTTGCCTGAATAAAACCTGTGTTTATACTGATGATTCTTTGCATAGGGATTCAGTGAGTGTCATCTCACAGAACCTCACTAGATAAGGTTTTCAGAGTGTCCAGATGGCATGCAAGGGCCCATTTTTTTTTATATGAAATTTATTGTGAAATTGGTTTCCATACAACACCCAGTGCTCATCCCAAAAGGTGCCCTCCTCAATACCCATCACCCACCCTCTCCTCCCTCCCACCCCCCATCAACCCTTAGTTTGTTCTCAGTTCTCAACAGTCTCTTATGCTTTGGCTCTCTCCCACTCTAACCTCTTTTTTTTTTTTTTTATCCTTCCCCTCCCCCATGGGTTCCTGTTAAGTTTCTCAGGATCCACATAAGAGTGAAACCATATGGTATCTGTCTTTCTCTGTATGGCTTATTTCACTTAGCATCACACTCTCCAGTTCCATCCATGTTGCTACAAAAGGCCATATTTCATTTTTTCTCATTGCCACGTAGTACTCCATTGTGTATATAAACCACAATTTCTTTATCCATTCATCAGTTGATGGACATTTAGGCTCTTTCCATAATTTGGCTATTGTTGAGAGTGCTGCTATGAACATTGTGGTACAAGTGCCCCTATGCATCAGTACTCCTGTGTCCCTTGGATAAATTCCTAGCAGTGCTATTGCTGGGTCATAGGGTAGGTCTATTTTTAATTTTCTGAGGAACCTCCACACTGCTTTCCAGAGCGGCTGCGCCAATTTGCATTCCCACCAACAGTGCAAGAGGGTTCCCGTTTCTCCACATCCTCTCCAGCATCTACAGTCTCCTGATTTGTTCATTTTGGCCACTCTGACTGGCGTGAGGTGATATCTGAGTGTGGTTTTGATTTGTATTTCCCTGATAAGGAGCGACGCTGAACATCTTTTCATGTGCCTGTTGGCCATCCGGATGTCTTCTTTAGAGAAGTGTCTATTCATGTTTTCTGCCCATTTCTTCACTGGGTTATTTGCTTTTCGGGTGTGGAGTTTGGTGAGCTCTTTATAGATTTTGGATGCTAGCCCTTTGTCCGATATGTCATTTGCAAATATCTTTTCCCATTCCGTTGGTTGCCTTTTAGTTTTGTTGGTTGTTTCCTTTGCTGTGCAGAAGCTTTTTATCTTCATAAGGGCCCAGTAATTCACTTTTGCTTTTAATTCCCTTGCCTTTGGGGATGTGTCAAGGAAGAGATTGCTACGGCTGAGGTCAGAGAGGTCTTTTCCTGCTTTCTCCTCTAAGGTTTTGATGGTTTCCTGTCTCACATTCAGGTCCTTTATCCATTTTGAGTTTATTTTTGTGAATGGTGTGAGAAAGTGGTCTAGTTTCAACCTTCTGCATGTTGCTGTCCAGTTCTCCCAGCACCATTTGTTAAAGAGACTGTCTTTTTTCCATTGGATGTTCTTTCCTGCTTTGTCAAAGATGAGTTGGCCATACGTTTGTGGGTCTAGTTCTGGGGTTTCTATTCTATTCCATTGGTCTATGTGTCTGTTTTTGTGCCAATACCATGCTGTCTTGATGATGACAGCTTTGTAGTAGAGGCTAAAGTCTGGGATTGTGATGCCTCCTGCTTTGGTCTTCTTCTTCAAAATTACTTTGGCTATTCGGGGCCTTTTGTGGTTCCATATGAATTTTAGGATTGCTTGTTCTAGTTTCGAGAAGAATGCTGGTGCAATTTTGATTGGGATTGCATTGAATGTGTAGATAGCTTTGGGTAGTATTGACATTTTGATAATATTTATTCTTCCAATCCATGAGCAGGGAATGTCTTTCCATTTCTTTAAATCTTCTTTGGGGCGCCTGGGTGGCGCAGTCGGTTAAGCGTCCGACTTCAGCCAGGTCACGATCTCGCAGTCTGTGAGTTCGAGCCCCGCGTCGGGCTCTGGGCTGATGGCTCAGAGCCTGGAGCCTGTTTCCGATTCTGTGTCTCCCTCTCTCTCTGCCCCTCGCCCATTCATGCTCTGTCTCTCTCTGTCCCAAAAATAAATAAACGTCGAAAAAAAAAAAATTTAAATCTTCTTCAATTACCTTCATAAGCTTTCTATAGTTTTCAGCATACAGATCCTTTACATCTTTGGTTAGATTTATTCCTAGGTATTTTATGCTTCTTGGTGCAATTGTGAATGGGATCAGTTTCTTTATTTGTCTTTCTGTTGCTTCATTGTTAGTGTATAAGAATGCAACTGATTTCTGTACATTGATTTTGTATCCTGCAACTTTGCTGAATTCATGTATCAGTTCTAGCAGACTTTTGGTGGAGTCTATCGGATTTTCCATGTATAATATCATGTCATCTGCAAAGAGCGAAAGCTTGACTTCATCTTTGCCAATTTTGACGCCTTTGATTTCCTTTTGTTGTCTGATTGCTGATGCTAGAACTTCCAGCACTATGTTAAACAACAGCGGTGAGAGTGGGCATCCCTGTCGTGTTCCTGATCTCAGGGAAAAAGCTCTCAGTTTTTCCCCGTTGAGGATGATGTTAGCTGTGGGCTTTTCATAAATGGCTTTTATGATCTTTAAGTATGTTCCTTCTATCCCGACTTTCTCAAGGGTTTTTATTAAGAAAGGGTGCTGGATTTTGTCAAAGGCCTTTTCTGCATCGATTGACAGGATCATATGGTTTTTCTCTTTTTTTTTGTTAATGTGATGTATCACGTTGATTGATTTGTGAATGTTGAACCAGCCCTGCATCCCAGGAATGAATCCCACTTGATCATGGTGAATAATTCTTTTTATATGCCGTTGAATTCGATTTGCTAGTATCTTATTGAGAATTTTTGCATCCATATTCATCAGGGATATTGGCCTGTAGTTCTCTTTTTTTACTGGGTCTCTGTCTGGTTTAGGAATCAAAGTAATACTGGCTTCATAGAATGAGTCTGGAAGTTTTCCTTCCCTTTCTATTTCTTGGAATAGCTTGAGAAGGATAGGTATTATCTCTGCTTTAAACGTCTGGTAGAACTCCCCTGGGAAGCCATCTGGTCCTGGACTCTTATTTGTTGGGAGATTTTTGATAACCGATTCAATTTCTTCGCTGGTGATGGGTCTGTTCAAGCTTTCTGTTTCCTCCTGATTGAGTTTTGGAAGAGTGTGGGTGTTCAGGAATTTGTCCATTTCTTCCAGGTTGTCCAATTTGTTGGCATATAATTTTTCATAGTATTCCCTGATAATTGTTTGTATCTCTGAGGGATTGGTTGTAATCATTCCATTTTCATGCATGATTTTATCTATTTGGGTCATCTCCCTTTTCTTTTTGAGAAGCCTGGCTAGAGGTTTGTCAATTTTGTTTATTTTTTCAAAAAACCAACTCTTGGTTTCGTTGATCTGCTCTACAGGTTTTTTAGATTCTATATTGTTTATTTCTGCTCTGATCTTTATTATTTCTCTTCTTCTGCTGGGTTTAGGCTGCCTTTGCTGTTCTGCTTCTATTTCCTTTAGGTGTGCTGTTAGATTTTGTATTTGGGATTTTTCTTGTTTCTTGAGATAGGCCTGGATTGCAATGTATTTTCCTCTCAGGACTGCCTTCGCTGCGTCCCAAAGCGTTTGGATTGTTGTATTTTCATTTTCGTTTGTTTCCATATATTTTTTAATTTCTTCTCTAATTGCCTGGTTGACCCACTCATTCATTAGTAGGGTGTTCTTTAACCTCCACGCTTTTGGAGGTTTTCCAGACTTTTTTTCTGTGGTTGATTTCAAGCTTCATTAGCATTGTGGTCTGAAAGTATGCATGGTATGATTTCAATTCTTGTAAACTTATGAAGGGCTGTTTTGTGACCCAGTATATGATCTATCTTGGAGAATGTTCCATGTGCACTCGAGAAGAAAGTATGTTCTGTTGCTTTGGGATGCAGAGTTCTAAATATATCTGTCAAGTCCATCTGATCCAATGTCTCATTCAGGGCCCTTGTTTCTTTATTGACCGTGTGTCTAGATGATCTATCCATTTCTGTAAGTGGGGTGTTAAAGTCCCCTGCAATTACCACATTCTTCTCAATAAGGTTGCTTATGTTTATGAGTAATTGTTTTATATATTTGGGCGCTCCGGTATTCGGCGCATAGACATTTATAATTGTTAGCTCTTCCTGATGGATAGACCCTGTCACTATTATATAATGTCCTTCTTCATCTCTTGTTACAGCCTTTAATTGAAAGTCTAGTTTGTCTGATATAAGGATGGCTACTCCAGCTTTCTTTTGGCTTCCAGTAGCATGATAAATAGATCTCCATCCCCTCACTCTCAATCTAAAGGTGTCCTCAGGTCTAAAATGAGTCTCTTGTAGACAGCAAATAGATGGGTCTTGTTTTTTTATCCATTCTGATACCCTATGTCTTTTGGTTGGCGCATTTAATCCATTTACATTCAGTGTTATTATAGAAAGGTATGGGTTTAGAGTCATTGTGATGTCTGTATGTTTTATGCTTGTAGTGATGTCTCTGGTACTTTGTCTCACAGGGTCCCCCTTAGGATCTCTTGTCGTGCTGGTTTAGTGGTGACAAATTCCTTCAGTTTTTTTTGTTTGGGAAGACCTTTATCTCTCCTTCTATTCTAAATGACAGACTTGCTGGATAAAGGATTCTCGGCTGCATATTTTTTCTGTCTAGCACACTGAAAATCTCGTGCCAATTCTTTCTGGCCTGCCAAGTTTCAAAAGAGAGATCAGTCACGAGTCTTATAGGTCTCCCTTTATATGTGAGGGCACGTTTACCCCTTGCTGCTTTCAGAATTTTCTCTTTATCCTTGTATTTTGCCAGTTTCACTATGATATGTCGTGCAGAAGATCGATTCAAGTTACGTCTGAAGGGAGTTCTCTGTGCCTCTTGGATTTCGATGCCTTTTTCCTTCCCCACTTCAGGGAAGTTCTCAGCTATTATTTCTTCAAGTACCCCTTCAGCACCTTTCCCTCTCTCTTCCTCCTCTGGGATACCAATTATGCGTATATTATTTCTTTTTAGTGTATCACTTAGTTCTCTAATTTTCCCCTCATACTCCTGGATTTTTTTATCTCTCTTTTTCTCAGCTTCCTCTTTTTCCATAACTTTATCTTCTAGTTCACCTATTCTCTCCTCTGCCTCTTCAATCCGAGCCGTGGTGGTTTCCATTTTGTTATGCATTTCGTTTAAAGCGTTTTTCAGCTCCTCGTGACTGTTCCTTAGTCCCTTGATCTCTGTAGCAAGAGATTCTCTGCTGTCCGCTATACTGTTTTCAAGCCCAGCGATTAATTTTATGACTATTATTCTAAATTCACTTTCTGTTATATTGTTTAAATCATTTTTGATCAGCTCATTAGCTGTTGTTATTTCCTGGAGATTCTTCTGAGGGGAATTCTTCCGCTTGGTCATTTTGGATAGTCCCTGGCGTGGTGAGGACCTGCAGGGCACTTCCCCTGTGCTGTGGTGTATAACTGGAGTTGGTGGGCGGAGCCGCAGTCAGACCTGATGTCTGAAGGGCCCATTTTTTTTTTTTTTTTTTTTAACGTTTATTTTTTTGGGACAGAGAGAAACAGAGCATGAACGGGGGAGGGGCAGAGAGAGAGGGAGACACAGAATCGGAAACAGGCTCCAGGCTCTGAGCCATCAGCCCAGAGCCCGACGCGGGGCTCGAACTCCCAGACCGCGAGATCGTGACCTGGCTGAAGTCGGACGCTTAACCGACTGCGCCACCCAGGCGCCCCTAAAGGGCCCATTTTTTAATAGCAGTGTGTTGCCATTCTTGTATTACATCAGGACACATATTTTAGAAGTACTGGTCTATATCATTATTAAGTTACAATGTTAGGTTATCCAAAGAAACAATGACATTTTTTTTTTTAGAAATGAAATACATTTGCAGCTTTGAGGAGATATTTATATACAATGTTAAGAAAATAAAGCTAATATATCTCATGACCCCTAATAAAGGAAGAATTGAGTTGCTATACTTTAATTCAAAATCTATTCAAACATAATAAATTGTTTTCCTATTCCCAAGTGAGTTATGATGGACCCCTGTATTTGAGATTCTGGTTTTCAAACTGAAAAAGCTTACAAATGGACAAAGTAATGGAAACCCAAAATGGCTGATAAAATACCTCAAGTCTCAAAGGGCAATTAAAAGGACATTATAAAAATATCATGAACTCTTTTATTTTATAATCTTCAATATAAATACCGATGTGACTTTCAGAAATGTTAAGTCAACAACAGCAATAGGACTTTGCCTAGCTTCTAAGATTAGCTGAAATGTTCACTGTTTCAACACTCTTGCACCAAATTAATCAATTTCCACCACATGGCCATTTCTTTTCTTTTCTTTTCTATTCTATTCTATTCTATTCTATTCTATTCTATTCTATTCTATTCTATCCCATTCTATTATTTTCTATTGTATCCATTCTTTCACTTTCTTTTTATTTCTTTTCTCTTTCTTGCTTCCTCTCTTTTACTGTAGATTTAATGTTTAAGATGAAAAATATTCTATTAAATATTATAAATGAAGAAAACATTAACTCATGTGACGTTTGCAATTTTTCTTTGACCAGCCCCCCCTTTTTTCATTTTACATTTCATCAAGCTTTCTTCTAAACATCCTCGTTCCACTATATACTTTTTATTTGATATGAAAAGGGCATACACTTATATATAGTCACATATGTATATTCTGCTTTCTAATGCTAAATATTTCCTTTGACATTCTTTCAGTGAATATTCCCTAATAAGCTTTTTTTTAAGATTTAAAGTCTGTAGGTTATTGACAAACATGTTGAATGAAGAAAGAAATTATAAAGCTGTAGAATATAAGTATGATATGCAATGACAGATTCCATATAGGTTTATAAATTTATGGGAAAACTAGAATTTTTCCCATAAGACAATGGTGCATGGGTGGCTCAGTTGGTTAAGTGTTCAACTTTGGCTCAGGTCATTATCTCGTGATTTGTGAGTTTGAGCCTCTTGTCAGGTTGTGTGCTGACGGCTTGGAGCCTGGAGCCTGCTTTGGATTCTGTGTGTCCCTCTCTCTATGCCCCTCTCCCGCTTGTGCGCTCTCTCTCTCTCTCAAACATAAATAAACATAAGAGAAAATAAAAAAAAATTAAAAAAAAGAAGAGCTTAGATAATTAGATCTAGGATTTTAATCATGAAGAAAATATATAGGCATATATGTATATGTGTATTTATGTAAATTAATTTCATCTGCATCAGCGTTACAGTTTTAAGTCTTATAGGACTATAAAACTAAAATAAAAAGACAATGGCTCTCATTTTCAACATTTCATATTTTTTTCATAGGTCAAAGCTAAACTTTTAGAGAGGCTTAAGTGTTATGCTATGAGAAATAAAAACAATAATTATTCAATTTTTTAATTCAAAGCAAAAAAATAAAATGTTTTTTTACATCTATTCTTCAAATATATTATTCAAATAATTCAATATTTGTAACTTCCTAGTTGATTATTGTCAATTTGTTGAATAAGGTGTACTATATACTTGTGCTACGTTTATCCTCGTGAGTACTGCACTAATTGCCATCAAGCAGCCTAAGCCACATATTTAGGGCTTACCTGCCTATGTGACTGGATGAAAACTATTTTACAGTAAGTATTATAGTGTATAACATTATTTAAAAATATTCTTCCCAAATGTTCTCAATGAAACTATTCAAGGACTTTTCTTACTCCTTGCATATAGTTCCTCTCCAAGGAGAAGTGTCAGGTAAACAAATTATATGTCCCTCAACAGGAAGAAATAAGTTGAATAAACTATGTGAATTCTCACTCAGATGTTGATCATACAATTAGCATATCAATAATGAAATAAGTGCATCTTGAATTGAATACTTTTTGTGATCCTCAATATTGCATAAGACACTCATAGTCTTCATAAGATTATCAGTAATTCCAACTCTATCACCTGCAGTGGTACACATGGCTGTCCTTAACCACCAAATAAAAATTATGGAGGTAATTTCATGACTTACAGAAACACATCAATATTACTAAATACATTTCAACATAAGTAACACTTAAAAATATTAAAATAATAGATTAACTCAATTCTTTAAAAAATATTTCTCCAAGCACTGAAAACACTCCTTGTGAGAAAATTTGTTAGGAAAGTTGTTGTATTATGACTAATTTCCATGCATGTTTATTTCCTTGTGTTGTACAGGGCTCTATCTTATAAATATAAACTTTTACTCTTGGACATCCGGCCAGCTAAGGAAAGTACCCTGAATTCCCGTACTTGCCAAGTAGGCAATGTCTGCTATTTATATCCACAAATCTATCCCCCTACACTCCTTGCTGCAACAAAACTCCTAATTTTATGTGGTTAGATGGTTATCTAGCAAGAGAGTACACCACTCTAGAATTTCTACCTAACTCATGAGGACTGACAACTGACAGTTTCCTTCAACTGACAGTTGAAGGAAAATATTCACAGACAGAAATCTGTGGACTACATTTTGAGTCACTCCTTTGTATACTAATTACTCTTCTATCTGACCATCACAGAAGATACACCTTCTGCAAGGATACCTAAAACTGTTGCTTGTTTATACCTCTTTATGCCTGATTTTTTTCCCTAAGTTTGATGAGTAAGGCTCAAATTGGGTTAACCACCATTTCTGTTTGATACTTATGAAAAAGTATCTGATATAGTTATGCTGATTAGTTACATTCTCATATTCAGGACACTTTATAAATACAAATACATTTAGTATGTGTACCTTGAATCTTAGTTTTATATGACTTATAATACTTCCTGAGTTCAAGCCAGGATAGGGAAAACATTTTTTAGTGATAAATCCTAAACCACTGTGTGCACACCTGCTTAACATTTTGAATCCAAATGAGGATGGATAATCATAAGTAGAATACTGTTCACCCCAAAAGTAAAGTCACATTCAAAACCAAAAACAAATATTTAATCTTTTCATTTAATGGGCAAACTCCAAAATTTATGTTTACATAATATTTACATAAGTAAGTTTACATAATATTTTACATATCATTTGGTAGATACTGCTTAATTCAATCTATAACCAAGGACAAACATTGCGTGTTACTTGGATAATTTCATTTGTAGCTTTCTTAATCCAATCAAGCTTGGATTTTATATAAACCTATTCAGAAACACAAATGTAAAAGTGAAATTGAATGGAAAATTCTAAAAACTTAAAAAGGAAAATTATTTCGTAAACTAAATGATTACAATACGTGTAATTAAAATGTAATTTTCTTGAGTGAGTCTATGCATATGTACCATTAACTACTAAAAAGATTGCTTTTTAAAATTCATTTCTTCTCACTTTAAACATTTCCATATACTTTTCATCAAAGAGCAAGATATTTAAATTATACATAATTATTATATATAGCTATTTGATGCTAGAGATGTCCTTTGTTGTTAACCTAAGATCATCTATGAGTATTTTACTTCGCTTCCTGACATATAAAGTTTCAAAATATATATAGAAGAGGAGGTTGAAGCTTCAGAAGATATAAAAAATGAGTTCTTTCATGAATAAAATGACATTATATTGCTTAAGCAGACATTATCAAAGAGATAAACCTGTGAAGTATAACTACATTAACTTGATGGTAGCATTTTATCTTGTGCTTAACCTAAACTTTCTCTAAGAAAATTCAGTGAAGTCAAAGTGTGTTTTAGTACCAATCATATCTTTTCTTTCCTCATAATGACTAAATCATTAAATACTAAATAAATAAATAAATAAATAAATAAATGAATAAATAAAACAGATAAATAAAGAGCAAACAAGTACACACATAGCCATAAATCAAACCTATTTTTCTCCAGCAAAATATTATATTTACTAAAATTCTCTTTCAAAGGAAGGCCTTGATTTTACACCTTCAATTTAATGTTTACTACATCCAACGCATATTTTGCTTTGATGTTTGTATCTCCCATATCTCTCTAAGTACGTGTTTATTCTCTAAATTAATGTTTCTCATTATTGATATATAATTAGTTTTCAATGATTATAACTAATGATGATCACTGGACTGTTTTTGAAAAATTAAGCCAAATACTTAATTTCTGGAGCCTCCTAGTTGTGGACTACAGGGAACCAATCTTCTTGAGATATGGGAAAACATTTTCCAGGGAGAGGAAAAAGATTTGCCAAAGGTTGATATGTCATTCATTAAAGAATGAGATTAGGATTTAGGTTGATAGTGACAGCCGGAGTGATAACCGTAACCAGTCAGAAAGGATTTCCCTTAGAAATAACCTGAAATCTTCAAAAGCACTTAACCTCAAGGCCACCACAACTAATTGTCTCATTAAATTGCTAGCATCTCCCTTAAGGGTCTTTTGTTTGTTTGTTTGAGCCCTGACCTGCTGGGCAGAGTGAATGGTCATAAATTCCTTGAGGAAAAGTCTATCTAGGAAGGCAGGCAAGATGCCACTCTTTCTGAGAAAGAATTGTGTCTAGAGAGGCCTCAGATAATGCTCAAAAGCACTCCCTAGGTGGAAGGTAAAAGTGTTCAGGGACGAAGCAGGTTGTTTTCTAATAATTTCTCAGAGGTGGGATGGAGTAGTCACTGTGCTTTTGTTTGTGAAAAAGTCATTCAAGAAACCAGACCTGAATAAAGGATTATCTGAGTTTGAATCATAAAAATAAAACTGAATGCCAATCAGTTTTACTAATGGTGGAATTATAGACTGATCTGAGTCATTTCTGGATTTTTTTTTTTTTTTTTTTTTTTGCAGATTTATATGGCCAGTTGAGTCCTGGGGCTTCAGATTTTTAATCCCTCAGTTTCACTAGACTAGCTTTACTTTAAAAAGTTTAAGTAACAGAACTTAAAATATATGACTGCTAAAAATGAAGTAAACTCTGGCTAGAAAAAAAAAAAGATTTTGAAAGCCATTGATGTAGTAGATCATCTTCCTTAGAAAAATAAAGAAAATGGGGCATAGAAACATGACTATCTCAAAGATCACTCAACTAGTTATCAGTAGAATTAGAGTATTTGGTTCCATGGAAAGCTTCTTCCGTGTCAGCACTCTGTTGAGATTTCACCCTCATACCAGGGGTGCCTCATAAATGTTTAGCTACTAATGCTGAAGCTGAGGGGGCTATGATCTTCATCTGTGAAGACAATTTATTTCTAGCCTCACTATAAAAATCAGATAATCAAGTCTTGAAATCTAAGTGTGTTTCCCTGTTTACATTACATTACATTACATTTCATTTTAGAGAGGGTGACAAAGAGCCTAATACAGTGCTTTCACCACGGAGCCTCTCTCCCACCTCACTCAGGCCACAAGACCCTTCATGTCTTCATGTTTTTAGTTGCCAATAACTCCTGGCTCTTTAGCTTGCACTTCCTTGGGCCTTTGAATTAGAGGTGAAATTCTGAAAGTATAACTTGACAAGTGTCTCTTGAAAACAATGTGTGTCCCTTTTAAAAGAAAGCCTGTATGGGCGCCTGGGGGGCTCAGTCTGTTAAGCATCTGACTTCTGCTCAGATCAAGATCTCATGGTTCATGGGTTCAAGCACCACATCGGGCTGTGCACTGACAGTACAGAGCCTGCTTGGAATTCTCTCTCCCTTTCTCTCTCTGCCCCTCCGCTACTCGTGTTTTCTTGCTCTCAAAATAAATAAGTAAACTAAAAAAATAATAAAATAAGAGAGCCTCAAGAAGTGGTTTTCTCCTCTGCACTTTCCCCAAAAGAGGATTCAGATACTAAATTTTTATGTGGCTGTTGGACATGCTAGGAAAGGCAAAACAGTATTAGCTCTTTGAAAAAGCCATCCATTAAAATGATAATTTTCATTGCATCATTCTTGACTTATTTTAGGGTTCCATTTATTTTGTAAACACATATCCATCATCATGAATTGATTGCTCACTCCCCACCCATTTTATAACCCTATGTGATCATTTTAATTGACCGGACCTAAACTGACTTGTGGCTTTAGTGCAATGGCGTGATCCCGTGTGTGTGTGTGTGTGTGTCCAGTTTTTCTGCCATTTTTTCATCGAGTTCTCCTTCCCTCCTTCCCTCCCTCCCTCCCTCCCTTCCTTCCTCTCTCTTTGTTTCCTGAGACTTTAATGAGGCAATCACACTATATTTTGGTTAAAGTTTCTTCCCTTTTTCCCAGACGATTCTTTTATACAACTTCTAATATGTGCTTTTCATTCCTTTCTTACCATTTCTTTGAATAAGTTGGTAGAAGACTGGAAATCTGAATATAAAGAGATGTACCTTAATGACTACTACTCCTGGAAGTTCTAATATCTCTCTTACTATTGATTAATGTCATTGTGGTTCCAAAGGTACAAATATTGGAATTTTTTCTAATAGTATTATGTTTAGTTAGTAATGTCCCACAGCCAATTTACAGAGACCACAATTGTTAGTATTCTTTATTGGTACAGTTCACTCAGCTCTTTTATGAAAACACATATGGTAATAGGGTGGCTGAGTCAGGCAGGAATTAGTTGTGTCCGAAAACAGCATTCCCTTGTTGTCTTACATTCTTGCAGGTCATTTGCTAGATTCCACCTCTTTTCAGAAGTAGATTATTCACTATGGCTACAATTACCATTCTTAAATTAGAATTTAATTTGTGCCTCCCAGTTTATCAAAGGCATTTTAACAACTTTAGTCCTTGAAGCTTTATGTAAAATGCATTTCAGTTATTTTTTCTTTTGATATTTTCTAAGAGATTTGGATATTAAAGATGCTTTTAATTTTGTAAATACACATATAGTATATGTATTTAAGTATATATGTTTATATGCATGCATGTACACACACACATATATACATTTTTTTAATTTTTTTAAAGTTTATTTATTTTGAGAGAGACAGAGAGAGCGTGAGTGGGGGAGGGGAAAAGCAAGAGGGAGAATATGTCAGCGCAGACCCCAATGCAGGGCTTCAACTCACAAAACTGTGAGATCATAACCTGAGCCAAAATCAAGAGTGGGATGCTTAACTGACTGAGCCACTCAGTGCCCCCACATGTACATATATATTCTTATAATATATTTTTACATCATGTTTATTCCACAACTTTCAGGCATACGAAGTTCTAATCCACCCATCTCCAAGTGAAGAAGGTAAGTCACCTTCTATATTTTCTACCAGTTTTGTTTTTTTAATGGCCTTATTATTATACATTTAACAAAATGCATAACAAACAATAAATACTTATCAATATTTTCTTAATACTCATTAATAAATAGTATAAAAAGAAATATAAATATGTAAATAATAAACATTCTAAGCACATATAGTTGTTATTAATGTTTATTAATATTATAAATATGTATTAATAATAAATCTATGGCTCCTATATACATGTCCTTATCCATGTATGTGTATGTACATATGTATACATATATATATAATATATAGAAATACACAATATGTATTTTTTAGAAATATATAGTATGTATTATCTTATATAATATATATCATATATATATATATATATATGAAATATGTATTTCTCTTATGCCATCCTTACAATATACACAAAGATTGGGGAAAGTTGAAGGGCAAAGGACAAAATGGTGACTGCTAGTCAAGCCCACTTTTTTTAAGAAAAGCTTTTGAGAAACTTCTGCTTAGTTATTAGCCAGACCTGTGTCCCATGATTGCCACTAGCTTCAACGGTGTTTGCATCCAACTTATACCCACTACTCATGAAGAAATTCGTCAGTTCAATAATTATGAAAATACTAGCTCAAGGTGGCATAAAAGTTCATGTTTCATCTTTTCCATCTTAAATTCATCTCAAAATAATAAATCTCTAGAATTTAAAATGTACAAGATTTTATTCATCTAATCAACATGATTTAATAGATTTACACTAATCTTTGGAACAATAAACATAAAATTAACCTTTTTAAATGTATCAGAAAAGATTTTTTGGGAAATTTTCCATTTTAGTATCGATAAATAATAATGAAATAGGAATAGGATTTTCAGACAAAATTGTCACAAACCTGCAAACATAGAATAAAAAACAACTGGACAAATGAAAAGTATTAAGTCCCTTAGAATTTTCTAATATTTCTCAATTACTCAGGAATTAAATGACATTGTATTCAAAGAAAAATACATTAGTATTAAATTTTCATTATATTCAACGTAAACAATAAATAAATAAAATATACAAAAAAAGCAGTAAAGAATCAAATTTAATGACTTAGTTACTGAACAAAAATGTGAGATGATAAATTGTTATAATCTTTTTATTTTTATTAATTTACTTTTTAAAATGTTTTTTAATGTTTATTTATTTTTGAGAGAGAGGGAGAGACAGAGGGTGAGCAGGGGAGGGGCAGAGAGAGAGAGGGAGACACAGAATCTGAAGCAGGCTCCAGGCTCTGAGCTGTCAGCACAGAGCCTGAGGCGGGACTGGAGCTCAGGAACCCTGAGATCTTGACCTGAGCGGAAGTCGGACGCTCAGCCGACTGAGCCACTGAGGCACCCCACTTACTTCTTATTTTGGGCGAGAGAAACAGACATGGCTTATTTATTAGAATGCAGGAAGGAGAAGGCCTCTTCCAAAACTGAGTGCCACCTCACAAGAGTCTGTATCAAGAGCAAGATAACAGTTGAAAATCCTATTCCTCCCCCCCACCCCTCCCCCATCCCCGCTGAACCCGTCTGTAAGTTTTTTTTAAATATAAAACTCTAACTTTTAGGAAGAACAGTAAGGTCATTTAAATTCTGCTGTGGCCACTGAAGGACCAAAATGGACTCTATGAATGTATTATTTTAATTCAGAGTTTGAATAATATACATGCAGGTGAAACTTTAAAATATTTTAATAAAATGTCATATGCTATGCTAATAAATGTGATAGTTTGATAAAACTGTATCTGGTGAAATATGCAGTACAACAATGACAGACTTATTTCCTGCATTATAATAGATATGAAATCCTAAATTAAGTAGAATCAAATTGATGCCTCAACTATTTTAAATGAATAACTCATCATGACACATTAAGAATTACTTCAAGAATTCAGGCTATTTCTAAAGTTAAAAGATTATCTCAACACAATTTATCATATTAATAGTAAAAAGAGAAAATTTACGTAAATGCAAGATAGCCATGTGAATAACTGGACATCTTTTTCTTATTAAAATGTTCTGGAACATACATAAATTTTATGACTATAGTTAAAATTGTCAACAATTCTATATATTTGCCGTATAAATTTTTCACCAAAACAATGAAAGGAGAATTTTATTCAAATTTCCAATTTTGATAACCACACTTCCTTTTCTCATCAATTCTGAGAGTTAATCAGAAAGAAGACATTGAAGTTAAAATGTCTTTTATTGAATCACGATCCTCTGAAAATACAAAATCTTATCATTTATTATATGCTCCAATATTATTAGCTACTTTCCTATTCTTTCTATCATCATATTGGCTCAGTTTATGCTAGAAGTCTTCTCATGCCATTTTGTTATGTATTTTCCAATGCTATAAAAGATAAATTTAATTCATTGTGAGATGATGCTTTTCTCTTTTCAATTCATTTACATATGGCTGAAAAGTTATTTTTACAGTAGTGCTATTTCTAGTCTTAACATTAATTATAGATTTCATATTTACTAAAACTGTATATTTATGTCAATTATAGACTAGCCAGAGGGCTTATATGATTTCAGGAAAATCAAAACTGGAACGACTGGAAACAGGCCAATTAGAATTCATTACCACATGGCAAAAACAACTTAGTGCGTGTCTTACTAATGGTAGTATCACTGGCATTGCTTTCTTTTTTATTCAATTTTTCTTTCAGACAGCTTACAGAGGTAATAGTTGATATACAAAATATTGCACATATTTAATGTATACAATTTGATGAGTTTGGACATATGCCTACACCCATGAAAACATCATTAATAATCAAGGTAATAGAATATTTATCACACTCATAAGTTTTTTTGTGTTTCTTTTCATTTGGTTTTGTTTTTGTGGTAAGAACACTTAACAGGAGATTTACCCTCTGAACAAATATTTAAGTGTATAATACAGTATTGTTCACTATAGGCACAATGTTGTAGTGTAGATTTCTAGGGGTTATTCATCCTGCATAACTGAAACTTTATGCCCTTTGAGCGATTAACTCCCCATCTCCCCCCTCCCCACCAACTCCTGCAAAGCACCATTCTTTTCTCTGTTTCTGTGAGTTCGGTTATTTTAAATACCTCTTATAAGTGGATTTATGCAGTACTTTTCATGTGTCTGGCTTATCTCACTTAGCATAAAGTTATCTATGACAAATGAGTTCATTTGTGTTGTTGTGAATGACAGAATCTCTTTTTTAAGACTGAATAATATTCCACTGTATGTATTTATCACATTTTCTTTAAATATTGATCTGTCTATGGATATTTGGGTTGTTTCCATATCTTGGCTATTGTGAATAATGCTGCAGTGAGCATAGGGGTGCAGATTTCTCTGAATAGCATTTTTATGAATTCTTTTTCAAACAATACAAGTTGTATATAGATAGATAATAGATAGAAAATCCATTTTGTAAGACAACTAATTGTTAATTTTTGCAAAGCAAGTTTTCAAATGCATATATTTAGTAATTAAAAGTTAATAAACAGATGCACAAGAGCTTTTGGAAGGAATGGAATATAAAGACATATTTAAAATTGATAAAGCTGAGGGTGGGAGAGATACATTTAATATGCCCCAGTGAATGATAAAGCTGTACGAGTCTTAAGAGGTGGTTAGCAAAAAATCAGAATAAAAATGTCAGAGTTTGAAGTATCTTGATTTTTATCTCTAATATTCCTATAATTTTATTTTATGGATTCTCTCTTTGCTATTATATGTATTATAAATTCCACTCACCCCAAGATAAGGTGTCTTCCTTCTGCTTGATTTATAATAAATTTTATTATCTTATAGATAAGAGCCACAAAATCCAGAATTTTATGACTTGTTTAAGGTCAAACAGTAATTTAAGAATGAAAGAAGAATTTTTGTTCCCCACGCATCAGTTCTGATCAGTTTTTCTTTTAAGAAGAGCAAATTAATGTACTTATTTATGTAAAATTTATTTTGAAATAAAGTGACTGAATTACCTCATACTTTTTCTCCCAGATATTTAGTCTCAATCATGTGTGTCTCTACTTATAAAAATGAAATGATTACATTGTCTTATTCATGTTTTCAAATACTTTTTGATCTTAAAGATGGCCCCTGACATAGGCAAAATGAAAAGTAACAAAATAATAAGATCTCATTGTGTAGAGTATATAAATAATTAATTTTAATAGTACAATAATTAAACCTTCTGGTATTCTAGAAGTGACTGAGTGGCTCAGTCAGTTGAACACCTGACTCTTGATTTCAGCTCAGGTCATAATGTCGGTTCATGAGTTTGAGACCGGCATTGGACTCCATGCTATCAGCACGAAAGAATCTTGGGATTCTGTCTTTCCCTCTCTTTCTGCCCCTGCTCTGTTCATGCGCATGCTCTCTCTCTCTCAAAAATAAATAAACATTACAAATAAACAAACAAATAAAATAAACAAAAAATAAAAACTTTTGGTATTCTATTTTTAAATTGTTGCAAATAAGCCAACCATAAATACTTACTAGATTAAGTATTCAAACTTCTATAGCTTGACTGAGAAGAAAAAAAGGCATTTTTTTCACCTATTGGTTTGTTTATTTATTCAGTAAATATACATATATAGTAAACAGCCACAATGCACTAAACATTTGTTTTTAATTTAACTCTTGCTAAATGAACTAAGCATAGACATAAAAATATTATATTTACAAATTGATTGCCATTAGAGCAAACGCTAAAGAAATACAAGTACCTAGGCACAATTTCTTACAAAAAAAAAGACATATTTAATAATTTCTTTTAATCTTGAAGATATGTAATCTCTTCATATTTGCTTTTCCTATTTGTTAATTAACATTTATATCCTTTTGCACAAATATTGCAGGGCTCTCTGTTCTTTCTCTTAAATGAGCTCTATTGATAATCTGTGTACTAATTTTTGCATTGTATACAGGTTACAAGTTCTATACACTATCCTGTCACTTGCCTTATTTGTATGAAATATCATCTAAATAATTTTTAAAAATTGTTACAACATAAAAAATTTGTAATTGTTTTCCCACATCAATTCTTGTTTCTGTTTCTAGTTTAGTAAGGTTATGCTGCTATTGTAATCAATTTCCATAAATCTAGCAGCTTAAATCAGCACAAACTCATTGCAAAACAGTCACAGAGGCCAAAATCTAAAAGTGGCTGGCAGGGCTGTATTCCTTCTGAAAGATGTAGGGGAGAATTTGTTGCCTTGACTTCTTCTAGCCTTAATAGTCCTCCCAGATTCTTTGCCTATGCATCTACCTTCCATCTTCAATGCCAGCAATGGATGTAGCATCTTCCTCTGTTAGTCTGTCAGTCTCTCTCTCTTTCTCTCTCTCATGTTTCTGTGTTTCTGTTCCCATATCTCCTTTCCTTCTCCGCTTTCATCCTTACATTACCTTCTCTGACTGTGACCCCTACTGCCTCCTTTTTATCAGATAATCCAGGATAATTTCCCCAACTCAAGATCCTCAATTTAATCAATTTACAAAGTTCCTTCTGCCATGTAAGGTGTAAAGTTAACATATTCACAAGATCTGGGGGTTAGAATATAGATACCCTGGGGTGGCATTATTCTGTATATTCCAAAGGTGACTTAGGCTAAGGTCATTTATATATACATATACATTTCCTTCTCTTTTGTCCTAGTCCTTATATAAATTGGTATATATACATTGTGTGTCTTTAATACCTAAAATATGTTATCAAGTAAGTTTTTTTCAAAATGATTTCCAGTTTTCCTATTCTTTCTCAAGGTGATATAAAATGTGCCTTTATCATATATCCTAATTTCTCATATAAAAATATCATGCTTTTGTTTTATTTTGTTACATTGACCTGCCCTCTTACAAATAAGAACTTAATTATTTTAATCCACTGATACATTTTATTATATCTACTCATGCTTTTATATTATAAAATTGATCAATAATCTGCACATATTCATTTTGTTCTATAAAAATATTCATGGGGATTTAACTGGGATGTTTTTTAATGTATAGATTAATTTAGAAATTTCTTATCATTATATTATTTTATTATGTTTAGAATTTTCTTTATGATGCACAAAGGGAAATTCACCTTCAAGGTTCACACAGAATGAAACCTTTTAAAAGTATGTGGGATGAGAATGTTCTGTTTGAGAGTTGTAAAGTGAGGTTGGGCTCAACTGTTCTTTGAGGTCTACAATTTCAGTAGCTCTTGACCATGATGGAACCTATGAATGGACTTTCTGGAAAGAGTCAGAGATTATTTGAAGGAAGACTTAAAGGTTTTCCCAGTGGCCACATGGTGACAATTTTTTTTTTAATGTTCATTTATTTTTGAGAGAGAGAGAGAGAGAGAGAGAGAAAGAGAGAGAAAGAGTGAAGATAAAGAGGGAGACAGAGGTATCCGAAGCGGGCTCTGCACCGAACCCCATGTGGGGTTTGAACTCACAAACCATGAGATCATGACCTCACCTGAGCTGAAGTCAGATGCTCAACCAAGTCACGCAGGCATCCTGACATGGCGACAGTTTTATCATCAGAAGAAAAAAAGCATCAGGAGAGTTTTGGTTCACTGAAAGAGGTTGTATTTGTGAATGATGGCCCCTTAAATGAAAAATAGGAATACAAAGTATATGAAATATAGTTATAAGGCAAAATTTAAAGAAGTGAATAAAATTTGACTTTTAATAGATTTTAATATGTAGGAGGGAGTATTTATAGATGGCATTCTGTTTCTCCAATCCATTGTTTGTGTATAAGATATGCACTTCTTTCTTAATTAGATATAGGGAGCTGGGAGTAAGCTAAGAAGGCTTTGAAAACATGGAGTGTTAGTATATACTAATGACTGATTAGTTCTGGTGCTCTTAAAAGTGACCAAGTAATATTGTTAACCATTGTGTCCTAAAATGATATATTAATAATAAATGTATCCAAAAGAAGAGAGAGAACTATCTTACATAACAGCATAAGCTCAATCAATCAGCTCTTGGGAGATAAAACATATAGAAGATCCTACAAATTATAATAAAATACCAGTAAGAATACACATTTTAACAAAGCTAATAGACCAAATATGTGTGGTGACAGAACAATTGTTTATGTGCTACTGGCCATGAAATGTTTAAAAATAAATCTTTTTAGAGAAAGATGCCAGGTACCAAAAAGGTAAAATATAAGTGAACAATGAGAATGAATTTAGAATGCTTTTTAATGTCATAGGGAAGATGAACTCTATAAAGAAAATTCAGTCACTTGCCCAAAGGATTGGTTTTCAATTTACATTTTGAGAATGCAAAATGAGTATGTTGCAAACAAAAATCAGTTTTTAAAAAATCAAATTGTATGTCAGTTTGTCTAAGATGGAAGTGTTTGTCTCTTGGTTCCGGTAGGATTACAGAAATCCTAAGAAAATATAAAAAATAAATAGAGCTTTGCCTTCAGGAAGCTATGAAAACAGGTTTAAAAACAATGAAGAAATAAACTAATCATGACATTGATATATAGAATTAACTAAGTTTTAAATATAGTAATAAATTGTATAAGCTTCAAAATTCTGTAGATTTTGTCTTTATTGTGATGTGTTTAAAATGATCAGAAGAATCATTTTTCTAAAGGTTACCTTACAGTAAATTATATAATTATTTGTGGTTGCTTTTATCTTATGCACAAAAATGTCTAGGAACTAAAGAACAAGGATATTTGTCCAGCAATATGTTAGAATGGATATCTAAACAATGTTCCCACTAGAGAGTGCCTAAAAATGTTTGATAAAAAATTTACTTTAAAAAGTTTTTAGTAAATAGAATACTAAGTATACAAATAATATAAAGAAGTCGTTGCAGATACAAATAATGTAAAGAAGTCGTTGCAGTGTATCTGCAAAATGTTCTATCAATGTGATTGATCTGTAAAGCCAGTGTGTCATTTAAGCATTGCCTATCCCTGATGGGCTAGAGACCTCTAATAGGCTGTATAAGGGACAGAGGGGATGCACCCTAGGAACTTCTCATGATGGGAGATAGTATGAGAAGTTCATCACCATCCAGAGCAAATCTCAACAAACCGTTAGTTGGAAAACAGGAAAAAAGCACATATACATTGTGGATTGAATCAGTTTGGTACTTGGTGGTTTTAAACTTGACTATAGGTTGTGAGGAAAATAAGAAAAATGATTATTTTTTTAAAATTTACATATTTTTGAGAGAGACAGAGTGTGAGTGGGGGAGGGGCAGAGAGAGAAGGAGACACAGAATCTGAAACAGGCTTTAGGCTCTGAGATGTCAGCAGAGAGCCTGACACAGGGTTTGAACTCACGAACCATGAGATCATGACCTGAGCCAAAGTTGGACGTTCAACCAACTAAGCCATCCAGGTGCTCAGTAAGAAAATAATTCTTATCCACATGTTGGCCATCAGGTGACTCATATGATAGAAACAACCTCAAGCCAGAAAACATACAAGTTAGTTTCAGGTTTGTAGTTACCTCTTCTAGAAGCATAAACCAAAATTATATCTAGCAGGACACATTTTATAATCAGGGTTCAAGAAATTCTCACAATAAACTTCCATGGATCATGAACTCATGCTCAAAATCAGAAAAATTCTGAGGACATATGCTGTCATAATAAGAGTCCATTGAAACAACAGGATCAAACCTCTAGTAGGTACTGCCATTATCAAAGGCAGAATATAACGTATTTACACACATTTAAAGAAAGAGCATACCAAGAGCATGAAAATATAAAAAAAATCCATCACAATGACTTATATTTGAAAAAAAGTTCTATGTAAACTTTCTAAATGCAGTTAAGCATGATAATTCAAACTAGAACTTTGATGGATAAGATAAAGAGCAGTGTAGATACTGTTGAAAATTATTGAAATGGGGCTATGTCATGTGAATTTACTCAGAATGGAGCCCAGGGAGGAAAAGAAATGGAAAATATGAACAAATGTCTAAGAGACATGAAAATAGCATGATAAGGAGTATGCTATAATCCAATGGGGTTCTGAGAAGCAGAGAGAAATAGGTAAAATGAGGAAAATGCAGATGTAAAAAATGATGATATACAATTCAAAAATAAAAATAACAAATACTCAGATTCAGGAAGTTCAACTAATCTCAAATAAATAATTATATTAATAGAGTGCTGAAAATACAAACCCCAAAGATAAAGACAATATCTTAAAAGAAGTCAAAGATAAAATACAGAGTACCTAAAACGGAAAGTAAGGCTGAGAGCAAATTACTTAGCAACAGTAATGTTTAAAAAAAATAACTCACCTACGATATATAGCACATAAAAATATATTTTAATTAACAATAGTAAAGTAAGAATACTTTCATATAATTCAAACTGACATAATTAATGTCAATAGACCTTCATTAAAGGAACTGTAAAGGTTAAGTCAAGAGAATAAAAAAAAAATGAGGGTTATCTTAACAAAAATAGTAAACTAATAAAATGACAAACATGAAGATATATCTAAATACACATTGACTACAGAAAATAATAGTAGCCAAATTGCTAATGAGGCAGTAAATAAACAATTTAAAAAATGATGGACAAAGATAGCAAATAATTTGGGAAAGATTGTTACTAGAAATAAAGAAATCTGTTGTCGTTTAGTGCCTGGTAGAAGACTGTAGGTATTGATCAATTTCAAATTAAGTATTCAAAAGGTAATGCTGATAGTAACTTCTAATAATTGAAATAGAATATGTGACTCCAAACTAGTAGAAGAAAATTATCAAACGAGAAGAATTCAATCTACTTTCTAAATAGAAGAATAGAGAATAAAATTAAACAAAGTGTGACAAAAGGTAAAAAAAAAAGCATAATTTATTTTATAATATGTCATTAGACATGCATGCATACTAATTTGTCACATTAAAAATGACTTACTAAATTAAAGATTAGCAAACAAAATAAGCAGCTATATGCTCAATTAAACAGATGTATCTACACTTAACAACACAAGTAAGTGGTTCCACAAGATGAAAACATAAAATACACAAAGGAAAGATTACATTAATCTCAGAAAAGTAGTGAAATAATCTCATTTATCAGAGAAATATGGTAATTTTAAACTTCTATTAATCTAATTAGATACACTTCAAAGATATTTTTTAAAAAATTTAAGACACAAAAATGAATTGACAAATTCACTTGTAAGTAGCAGATTTTAGCATATTTTCCTCTGTTCCTAATAAATGGCAGATAAACTTATAGGTATCATTGCTTTTAGTATAATCAAACATGCGAGAAATCAATAGGAGTGCTGAAGTAAACAAACCAAAAAGAACTCTTATTTTTCAAAATGTAAAAACATACTTCTAAAAAAACTCATGTTCAAAGAATAAATATTTGAAAATAGAAAACATATTCAAATCACTAATAAGAAATACCAAAGATAAGTTTTACAGATGTTGGAGGTATTAGCAACAAAGAGACCAAAAAAAAAAAAAAAAGTCAAAAACAGGGACTGACTGACATCAGTTATTCTAGAAATATTGTTATTTTACTATGGACACTTGACACATAGTAGAGGTGATAGTAGATAATATAGTTACAATGGTAGTAGAATTGTTAATTAGATGGAAGAAATAGCTTGGAAACCTACCCCCCACTGTATACGTACACCTTTTAGTATAAACTTAGTAATGATTCACATATAAAACACAAGTCAATACTCTCACCAGAAAGATGAGACATTTAAGATGAGGAAGAATTTATTTAAAAAGACACAAATCGAAAGCCATAATTGAAGAAGATTAAAGTTGGCAATAAATTAAGCATACATTAAACAGAACTCAATACCAAAAAAACAAAAACAAAAACAACAACCCAAACAGACAACCTGATTTAAAAAAAATGGAAAGAGGATCTGAATGGACAGACTTTTTTTTTTTAAGTAGACATGAGATGGACAACAGGTACAGGAAAAGATGCTCACCATCACTAATCTGGGAAATGAAAATTAAAACCACAATAAGATATCACTTGATAACTCTTAAAATGGTTGTTATCGGGGCGCCTGGGTGGCGCAGTCGGTTAAGCGTCCGACTTCAGCCAGGTCACGATCTCGCGGTCCGCGAGTTCGAGCCCCGCGTCGGGCTCTGGGCTGATGGCTCAGAGCCTGGAGCCTGCTTCCGATTCTGTGTCTCCCTCTCTCTCTGCCCCTCCCCCGTTCATGCTCTGTCTCTCTCTGTCCCAAAAATAAATAAACGTTGAAAAAAAAAAAAATTGTTAAAATGGTTGTTATCAAAAAGATAATGAATAGCCAAAGCAATCTTGAAAATGAAAACCAAAGCAGGAGACATCACAATCCCGGACTTCAAGCTATACTACAAAGCTGTAATGATCAAGACAGTATGGTACTGGCACGAGAACAGACACTCAGATCAATGGAAGAGAATAGAGAACCCAGTAATGGACCCACAAACATATGGCCAACTAATCTTTGACAAAGCAGGACAGAATATCCAATGGAATAAAGACAGTCTCATCAGCAAGTGGTGCTGGGAAATTTATTTAAAAAGACACAAACCGAAAGCCATAATTGAAGAAGATTAAAGTTGGCAATAAATTAAGCATACATTAAACAGAACGGAATGCATGAGTGACATGCAGCAAAATGAACCTAGACCACTTTCTTACACCATACACAAAAATAAACTCAAAATGGATGAAAGACCTCAATGTAAGACAGGAAGCCATCAAAATCCTCGAGGAGAAAACAGGCAAAAACCTCTTTGATCTTGGCTGCAGCAACTTCTTACTGAACACATCTCCGGAGGCAAGGGAAACAAAAGCGAAAATGAACTATTGGGACCTCATCAAAATAAAAAGCTTTGGCACAGTGAAGGAAACAATCAGCCAAACTAAATGGCAACCAATGGAATGGGAAAAGATATTTGCAAACAACATATCAGATCAAGGGTTAATATCCAAAATGTATAGAGAACTTACCAAACTCAACACTCAAAAAATAAATAATCCAGTGAAGATGGGCAAAAGACATGAACAGACACTTCTTCAAAGAAGACATCCAGCTGGCCAACTGACACATGAAAAAATGCTCATCACTCATCATCAGGGAAATACAAATTAAAACCACAATGAGATATCACCTCACACGTGTCAGAATGGCTAACTTTAACAACTCAGGCAACAACAGATGTTGGCGAGGATGTGGAGAAAGAGGATCTCTTTTGCACTGCTGGTGGGAATGCAAACTGGTGCAGCCATTCTGGAAAACAGTATGGAGGTTCCTCAAAACATTAAAAAAAGAACTACCCTATGACCCAGCAATTGCACTACTAAGTATTTATCTAAGGGATACAGATATGCTGTTTTGAAGGGGCACATGCACCCCAATGTTTATAGCAGTGCTATCAACTATAGCCAAAGTATGGAAAGAAACCAAATGTCCATCGGTGGATGAATGGATAAAGAAGATGTGGTATATATATGCAATGGAGTATTACTTGGCAATCAGAAAGAATGATATCTTGCCATTTGGAACTACGTGGATGGAACTAGAGGGTATTATTCTAAGTGAAATTAGTCAGTAAGAGAAAGACAAATATCATATGACAACTCTTATGAGTACTTTATGATACAAAACAGATGAGCATAAGGGAAGGGAAGCAAAAATAATATAAAAACAGGGATAGGGACAAAACATAAGAGACTCTTAAATATGGAGCATAAACAGAGGGTTACTGGAGGTTTTTTGGGAGGAGGGGATGGACTAAATGGGCAAGGGGCATTAAAGAATCTACTCCTGAAATCATTGTTGCACTATATGCTAAATAACTTGGATGTAAATTAAAAAAATAAATTAAAAAAAAAAAGATATGAAATAAGCATTGGTGAGATATGGAGAAAAGAGAACTCTTGTGTTCTGTTGGTGGGAATGTAAATTAGTGTAGCCACTACGGAAAACAATATGGAGGATCCTCAAAAAATTAAAAATAGAACTATCATATGATCCAACAATTCTACTTCTGGGACTATATCCAAAGCAAATGAAAACACTTAACTGAAAAAGACATCTGTACCCCCATATTCATTGTATCATTATTTACAATAGCCAAGACATAGAAACGACCCAATGGAAACACTGGTCGATGAATGAATATGTCACACGCATACGTGCACACGTGCATGCGCACGCACGCACGCACACACACACACACACACACATACACACAGGAATATTTTCATCCCTGAAGAAGAAAGAAATTTTGCCATTTGTGACAACATGGATGGACCTTGAGGGCATTATGCTAAGTGACATAAGGCAGAGAGAGAAAGAGAAAGACAAATGCCACATGATCTCACTCATGTGTGGAACCTAAAAACAAAGTAACAGAAAAAACTTAACTCATAGATACAGAGAATAGATTGGTGGTTACCAGAGACAGGAGGTGGGAGATGGGTAAAATGGGTGAAGATGGCCCAAAGGTATAAACTTTTAGTTACAAAATAAATAAGTCAGGGATATAATATACACCATGGTGTCTACAGTTAACAATACTGTATTGCATACTTGAAAATTGTTAAGAGAATTGATCTTAAAACTTCTTATCACAAAAAATAAAATTTGTATCCATGTGTGGTGATGAATTTTAACTAGACATATTACAGTTATCATTTTGTAATATAAACATATATAGAATCATTATGTTGTATACCTGGAACTAATATAATGTTATATTTAAATTATATTTCAATTTTAAAGACAAAAAATGTATTTTTTATCACAAAGTACTATTTCTTAAGGTGAAAAACAAGTCACAAACTGTGACAAAGTACTTGTAACCTATATAACTGGATAGTCAGAATTTTAAGATGACCTCTAATAGAGTGTGCAGATTTTGTTATATCCTCTCTCTTTTAATATGGGTGAGCCTGACCTAATCAGGTAAGTTCCTCTAATAGAGAGTCTAAGAGTCAGAAACAGAATAGGTCAAAGAGATTTGAAGCTGCAGTAGGTACAGTCCTATTGGACTTGAAGCAGGGAGCCATCATGTTCTGGAGAGGGCCTATGAAGTAGTCCCGCAGCTATGCCTTGAGAGCGCTCTCTATATGCGGAGAATATCCAATGATTAAAAGAAAGCAGAGATTTTAATCACACAACCGTAGAGAAATGGATTCTGCCAACAACCTGAGGAAGCTTGGAAGCAGCCTCCAGAGGTGAGGACATACCACACTGACTCCTTGATTTCAGCCTTAGGAATTACTGTGCAGGGGTCCTAGCTAAATCTTGCTGAACTCCTCCCCCATAGAAACTGAGATGTATTTTTGTCGATTTAAGCTACTAAATTTGTGGGAATTTGTTACACAGTAATAGAAAATCAATTCAGTAACCAACAAAGAACTAGCATTTGAATACACAGAGATTTTACTGAGAAACAGATAAATAACTTCATGTAAAATAATCATTCACAGTCATAAGCAGGCATTTCAAAGAATAAAAAAAGTGATCAATTAACATATGAAAAAAATTTAACTTCATTTTTAATTGGTAAAATATGAATACAGACCACAATAGGATGCATTGTCAGAAAAATGAATGGAGAAAGTTGGACCATTTCCAGCATGTGTGAGTATGTGAATAAAAATTGATTTATACTGCTTGCAGAAGAAACGTGAAACAGAAAACAGCATCAGAACTCACACTACTAACTGTATATTCTAGAAGACACATATATTTTGTGTTCAAAAATGTGTTCAAAAATATTCATAGAAATAGTACTAGCAGAAGCAAAAGAAAGAACTGTCAGGAGCTTGAATAATAATTCTCAGTAGAATGCATATACAGTATAATAATATATTTATAGAAATTCTACACAGTAGTCAAAATAGCTAAGTGCATTAATGTGAGTAAAATACACATACATCATGTTGAATAAAAGCAAGTCACAGAAGTATAAAATAGAGTACAGTGACATTCATACATATTATAGAAACATTAGAAAATGTTTGATATACTGATATATACACATGCCATAAAACAAAAAAGATCAAATGTTATGTACTCAAAACTCAGAAAAGTACAGGCACCTGGATGGCTTAGTCAGTTAAGCATCCAACTCTTGACTTCAATCCAGCTTAAGATTCATGGTTCATGAGATTGATCCCTTTGTTGGGCTCGTGCTGATAGCACAGAGCCTGCTTGGAATTCTCTCTCTCCTTCTCTCTCTGCCCTGCCCTAAGCATGTTCTCTCTCTTTCCTCTCTCTCTCTCTCTGTCCCTCTCAAAATAAACTTTAAAAAACAAACAAAAACTCAGAAAAAGGCTTATAGGACTGAGGACTCAGTGAGGAACACGGAGTATCATATGTACTGGTTATATTCTATTTCCTAAATTGGGGATATTATTATTTTTCAGTTCAAAATGTATATCTATCCATATTTTTGTGGATGAAACATTCTCAAAAATATCAAAGTTTTTGAAATATAAAGCATATGTAGTCACTTATTGTGAATGTCATTCTCTCATGAAAATATGGAAAATAGAAAAACTTCTTTCAGGTTTCCTCACAATTACTATTACTATTATATTATTATTATTATAAAATTTTTGCTTTCCAAAATAATTTATGAGGCATTCAATTTTTTTTCCCAGAAACAAATTAAAATATAATTACTCATTGACTATTTTGGCTTCTTATTTCGTTAGTCTGTGTAATTTCCTAAAATGAATTAACTGCTATTAAAAACATGTAAATTAGTAATAATAGGCTACTATTTCAAGGTAATATAAGAAAAAAATCCAATTAATATAGTTAAGCCACGTATGTAATATGACAAAAATAACAAGGCCAAAATAATAAAGAGCAAATATCTGATATTTTAGTCATTTAAATACCTAATAATACATCATAAAGATTGATTGAATAAATTGTGTGAAAAATTACTATTAACTGAGTTTAAAAAACAGAACTCTTTTCAACTAGTAATTTCAAATATTAAATAATTGGCTTTAATATGAAAATATTACATACCACAAACATCATGCATTTTCAAGAAGGTATATTTACTGCTCAAATATTTTGTCCTTATTATGTAGAATAAGAAACATCATTTTCCTGAACTCATAGATTTCATTTGATCCATTACTAGTTAGCTAAGATATTTAAGGAATCTCTGGTACTCTATGCCTAAACACAGATCCAAACCTTTGTGAATGAGAACACATTAACTACATTGAATTAAAGAAGCTAAAGCCATTAAATAAGGGTATTTTGTGGAAAACAGTTATTTTAGAATTAACTAAAGAAAAGTTGGCTCCATTCCAAGCTATAAAACTGTACATTTGGTTCATTTCTGAATAACATGACAATGGAAATTTTAAAAGAGAAAACTATGTCAGCACTGGAAAACTATGAAATATTGTATTATTTTGTACTAAATTTCTGCTGTATTATTTTTGTTAATTAATAGACTTAAAAACAGTCTGAGGCTTATGGTAAAATGAGTAGAAAGTACAGAGATTTTCCATACATTCTCTCCGTCCCCTCCAGTCTGCCTTACATTAACATTCTTCATTTGTGTGGTTTTGCATTTATTATAATAATCCAATAGTGATGCGTTATTAACAAAATCTATAGTTGACATTAAGGTTTCCTTTTTGTGTTGTACATTCTATGGACTTTGACAAACGTACAGTGTGTATATAACAGGACTGTAGCTAGTCTTAAAGGTTAACTTGCTTCAAGTTAACATATTCCTTGCTTGCTCACTTAAAATCCTTGATCTATAAGATAACTGATTTACTAACTTTACAGATTTGTAGACCACTGGCCTTGGGGAATAAAGCACCGGAAGTTTCCAAGGCTACTGAGGCCAGCAAGCCTGTTTGAAGCCACCCTAGCTTTCTGATTACCCCAGCTATCTTTTTAGAAAAATGCTTTTCTTTTTTAGGTCACACAAATGACTTCATCGACCTCCTTTTGCACATCAGTAGACCTTGGCCTCCTTTGCAGAAAGAACAGAATACTCTTGCACAACCAGCTCCAGGTACCAAGGAACCAGACTTTCTTGCACAACCTCCCCTGGGTCCCAAGGAAATAGAATTTCTTGTACAACGCCCAAGCACTGAGGTAACTCTGCAGCTGGCACCATGAGTATGCACGTAAGGTAGAAATGCCACAGACCACGGAAGGTACTGCCTTAACTGATTAAACCCCTTATCTCTGGTTCAGGCAGAAACCTCGGAGTTGGCCTTTGAACAAGAATCTGTCTTTTCCCCAGGTGACTGGCCTCCTGAATAAAGCTCATATTGCTTTCCAATCACTGGGTTTTTGTAACATGTCCATTACTTTAGAATTAAAAAAAATTTTTTTTAATGTTTATTTATTTTTGAGAGAGAGAGAGAGACAGAGCACAAACGGGGGGGGGGGAGCAGAGAGAGAGGGACACACAGAATCTGAAACAGGCTCCAGGCTCTGAGCTGTCAGCACAGAGCCCAATGCGGGGTTCGAATTCACAAACCGTGAGATCATGACCTGAGCCAAAGTCGGACGCTCAACCAACTGAGCCAATCAGGCGCCCCTACTTTAGAATCTTATTGAATAGTTTCACTGCCTTAAAAATGCTCTGGGCTCTGCTTATTCATCCCTCCTCTCCCCCCCATTGATATCCCTACCCCAACTTTTGGGCAAGCACTAATCTATGGTCTTCATAGTTGTGGCTTTGGCAGAATGCCATGTTATAGAGTTAGAACCATACAATATGTAGCCTTCTCAGATTGCTTTCTTTCACTGAGCAATATGCATTTAATCCTGCTCCATACATTTTCATGGTTAGATAAATAATTGCTTTGGGGCGCCTGGGTGGCTCAGTTGATTGAAGGTCCGACTTCAGCTCAGGTCATGATCTCACAGCTTGTGAGTTCGAGCCCCGCATCGGGCTCTGTGCTGACAGCTCGGAGCCTGGAGCCTGCTTCTGATTCTGTGTCTTCCTCTCCCTCTGCCCCTAAGCCACTTGCATTCTGTCTCCATCTCTCTCAAAAATAAATAAACATTTAAAAAAATTGCTTCTCATCACTCACTAATATTCCATTGTATAACTATATTATAGTTGCTTTTTGAAGGATGTCTTAGTTGCTGCCACATTTTGGTAATTATGAATAAATCTGTTATAAACAGTACTGTGCAGGATATTGCATGGAGAGTTTTCAGTTGATATGGAAAGTAAGGCGAGTCTGTTTAGTTTTGTAAAAAAAACCTATCAAACGATCTTCCAAAGTGGCTGGAGCATTTTGCATTTCTACACGAAATGAATGAGATCTCCTTTTGCTCCATATTCTCCCTCGCATTTGGTGTTGTCAGTGTTATGGGTTTTAGCCATTCTAATAAGTTGGTAGTAGCATCTTGTTTTAATTTGCAATTCTCTGATGACTATGTTGAGCATGTTTTCAGGTGCTTATTTACAATCTGTAATTCTTCGTTGATGAGGTAGCTTACTGCTCAGATCTTCTGCCCATTATTAGTGATTTTTCAAAGGTCTTTGTATATACACAAGTCCTTCTTCAGATAAGTGTTTTGCAAAGACCTTCTTCTAGTTTGTAGTTTGTCTTTTCTTAACGATGTCTTTTGCAGATAGATGTTCTCAATTAACTTAACCTCTTAAGGAAGTTCTTGAAATTTTTTTCTTGAAATAACCCAGGTTTCGTGATCATTATTAATCATCATTACACTTAACTCTCGCACTAATAAATTTATCTGTGTTATTCAAATGGTAAGTTTATATATACATACTAAAATATAATTTTAATCTTAAATTTTTTTCAGATATTTTAGCTCCAAATTGTATATTTAAATATCCAATTATTAAGAATAAAGGTCAATTGAACCTTTGTTTTTACTACAGACATGATTTAACTTTAAATATCATGACAACTTCTGTTATCAACTTATTATTGATTAAGCACAAGTTTCAGGAAATTAAGTAAACATTTGCTCCTATGGCCTAAGCATGCTCCATTCTTCCTTCCTACTAGTCTCTCTAACTGCTGTGAATAGAAACAGTCACAGAAAATGGGAGTAAAAGTTTTAAAGTGTCTATTGTAAAGGCTGAGATATTTTCATACTGTACATTAAACATTACGGAAATAATTCTCCAAAAGGAAATTTGTGAACCTGGGATAATTCTCTGGATATCACTAACTGTAGTGAGAATGGTTTAATAAAATGCCATGCCCATAAAGCACAAGCCAGATTGACAACCAGGTATGCCTAAATGCAGAGCCTTTACTCCTTACAATATAACACATTAAGTGATGGTGCAATGTGTGAGTCACTTATAGTATTTCTAATATGATGGTTTAGAAGGTAGCAGTAAGCTAAGAAAATATGGCAGACAGTACTGTTGTTCATACAATCAACTATCAAGCAGTGGGGTATTGGCAAAATGTTAACAATTGACTCTTTAAAAACAAAAACAAACACCAAAGTGGTACTTTGTAATATTTGAAGACTTTTTGTAGTGTGAATATTCTCACCTGGGACTATTTCAAGCTGCTAAATTTCTTTTTTTTTTTTAATCTTTATTTATTTTCGAGAGAGAGAGAGAGACAGAACACAAACAGGGGAGGAACAGAGAGACAGGGAGGCACAGAATCTAAAGCAAGCTCCAGGCTCTGAGCTGTCGGCACAGAGCCTGACACGGGGCTGGAACCCACGGACTGTGAGATCATAACATGAGCTAAAGTCGGACGCTTAACCGACTGAGCTCCCAGGCACCCCTCATGCTGCTAAATTTCAAGGACCATGAAGGGTATGAGTTTTTACCCTAACTGCAAGCAAATAGATTAGCTTGCCACAGTTTCATGGATGCTGGGAGAAGAGCTGAGACTCTTGAATCCGAGGTAAAGGACAGTTTATTCCTCACAGCAATAGCAGTTGTCAGAATACCAGAATTCGTGCCACCCTCACACCCCAAATACAACGAGGTGAGACAATGTGATATAAATAACACCTGCACGTATGTTACAGAAGAGAAACCTTGAGTGTAGGGTACCTGAATCTTTCATAACGGGCAATATGGAAAATAAACTTTTCCCAGAGATGGCATCTGTATTATGTTGGGTAATAAATAAGTCCATGTTTTTCACAGAGGTAAGATACTTTCTTTCAATTTTGTTTACTATACAAACTTCCTTGAAAAGATAGATTATAACAAGGTAGTCAATGCCTTTTTTTTCACAAGAAACCAATAAAGAATTATCCCCCGATACTACTGTGATATCCTTGAACATGGGAGTTAGGAAGACACATGCACAATTAGCTGTTGTGAGTCAGGACAAGCCACTCTAGGACATCATCTCAAGCAAGCAATGCTACAAAGGAATATTAGAAAGCTCTTTATAGGTAGATAAGACCAACAATGTAACAATTATGACATATATTAGAATCATAATTATTTTTATTGAAAAACTTATGCTATCTCTAAAAGAATAATTTGCTAAAATAGTATAATAATTTTGCAATCCTTCCCGATATCAGCACTGAGTAGAACAAGTGTTCAAATTCTTTGCAGATTGCGTGTCACATGTAAATTAAGGGATAAGGATATCACATAATTTTAATATTATGATTCCATCAAACTAAAATATTTGGGCAATTCTAAGAAAGTGAGTTGAAGGCAAAAGGGTTGAACAAATACAGGTGATTTGCTAGTATTTGTTTTCATACAGATTACTTATAATTTTCAAGATAAATGTACTTTTGGAAAGTCGTTTACAGCTAAATAATTGGAAAAATCACTCAGTAAATTATGATTTATTCAATTAGCTAATTTGTTTATAAGTTTCCTTAGTTCTTTGCATCCCTACATCATCATATTTGTCACACTGTACTGTAATTATCCACTTACCAGTATGCCTTTCTTTGTAAGTATTCTGGGACTTTTTTTTTAACAAATGTTTTCTTTATTTTTGAGAGAAAGAGAGTGAACCAGAGAGGAACAGAGAGAGAGGGAGACAGAGGATCCGAAGCAGGCTCTGCACTAACAGCAGCAAGCCTGACGTGGGGCTCAGATCCACAAACCATGAGATCATGACCTGAGCCGAAGTCAGACACTTAACCGACTAAGACACTCAAGTGCCCCGCATTTTGGGGCTTTTAATCAGAGCTGCATATCAGAAGAATGAGCTAGATGATGTGAAACACACACACACACACACACACACACACACACACACACACACCCCATATACACCCCTGGGCCTATACATAGAAACTCAGTCATTGGATTTGGGAAGTAGTCAATATCTATATATTTTTTTAATTACCACAGGATACTGTAATATACATCATGATTTAAAACAACTGTCCTACAACGTGTTACATTGTATGGCAGTGAAATTACTTGTGCATCTTTGTTTTCCTAATATCCATCATAGTTTTTGAAGCATGGTTTTGTGCTTAGTATATATTAACTACATTTGTTTCCAGCTCACCTTAACACATTCCACTATTGCTTTTCATAAATAATGACTACTCCAACAGCTTCCTATATGTTTTTCCATTTATTCCTGCCACTAATAACATTTCTGCCCAATATAGGAATTAATTTAAAATTTATAACTACTGTACTTACTCAGAATCCCCAATGCTTTATTCTTCCAGTAATAAGTTGAACCATAGAAAATTACTGTCTTTATAGCAAAATGGTCAAATATTAACAATTTCATATGGTTCAACCTAAAAAACTACAATTCAAAATTCTTAACATGAACTATAAGCCATCACATAATTTTATACCTATATATTCAAACTCATTTCATGCCATCTCCTTCTATTCTCCCCATAGCAGGGATACATCTGCTTCTCACCAGAGTAAATTTATTTCAGATTCACAGACTCAGTAAATGCAATTGCTGTCTAAGCATTACATCAGAAGTAGCTTTTTCTCCCATGACTCTCTCAGCTCCTTATTGATTTCCTTTGTCATTTAAAAGATTTATCTAGGGGCGTCACCGTGGCTCAGTCAGTTAAACAGCTGACTTTGGCTCGGTCATGATCTCATGGTTCGTGAGTTCAAACCCCACATTGGGCTCTGCGCTGACAGCTTAGAGCCTGGAACCTGTTCAGATTCTGTGTCTCCCTTCCTGTGCCTCCCCTGCTCATGTCTTGTCTTGCTCTGTCTCTCAAAACTGAGTAAATGTTCAAAAAGTTTTTTTTAATATAAAAGATTCATCTAAGTTTATTATTTTGTCCATTTTGATAGCTATTTCTCAAAATAAATCATTTATACCTATGTCTCCATAATTTGGAGATATTTTTGGTATTTTTCTTGCCATATGCTCCAAAAGTGTACTAGAGACCCTGACAAATGTTTGTGTGTGTGTATATATGCATATGTATGTGTGTGTGTGTGTGTGTGTGTGTGTGTACATAATAAACATTTAAAAATATTTTGAGGAAAATATGATTAAGTATAATATCATATCATAATAAAATGATACAAACTGCTATAAAATAAAATCCTGGCTATGTGGAAATGGTAATCTTCATAAATCCTAAAAACTGTCTCACACTTGGTTCTTTTTTTAAGTCTGAAAATAAATACAGATATATATTTGATTTTTTCTTATATATATTTTCTCATATATATGTTTATCTTTCACAAAACTTAACTGAAAAATCCACTTAAAGCCATAGATTAACCCCCAAATGAAATGCTTTCCTACTAAAGAGAACTGGAATGTTCACCTATATAAGGTATTGTTTCTATGGCTGTGATTATTTTCCACCATATGTTGCTTCATGAAGTATGAATAAAACAATGTATAAATACTTACTGAGATGAACTGTTGAGATAAAGATATTTCATTCAAAATGTAGTATTTCCCATTGACAAGGATGTGAAGACAAAGAAACTCTCATGCACCATTAGTGGAAATGCAAACAGGTACAGCCACTGTGGAAGACAGTAATGAGGTTTCTCAAAAAATTAAAAATATAACTACCCTACAATACAGCACTCACATTACTGGGTATGTATCAAAAACCAAACAAAATATGAAAACATTAATCTGAAAAGATATAGGCACCCTTATGTTTATTGCATTATTTACAATAGTCAAACTATGGAAGCAGCCCAAGTGTCTATTGATAGAATTATATTCAGCCATAAAAAAAGAATGAAATCTTGATATTTGCAACAACATGGATGGATCTAGAGCATATCATGCTAAGCAAAATAAGCTAGTCAGAGGAAGACAAATACCATATGATATCACTCGTGAAACTTAAGAAAAAGTACAATGGAAAAAAAGAGAGATAAACCAAGAAATAGACTCCTCACTATAAAGAACAAATAGATGGTAACTGCAGAGGAGGTGGGTGGGGGGATGGGTGGAATAGGTGAAGGAGATTAAGAGTGTGCTTATCTTGATGAGGGCTGAGTAATATATGGTATTGCTGAATCACTATATTGTACTCCTGAAACTAATATAACATTGTATGTTAACTACACTGGAATTAAAATTTAATAAAAGAAAAGTCAACTTACAGAATGAGAGGAAATATTTACAAATCGTATATTTAATAAAGGATCAAGATCCAAAATATATATACAACTCAATAGCAAAAAAACTAACAATCCAGCTAAAAATGGACAAACTAACTGAATAGACATTTTTGTTCTGAAGAACACATACAAATGGCCAAAATGTACATGAAGAGATAGTCACCGACACTAATCATCAGAGAAATGCAAGTCAAAGCTGTAATGAAATATCACCCCATACCTGTTAAAATGGCTATCATCAAAAAGACAAGAGACAAGTGTTGGTGAGGATGTAGAGGAAAGGGAACCTCGGGAAGTAAATTGGTATAGCCACTGTGGAAAACAGTATGAATGGTCCTCAAAAAATAAAAATACAACTTATTACATAATCCAGCAATTCCACTTATGGGTATATATTCAAAGAAAACAAATAGTATCTCAAACACTTACCTGAATTCCATGTTTATTGCATCATTATTTACAGTACCCAAACTATGGAAGCAGCTCAAGTGTCCATGGATAGAGCAATAGATAAAGAGATGTGATGTATGCAATTCAGCCATAAAAAAGAGGGAAATCCTGCCATTTTTGACAACATGAATGGATTTTGAGAGAATTATGCTAAATGACATAAGGCAAACAGAAAAGGCTAATACCAAAAAGTACCACATATATATATGGAATCTAAAAAATAAAGTCAAACTCTTAGAAACAGGGAGTTTGAGGATGGTTGCCATGGGATGCTGGTAATTGAGTCCAAACTTCCATCTGCAAAATGAGTAAGTCTGAACATCTGATGTGAATAATGATAGCTATCATTGATAACACTGTATTCTGTATTTGAAATTTTGTAAAAGAGTAGAGCTTAAATGTTCTCACCAAAAATGAGAGAGATAAATAGGTGAAGTGATGGTTATGTATATTAATTAACTAGATGGAATTCTTTCATAATGCGTATCAAACACCACAATGTATACTTGAAGTATATTTAAAATTTTGTCAATTATACTTCAATAATTCTGACATATGAAAAATAGAGATAATGAAAAAAAATCAGATATTTATAAATATCAAAATAGAGTATTTCCACAAAGCACAGTAATAGTCATAGTGTTGCTTCTACAGATGGTATTATGCGTTAAAGTTGAGACATGACTGAGTGCATGGCCTGTATTTTGGGCCAAAAATCGTTCTATTAAAAAAGTCGGATGCAAAAATCTGTGCTTTATCTATAAATGTAAATCCATATCCAGATATAATATATCAAAAGTTTTTTTTTTTTTTATCCACAAAAGGCCCTAGCAATTAGTAATGATAAAAAAAAACCCACAAAAACTAAACAAAGCAAAAAACTACAAACATATATCACATGTGCTCAGTTTACTTTACTTTAGCAAATTTTTAGCAAATATTATATCCCAGTACAATAAAGGTAAATAAGATAATATAATTAACAGTGGTTCACTTCTTTATTCAACAGCACTCAAAAGAATTCAGTCTTAAGATCTAATTATATATATATATATATATATATATAATATACACTGTATATATATATATGTGTATATATATATATACTCTCAATGTCAATTATGCAGTTTAGGGATTAGGGATTATAGGGATAATTAGGGATTAGGGATATAGGGATTATATATAATATATGTATATGTATGCATATATATAATATACACTGTGTATATTCTGTATATATATATATACACTATATATATATATATATATATATATATACTATCAATGTGAATTATGCAGTTTAGGGACAGTCTTTTGAAGAAATACTATGGTTCAAAGTGAAAAAAATATTTGGTTTATTAATAAAATGCTATATTCCTGAGAATTAAAAGGAAAATCCATTATTATCGTTATTGTTATTATTATTAATTTATTTTTAATTAAACTGGTATCTTTGAAACGCAGAGACATTTTAAAAGAAATTAATACAGTTTAAAAATTTTTTTACATTTATTTATTTTTGAGAGATAGAGACAGAGCACAAGTAGAGGAGGGGCAGAAAGAGAATGAGACACAGAATCTGAAGCAGGCTCCAGGTTCTGAGCTGTCAGCACAGAGCCCAACACTGGGCTCAAATTCACAAACCATGAGATCATGACCTGAGACAAAGACTTACACTTAATCGACTGAACCACCCAGGCGCCCCATAAAAAACAGATTAATACAGTTTAAATTGCTGGAAGTCACAGGTAATATGTAAATTTTCCACATGCAGTCTCTGGGAGTCAACAGTTACATAATCCAACAGCTAGATAGGAGAGATGAATACAACTGTGGGCTTTGGGTATATCCTTAACATATCACCAGTCACCATCAAGAGAGCCCAATGGAGAGTGATACTAGACTGTCCTGTTAGGTAATGAGAAGTCACCCAGGAAAAAACAAGAAATGGTTCTATTCTCTGAATTTCCTGCAAGTAGTCAGGAAAGAAAGAATTCATCAAGAAAGAATTTTAAACAGGTGACAGACAATAGTTGAAACAATGAGCTTTAGTCTCCAATGAGGTAGGCTGAGGATTTCAAGGTATTTTAGGAACAAGATTGTACATATTAGGAAAATATAGGTTGTCAGTACTAAGATGAACACGAGAAAAAAAGAAAAAAAGTTTCAGTTATCCAGACAGGAATTTCTTTTGGGGATTATATCTCCAAATGAAAGCTGATTTGTTACTTTCAGAGCACAGAAGAGACCTCACTGAGGAGAAAGACCACACATCGAAGACTTGGAAAACCAATCTCATGCAGAGTGATTCTAGAGGTGGTATTGGAAAAGAGCATTCAAATATAAGTTCCAGTTTAGAGAGAGAAGAATGAAGCATTTTCTGACACCACAAAAAATACAAAAAATACAAAAGATAATACAGTAACACAACATCAGCTCAAGAGATTTTCATTTATTTGAAATACATGTCATTAGAAAATATATTTTTTCTTGTGTTTTTTTTCATATAATGGAGTCAGAAAGGAGAAATACAAACAAGATGTGGAATAGTGGCGATTAATACAAGAGATAATTTTTTTAATGTTCAGCAGTAACAAGTGTAACAAATAAATGAAGGGAAGAAGAAAGAGCATGAATCAATAAAGCCCTACAATTGTTTTGGCAGAAATCAGTGTGAAGGAGTGTAAGGAAAAAAATATGTGATTGGGGTATAAAATCTGTATTTCCAAAAGTTTCGTAACCTGACACAAACTTTATTGAATTGCATTTGAGTGCTTTTACCATCCCCAAGCCCACTTTGCTAGATTATGTCTTATTTGATCTGAATACTTAGCAATATTCTTTCAAATTTTGAAATAAGACAAGAATTATCTAGTTCTCTGACTCTGCTCAAATGTTGACAATTGCCCCAAGGGTCTCTTTAATAGAATATGGATCCCTTTCAGATTTGTTTCACAATATTCTTAGGTTTCTTTCAGTCTACATTGGTTCCTCACATTATCCTTGACTTTCAGGGCTTTGACACCTAAAACACATTTCTTAGATAGGGTGTCTATTAAGTCTACTGATAAGTACCATTAGCATGTTTACAAGAAAGCCTGACAGGAGGCATTCTTTGGATGGGATATCACCTCAGTAAGGGAAAAATGAGTTTCACTCCTTGCCTTTTCCTTTCCCAGGTACTTGATGTACTTAATCTGTTCCTTCAGGGAAAGGCAACATGAATCCTTATCTTATAACCAAGATAACAAAGAATGATAAGTTCTAGTTAGAGTTCTTTATTCATCATTTGATGCTCATGGCATTTATCCGGTTGCCAATAAAATTTTTATAAAAACCCTCCTGTCTGTTTTATCTCCTTATTGTAACCTATAAAACTATACTATAGAAGGGCAAAGGTCAGGCCTTGAAATACTATGTTACAGAAGCAGTAATAAAGTATTAGACCCATCTTTTTCAGATAAAATTTGGATTATCACAAAACAAATGGCTACAAAGTACCTAGTCCTTCATCCTTCAAACATTTCCAAGTGTTTCAAGTGTACCTTTGGATACATTCATGTATGTATGTATATTTTATTAAAACCTTATTTGTGGGTAGAATATGTATAAATACCTTAACAAATTTCTTATTGATAGATTCAATTATACAAATTGTATAATAAATATAAATATATAAATAAATGTAAGGAGTTTTCTTTTTTATCTTTAAAATTTTTTAATAAAAAATTTTGTACACCTTTCATTATAATTCCTAAAACTTAAATTGTTTTCTATTAACACTTCCATTTGAATTTTATAATGTGTTTATATTCTCAAGGTAGTATTAAATTCCAGTTTGTAAACATTAATAAAAAAAAGAAAAAGGAGGGTGCACCTGGGTGGTTCAGTTGGTTACGTGTCTGACTTCACCTCAGGTCATGATCTCACGGTTCATGAGTTCAAGCCCTGAATCGGACTCTGTGCTGACAGTGCAGAGCCTGCTTTGGATCCTCTGCCTCCCTCCCTCTCTGCCCCTCCCCCACTTGTGCACCCTCTGTTTTTTTTCTCTCTCTCTCTTTTTCAAAAATAAAAAATAAACATTAAAAAAATACGTTTGGTTAGAAAAAAAAAAACAAAAAACAAAAAACAGGTACCAGGATGAATTTTCAGTTAAGGTTTTTAATCTAATAATATCAGAGATGCAAGAATTTTGGTGGGGATGACCACTGATGTACACTTTTAATATATTATGCAGAGAGACAGAGGAACACGTCCGTGAGGTATCAAAGAGCACTAGTCAGATGGTCTGCAACACAAAGAGCAACATGGTAGGAATTTTAATTTGACCACATCAAGGGAACACTGAGCTTTCTAAAAGTCCTGGCATTTTAGTTTGTTTCCACTATCTTTGTAGAAGAGATTGATTGTGTTAAAGTTTTCATCCGCTTTATGATGATAATCATTCTGGTGATGGGAGAGATAGTCTCTACCTTTCCCCATGTCCAAACAAAGAATATGAGATTTCTATATTAGTTAGAAAGCCCTATATATGCATTCTTAGAGGGTCCTATGTGGCGATAGATGAATGATGGAAGAGAAATTTTGTTCTTTATATGTCTGAAATGGGTCCATCGGATAACCTTTCTACTGAAAAGGGAAATTTTTCTATTTAGGTTTATGGCCCAGATAAATAAATAAGAATTTGTCCTAGTTTTTAATCTGCTTCTCTTCATAGCACTATTTTCCCTCACAGAGCAGGCAAATAGCAGAGTTCATTTAGCAAAGTAAAGGTCTTCAAATACACAAATGTTCTATTAATGGGTTTGCAACTTATTTTTGTACCCTCAAAGGTACTTCATGCTTCTAGATGGGCAGAGTAAGTTATTTTAATAGATATACTAATAAAAGAGAAGAGAGCTTTCAATTTGTATATCGTGCTGAGCTGCAATCTGTATTTAAATGCATCTGGGGCTCCCTTTGCTAGTTGGCTAGCAATTAATCATGATTACAGTGTTTGATTGCCTAACACCTACAGGCCATTACCAAGAGATTGTTTTGTAAGTACCATAGGAACCACATTCCATTGTTGTATTATTTGATTTGAACTTCCATCACAATGTAGATTACAATTGTGTATAATAATAATATATATAGACATATAGATTTATATTTATAGATGCATATTTTAGAGAGAAGGTGATGTCAGGAAAATACTAAGATTTTGATGGTATAAAATTTAAAACATTAAAATATAGCCAAGTTAGCAATGTTATAAATCTATTCCAAAAAAAAAAAAAAAAAAAAAAGAAGAAGAAGGTATTTTGATACTGCCTAAGAGTAGTTAGGGATCCTACTAAAGATTATTCAAAAGTGACTAAGAATATTAGGATGAACCTTAGCCAGATAGCTACATAATGGGAGTTTGCTCTAGGCATACATAATACTATTCTTCAGCCTCACTGAACAAGGGACTACTCTAGAATATCTGATAAAATGCATTTGTTCTTTGAAAGATGAAGTCACATGCTTAAGTCTGATAGTTATTAATTTTTTGCAGTTTTTGATCTGTACAAAACCTCCATTCTATTTCTAGTCTGTTGCAAATAGATTTTTTTAAAAGGATGGTTTAAATCTAATGCTATTGACATTAAAACACAATAGTATCACATCGTCATCACTGATTATTTTATTTCCACAGGGTATGCAAGAAGATATCCAAATTGAAACAAAGAAGTAAAAGAAAAAGGAAAGAAAAGGAGGGGTAGAATGGAGGGAGAGAGGAAGGGAGGGATGGAGGAAGGAAGGAAAAAAGAAAAAAGAACTGCAGGAATTCTGTGATAGTGCCAAGACTTAGAAAATAAGCATACATATGTAACAAGACTCTTTAGTAAATGGTAAGCACTGGGGTAAAAAGCATTTCATTTGTTATTAGTCTATTACATGGAAAATATAATTTACTTAAGGCCATTTGGAAACATTCATTCAGAGTCAATATTAAGCAAACCAAACATCCTAAGTCATTTAATTTTTGCATTTCCGTCTGAAAATTTAGGCATAATAGAAATAAACCAAAGAAGCTTTTAAATCAAATAATTCCACACTGCTATTTTCCCCTTAGCAAATGTATATGTCTGCATAAAAGTCTGAATAAAATTGGGGAATGTTACTTTACATGATTTTTCAAGGACAATCACCATTCATTGGAAATGAAAGTCCTTAAATTTTTACTATAAAGAAAAAATTCTGATGATTGTTATCCCTGGAATAACAATAATAGGCTTAATGCTGCCTAGTCAATTTCATTAAAAAAAAGAGAACCTAGTCTTACTGGGATTTAAAAAAAAAGGTTAAAACTGTGTAAAAGGAAAACTTGTAGGAAGCAGTATAGTTAATATCATTCAGGGGGACATATCCTCAACATTCCATGAGTCCCCATGTGAAATAGCTGTAAACTCCTGATATATTTTAATCCAAGCCCTTAATTATGAAGCCTTCTCACGATTAAGGTTATCCACTGCTTATGGTAGTGTTATTAAAACATATAAAATGGTTTGAAGATTGTTGAGCGAGTTTCAATAAAACAACCTATGAAGTAACAATTATAAAGAAATGAAAAAAAATGTTCACTGCTGTATCACAGCTGTTTAGCACAAGGTTAATTAGGGTTTTCATTTAGAATCTTGTTGTATCAGTTTGATAAAGCTGAATTATGCTGCAAAACCAAGCAACCCTAAATTCTCAATAGCTTAAAACAATTTAAATTTATTTATAACTCGATTGACATGACATTGCGAGTTTCTCAGGCTCTGCTCCATATTCTTCTCTGGCACTTCATCACAGATGATTATATGAAAATGTTTTTTGTTTGTTATGATGTAAAGCTATTTAATGCCACTTTGAATTTATTTATAGGCAAGTCTGAAATCTTAGACAGATGTTTATTCAAGTTATATTTTATAGGAATAAAAATAACTATTGTTCTTACCTGGTAAAAATCAAAATGAAAGCCTAGAAGTAAACACAATATATAGAGATGAGGGAATTAGGAAAAGAGAAAGAGAGAGAGAGAGAGAGACAGAGAGAGAGAGACAGAGAGAGAGAGGTGTAATGAGACAATTGCATTCATTACCTTTGATGAGGTATGGTCTTTTTTTTTTTTTTCTTAATAAGTGCTAGGTATAGAAGGAACATAGTAAATAACATTAGGTGCTTACAAAAATATGTGAAAAACTTTGATTCCCAGATATCAATAAAGTTGATCATGGGGTGCCTGGTGACTTAGTCAGTTAGGCGTCTGACTCTTGATTTGAAATCAGGTCGTGATCCCAGGAACATGGGATGGAGACCTGTGTCGGGCTCCACATTGAACATGGAGCCTGCTTAAGATTCTCTCTCTCTCTCCCTCTGGCCCTCTCCCCTCCTCACATGCTCTTGCTCTTTGTCTTTCTCTAAAGTAAAATAAAATAAAAATATTTAAAAAACAATAAAGTTGGCCATAATTAATATCAAGTATTTCATCATTGCTTCCTGAAAATTTTTATTGAAATAGGTATGATTTTATTTTTTTTTAACTTTTTTAAGCTTTTATTTATTATTGAAAGACAGAGACAGAGTGCTAGTGGGGAAGGAGCAGAGAGAGAGGGAGACACAGAACCCAAAGCAGGCTCCAGGCTCTGAGCTGTGAGCACAGAGCCCGATGTGGGGCTTGAACTCACCAGCTTTGAGATCGTGACCTGAGCGGAAGTCGGACGCTTAACTGACTGAGCCACCCAGGTGTCACAAGATAGGTATGATTTTAGTGGAAAATATCTAAAAGATATCTGAACACACAGACTTGTATCATATATTTTAACAAGTAAAACGGATTATTTATTCTATAAAAATGCATTTGTATTAAGAAACATATTCAGTGATACATTTTCAGTATTTAGTAAGATTTGTTTTTTAGTATTTTATAAATAAATGAATAAAACCTATGCATATTTCTATCCCTCTACAACTTTTATTTTACAAGAGAAGACAATTTGGAAAAAAAATATTCAAGATTTTGACAAATGGTATAAAGGGTGTTATAACATAAAGATGAGAGTAAAGGAGTTATTTTAGATAAAATAACAAGAGGGCCTCCATTGCCCTTGTAGTGACATTGAAGGTTGGTATCTAAAAGATGAGAAGTAGTTATTCATTTCAAGATACAAGGGAAAAGTGCATTGAGGACAATGTAACCTGGAAGGATTGATGTGTTCTACAAACTATCAAAAAGCCAGACTATTGATTTTAGATTCAGCATCTGAAGAACTTAGAAGTCTTCACTCTTATTCTTACAATAAGAGGAAGGCACAAAAAATAAAAATCAATGACTTTTTTGGGGGGCTCATATGAAAACGGAGGTTATATGGCAAACCATCACTTCAATGTCTAGAAAATAAGGCACACCTAGCGACATACGGCAACCAAGGTCTGCTTAGATGGAGCAGTGGGTGCTACAGTCGTAAAATGGTAACAACACTTAAAAGGCACTTTTAATCAATAGCTGCAGACTGAGTGCCAACTAGTGTGAGGGTGAGAAATTGTTGAGACTTCTGAGGAGCCCTATATACTTTCACACCAGTTTTGCTTTGTTTGGTTTGCTTTGATGGTTTTGTTTGTTTCTTTTTCTTTTTCTTTTTCTTTTTCATTTTCTTTTTCTTTTTGGTAAGGATTACAAAGATCACTTTGTGTCTATGGCAAAGGGAAGTGAGATCATTGTGAAATACACCCAGATAAAGACAGTACAAGAAATCACTGCTGAATATTAATACAAAAATTCACAGCAAAATATTAGCATACCAAATTCAACACCGTATTAAAAGGATCATTACCCATGACTGAGTGAGATATGTCTCTGGGATATAAGATTGGGTTAACATACACAAATCAATAATTGTGATAAAATACATTAATAGAATGAAAGGTAAAAATCATATGATCATGTCAAGAGATGCAGAAAAAGCACTTGACAAAATACAACATCCTTTCATGATATAACCCTTCAACAAATTGAGTAAAGAAAGAACATACCTCAACATAATAAAGGTTATATATGACAAGCCAGTGCTAACATCACACACACCTAATGAAAGCTTCCCTCTAAGATCAAGAACAAGACAAGTATATATAGTCTCATAACTCTTCAACATAGTACTGGAATTCCTGGCTAGAGCAATCAGGCAAAACAAAGAAATAAAAAGCATCCAAATTGGAAATAAAGAAGAAAAATCGCCATTATTTGCAGATGATATGATCTAATATGTAAAAATCCTAAAGACTTCAACCCAAAATTTTGGAACTAATCAAGGGATTCATGAAATTGTAGGATATAAAGTCAACATACAAAAAATTGGTTGCATTTCCATATATTAGCAATTACAAATCCAAAAAAAGAAATAAAGAAAACTATTACATTCACAATAGCATCAAAAACAATAAAATACTTAGGAGTAAATTTAACCAAGGAAGTAAAATATCTATACAATGAAAGCTGCAAGTTTTTGATTGAAAGAAACTGAAGAAGACACAAGGAAATGGAAAGGCATCCCATGTTCATGGCATGGAAGAATTAATATTGTACTTAATTAAGTAATTAATTGTACTTATTAAGTAATTAAAATGTACTTAATACCCAAAGAACTCTATAGATTTAATGCAATCTCTATCACAATTCCAATAGCATTTTTCACAGAAATAGGAAAAATAAAACCCTTAAAATTCCTTTGAAACCACAAAAGATTCTGAATAGCCAAAGGAATACTAAGAAAGAAGAACAAAGCTGGAAACATCACATTTCATGATTTCAAACTACACTACAAAGCCACAGTAATTAAAACAAAACAGTACAGTACTAACATAAAAATAGATATGTAAACCAATGGAACAGAACAGAGCCCAGAAATAACCCTCTGGATATTCAGTCAACCAATATCTGGTAAGAAGAGCAGGAACATCTAGTGGATGTGGAGAAAAGGGAATGGTTGTGCACTGTGGTGGGAATGGAAATTGGTTCAGCCCCCATGGAAAATAGTATGAAGTTTCTCAAAAAAAAAAAAAAAATGAGAACTAGCATTATTATCTGACCCAGCAATACCCCTTCTGGGTATATCCATAGGAAATGAAAACAGGATCTTGAAGAGATATTTGCATTCTCATATATATTGCAACACTATTCACAATGGGCAAGATAGGGAAGCAACTTAAGTGTCTGTCCACAGATACACAGATAAAAATGTGAGACATTGTATAACATGACTATTTATTATTCAGCCACAAGAAAGAAGGAAATCCTGCCATTTGTGACACTTCGAGGGCATTATGCATAGTGAGATAAGACAGGTAGAGAACAATCAACAGTGTATGATATCACTTATATATGGAATCTAAAAGAAATGAACTTATAGAAATAGATCTAGCCTCTTAGCTAGTTTGAAGTTTAAAATACTGTTTTGCTGACTATAATTACTCTTCTCTGCATCAGATCTTTAGAACTTATTAATCTAGCAGTAGCAAGCCTGTACCCTTTAACATCTCCTCAATTTCCCCCTCCCTCAGCCCCTTTTACCACCCAAATCTGTGCTCCCTGAATGGCAATTCTAAGACCCTCAAATAAACGTGTTTGTTTCATTTCAATTCTGTGTTTTTTCTTGGTTGACACATGATAGACAAACAAAAATTTTTTAAAGAAATGACAAAATCACAACAGTCAAATCCTACAATTCCCAGCCACCCATTCTACTGGTGAGGCCACAACTCAAATCTGGCAAAGTGGAAGAGTGGCAAGTACAAAAGGAGCCTGGGTCTCTGTGCATCACGGCACCAACACAGCAGTAGCTGCTTAACCTCCGACCTAATGTAGGTGAGAAAGAAACTCCTATCCTGTTTACATCTAAGTTAATAGTGGTTTTTGTCTTCACAGCTAAATATAACCTAATGAGTATGAGAATAGCTTACAGTGATTATACCTGTCTTCATTGAATGGTTGGTATGAAATTAGTTTCTTTTCCTATTACCCAGTACATGAGGCATGTAAGGAAGATTAGTGAGTTGAGAGAGAATATAGACAGGCTATTTGCTCTTCTGATATATACATATACAGTATATATATATATATATATATATACTTATTTATTCATACTTGGTTTCAAGCTATAACATACAAAAGTTTTTGCTGCTCTTATACTCCTGAGCTACTGAGTAATTTGAGTTTGGGTGCTGGAAAGTTGTGAGCTACCATTTTTAATACCATAGTGTGAATCAAAAACAAGCCAAAAGTATGGAAAATATGGTTTAAAATAAACATCACCAATTTATTTGTTTATAGCTATATTCTCCTGAGCATGCAGTTTCTATTTCCTTCTCCCTAATGCATAGATCAAGCTTCAGATTTGTGTTGCCTCCAGAGAACATATTGTGAGGAATAAACTCATTTTTTTTTTCTTTACAAAACTTGGTACTGTCCTTCACCTTCTACATTCTTTGAAAGTTTGTCTCTCATTTAATCTATTTTATGGCACCTCAGTGCCCTACAGGAGTCTTCCACTGTTCTATTTATCTTTTCTATGGAGAATTATTTTAAAGTTTAGCTGTTTAATAGTGACTAAATATAGTAGAGAGCATACATTAGGACACATTAAACAAACTTTTAGTTATTTTGGTGTATAGGATAAAAATATTACTATACATTTGATGTGTTCTATTATGTTATTATGTCTATAAGCCTTTTTAGATTATTCATCTAAAGAGTATTTTTAATTTTTTTTTTTTAACGTTTATTTATTTTTTTGGGACAGAGAGAGACAGAGCATGAACGGGGGAGGGGCAGAGAGAGAGGGAGACACAGAATCAGAAACAGGCTCCAGGCTCTGAGCCATCAGCCCAGAGCCCGACGCGGGGCTCGAACTCACGGACCGCGAGATCGTGACCTGGCTGAAGTCGGACGCTTAACCGACTGCGCCACCCAGGCGCCCCAAGAGTATTTTTAAAACATGGCACTCCATGTGGAATATATTTTGGTAAATGCCAGCATTTCAAAGTCTATTAAAATTGGTTCTCCTTAAAGATGATCAAATGAAGGAAAACATTTAAATGGAAAATTGGAATAAATACACTTTACTAAGTACTTCAATAGATCTATCACAAGGCAATATTAGCTCTTTAAAATAGATATAAAATCTGGACAGGAGAAACTTTTCGGGATGAATGTAACAGTAAGTGAAATCCACAGGAGCAGAATAAAATAACAGCAAGGGGATTCAAAGGGATATCGTACCAGAGGACATGCAGGTGTAATAACCCAGAGGCTTGAGACATTGTAACACATTTTAAGAATTTTATTTATTTATTTATTTATTTATTTGAAAAGCTTAGAATGCCTGGAGGTAAGTATGTCTATTATGTAGCAGAGTAATAGGAGCTGAGAAGACAAGAAGTCAGGCATCAAATTTTGAATTGATTGGCCAAATGAAGAGTGAAATTTATCCCAGGAAGCCTGGGTGGCTCAGTCCATTAAGCTTCTGACTTGGGCTCAGGTCATGATCTTATGGTTCGTGGGTTCATGCCCCGCATTGGACTCTGTGCTGACAGCTCAGAGCCTGGAGCCTGCTTCAGTTTCTGTGTCTCCCTTTCCCTCTGCCCCTCCCCCAACTGCCCGCGCATTCTCTCTCTCTCTCTCTCTCTCTCTCTCTCTCTCTGTCTATCTCAAAAGTAAATAAATATTTAAAAAGGGGTGAATTTTATCCCAAAAACTATTTTTACACCTGGAAATATTACTCTTAGAAGAATGGCAAGAGAAATATTACATGAGTAGAATATTTTGAAATAGTACTTTTAGAAGAATGGTAAGGAAATATTACACCAAAAGAATGGTAAAAGACAAGAAATACAATTAAAGTTATAATGAGAATCTGAATTAAATGAGAAGTGGTAGAAGGTTGTGCATGATACAAAAAATGCAAAGAGTGTGTAATATATGTGATCTTATGATTGATAAAGGAATAGTAGCAAAGACAATTTCCTGGCTTGGGTAATTGTGTGAAGAGGTATAATTCTTCATGTAGACTGTGATGGACAGATTGTTGAAAAGAAATATAAGTTCATGTTGGCATTTTGAATGTAACTATAGGACACATGGACAAAAGTATTAAGTAAGAAACTTGAAACAGAAGGCTAAAACTCAGTAAGGGGGGATGTGTAGAGATTTCTGGCTTAAAATGACAAGCTATATATGAAAATGTTTAAGTAAGAAACATTTTTTATGTTTTAATGGAAAAAGCAGAAAATATTACGTAGCTACACTACAACATCTCCCAAGATTTCCAAGTTTAATTATAGAAAAAAATTTTTAATTATAGAAAAAATAGTCATTATACTAAGGATAAATGAGTAAAATATCACTTTCTGGGGGCGCCTGGTTGGCTCAGTTGGCTAAGCGTCCGACTTCAGCTCAGGTCACAATCTCACAGTTCGTGGGTTTGAGCCCCATGTCGGGCTCTGTGCTGACAGCTCGGAGCCTGGAGCCTGTTTCAGATTCTGTGTCTCCCTCTTTCTCTCTGACCCTCCCCTGTTCATGCTCTGTCTCTCTCTGTCTCAAAAATAAATAAACGTTAAAAAAATTAAAATATCACCTTCTGAACACCAAATATTAATATGGCTATTATAGCTCTCTTGTAATTTCCAAGGCACACATACTCTTTGGTGGGGCTTGGAGTTTTTTTTTTTTTTTTTTTCTTTAGTGTATACATCTCTTTTAGAAGACTCAAAATTATACTGTCAAAACTTCTGCTTCTGGCCATGATAGAGTAACTCTTAATGAATAAACCCTTCCACTGTAAACAACTATAAAACCAGATAAAATGTTTGAAGTAATAGTTTTCTTTCAGCATATAAGACTATAATCCCTGAAAGAAAGGCAAATTACAGACCATTATCATTCTAATTAAAAGAAAATTAAAACAAGGAGATAAGAAAAAAATAAATATGAGATAATAGTAGAATACAACTCAGGAATAAGGTGATCAAAACAAAAATTACACTGTATAATTTCCAACCCTGTAGTGGAAAAAGTGGAGAAGGGACAAATGAATCATGTTTGACATGGTACAACAGTGAGAAATAAACCATAAAGTAATTTAAATGAGGGAAAAACTGATGTAATAAGTATTTGCTGTTACAGAAAGGCAAACACCATATGATTTCACTTATATGTGAAATTTAAAAAACAAAAAAAATGAGTAAATAGGCAAAAAGCAGAAATAGTCCCATAAATACAGAGAACAAACTGACGGCTGTCAGAGGCGCGGGGGTGAGTGGATGGGCAAATGGGTGAAGGAGAGATACGGGCTTCTAGTTATGGAATTAATATATCATGGGCATAAAAGATACAGCAAAAGGAATACAGTCAGTGGTAATCTAATAGCGTTGTATGGTGACTGATGGTAGCTATACGTGTGGTAAGCATAGCATAATGTAAAGACTTTGAGCCTTATGTTGCACACCTGAAACTAATGTAACATTGTGCATCAATTATACTTCAATATTTTAAAAATGTGTTATAAAAAAGAATTATAGTAATGTGGGACTTATTATTAAGAAGATATCTCCAAAGAATGAAGGAATCATTCATATAAAGAGCAGATATGACCAAAAGACTTGAGATAGAATACACTAGGAAGCTTTCTTCAAAAATCCATAGGCAGCAATGTAAGGCCCTGGTAAAGTCACACGCATGAAGGTGACCCCCTGGATGGAGAGAAGATGCTTTGGTTCTTTGCTTGAAAATACTTCCTCTAGGCACAGGAGAAGCTGTGCACTGGAGGCACTATGAAAGGGTGTGTAAGTGGAAGCTGCCGGTCCCTAGGCCATGGTGACCACAGGGCCTTTGGACACTGGATATGGGATAGCTGCCCACTCTGTATGAGTTCATGAAGAAGAAACCATCTGTACTGGAGAATTCTGGCACTGCAGAATTTACCCCTGTAGACAGAAAGATACTGGTTCTGGGGAAGCTGTCTGTGCTGTAGAAACCTTTCAAGAGGGTTTCTGATATGTCAAATATACCTGTTATGCCCATGATATCTTCTGATATGAACATCAAGAGATGTTCAAAAACATCTGAACCAGGAAGAAGGAAAACTATCCCTTTCCCACTCCTGCAATGTTTCTACCATCATCTTCTACTCATAAATCTTAACTTCATGCCAGATAGCAGAGGAACTTTTTAAATATCCCAGATTTATTTTTATGGAGTAAGCAATGGAAGGTGAATTTGGAGCTAAGAGACCAATAAATTGATAACTAGAATACAATTTGACCAGCCTTTCCATTCCTAGGCATTTACTAAAAGGATGAAAATGTATATCCAAAAAAAAAACCAAAAACAAAAACCAAAAATAAAAAAAACACAAAACTTTATGAATGTTCATTGCAACTTCATGGCAACAGATTGAGGTACTTCCATACAAGTAAATAGTTTTTAGCAATAAAATGAAACAAACCATTGATACATGAAATGATATGTATAAAATTTAAAAGCATTATTCTGAAGGAATGAAGTCACAAGGAAAAGAGCACATAATGTATTTTTAAATTTATATGAAAATCTTGAAGAGGAAAAATAATCTATATAGAGAGAAAAGTCAATTTGTAGCCTAAGGCAAGCGGTGAGTAAATTGGCAGCAAAGCGAAATAAGGGAGCCTTATGGGGTGATGAAAATATTCTGTATATTGATTTGGCTGGTGGTTATGTGATTGGGTCAATTTGTCAAAATCACCAAACTGGACATTTAGAAGGTATACATTTTACTGTAGGCAAACTATGCTTAATTAAAAAATGTCTGAAGTTAACTATGATATTAATTAATTTTAAGGAACTGGAGGTTTTATCCATACATCACTGAACTAGAATAATATACTGAATTTTGATACTTATGTAAACATATATTTTCTATATTAACTTTACCTACAAATCATCATGTTGAAAAATACATATTTATTTGGTATCTGGTTATTTAAGACAAAGAATTTTTTTTAAATAAAACAAAAACTTCCTGATGCATTTTTACATAAGGAAATGTAGATGGTATCAAAAGTAACTATCATCCAATCTTACTCATGCATATGAGAACTGTTAACTAATACGTTAATAAATTGATCCAAGCAGTATACTAAAATAATCTTACTACACCATGAAGAAGTAGGTTTATTCAAGGAATAAAATTTAACTTGCATTACTTAAAATAATACAATGGATTAATAAATAAGGAATTATTTGATCACTATAATAGAAATAAAAATTCAAATTAGTAAATTTTCACATCAACTTCTGATGAACCATTCTTAGTAAGATTGGGTTAAAATGATACAAGCATGGCTGTGTTACTACCAATAATTAATATTCTTCTAAAGGATTTATCCCATCAATTATCAGTAAGAAATTTTGGCTGCAAGTAATAGAAAATTGCAGTTCACACACCTTAAACTCTATGGAATGTCATTACTTCAAAATGGAGCTCTTTGAAAAGTAGACACAGTTTCTTAAAACTAAGCTTTTTTTTTTTTTTAATTTATATTTTCCACCCTTGTTTTTCTTCTACTTTCCTCAAAGTACTATCTTTGCTCTCAGGGTGGCTCACTGCATGGTTATAAAAGACATGCATCAGTTCCGGGCGTCATCAACAGTTTTTGTTGCAGAACCTACCATACTTTACATACTTTAAGCGCCATTAATTGCCCACATCTAAATTTACTGTAATGGGAGAGAGAACAGTGTGATTTGCTTAGAGTAATCTGAATATATTTGTAAAGCATGAAGAAAGAATGTTCAATAGAAACAAGTTTCATTTCCATTAGCTAGAATGAAGTATCAGAGAGATGGTTAGGTTAGGATGCTATACTAATGTAGTAAAATGCAATAAAGGGGAAGGTAAGTGTAAAAAAAAAAAAGATAAACACAGGAATTTATTATATAATCAAGAAAGTATGAGCTAATATCATTTAATACAATCACCCAATGACAGAGAAACTAAAAAGAGATCTAAAACTGTCTCTATGTAAGATAAATACGTAATTACTTCCATATATACCAATAATAAAATAGGCAACTTAAAATAGGCATTGCCACTAAAAATAAATTTAGGAATAATTGCCCAAATCTAAAATCTAGAACACTAAAACTTTCTTGAAAGTCTTAAATGGTATGAAATAATAATATTGTATTCCTATATAGGAAGATTTGATATGGCAAAATTGTTAGATATAAACTCAATGCAGTTGACAATAAATTAGGAACAGAATATTTTGTCTGACTTAGCAAAGTTATTCTACTATTTATCTAGAAGTATAAATGAAAAATGCATTCTTAATGTATTAATAGCATGAGCATTTAATATATAACACTTGTCATTATTAGTGGGAAAAGATAACTATTTAATATATAGTGTTGGGTAACTGACTTTTACCTTTAAAATAAATAAATTTGTATTTCTACCCCATGCCATGCACAAAATAGAGTAGAATATAACTTGCAAATTACAAAGTAAAAAAAAATAGTATAGTCAAATAACATTTATGAGTGTGAAATGATCTCCTAAGAAACAGATATACCCTAGAAGCAATTAAAAAACAAAACAAAACATTATTTTCTTTCAGTATGTCAAAATTTTACACTAACCTACAAAAAAAGTTATCAAAAGCAAATGTTAAAGAAAAAGAAACTGATAGTAACATATACAATAAATAACTGGTTTCTACAAATCAATGAGAAAAGGACAATGATCCAAATTTTAAAATAGCAAACAATAGATGCAGATAATTCACAGAAATAAATACAAAGTTTTAAATAACAAAAGAAAAGCACTATAGCTCAGGGGTCACTTTTTTTTTGTTGTTGTTCTGTACAGATCCGCATAGTAGATATTTCAGTCTATGTCAGCCAGATGTATCTGTTGCAATTATTTAACACAGTCATAGGCACTAACTACACAAAAGGACATGATTGGGCTCCATCAAAATTCCCTAATATAGCCAAGATTTTGCATTTGCCAACCTCTTGCCTAGTCCAAAGAACCAAGAGAAATAAAATAATTTTTTATAGTACTTCAATTGCCAGATTAAAATATGGGTGATTCATTTAAGCATTTTTTCAATAATTAAATATATATACCATTTTTATAATAAGAAAAAATATATCAATAAGGAGTCATTTTAAAGTTATTTTATTAAAAAAAAAAGACAATGCATGCAGAATGATAGAAATATATAAAAAATTATATAGGTTGATACCATAGAACTTAGTTTATTCAAAAATATTTGGCTGCTATTTTATCATTATTTTAAATTAAGTAAGCCACTTAACACTATTTATTCTTAAATGAACTATTTTTTTTTTTTTAACATTTATTTATTTTTGGGACAGAGAGAGACAGAGCATGAACGGGGGAGGGGCAGAGAGAGAGGGAGACACAGAATTGGAAACAGGCTCCAGGCTCTGAGCCATCAGCCCAGAGCCCGACGCGGGGCTCGAACTCACGGACCGCGAGATCGTGACCTGGCTGAAGTCGGATGCTTAACGGACTGCGCCACCCAGGCGCCCCTTAAATGAACTATTTTTAATATTAAGCCACTTAACACTATTTATTCTTAAATGAACTATTTTTAATATATAGGCATACTTGTAAAAATAGGAAAATTATTGCAGTAAAGCAGAAAAAAAAAAAGTTATCACCAGATATCTCTACTTTTGTTACTTCTAGAAACCTCAAGGGATGTATAAGAGAGGTTGCTTAATAAATGTAAGTGATAAAAGTGATTACCTTAAAATTGGCTATAGAATGTTAAATGATTATATATTTAAAATAGGAACATTTTGATAGACTATCAACTCAATGTTTATAAATTGGAGAAATAGTATTTTTTAGTTTAATTATGAAGTAACATTATTCATATTAAATGGAGAAACAATAGGCTACACTCTTGTTCAGATTTCCTTCTCAATAAATTTCCAAAACATTCCCTTAAGATTAAGAAATCCAAAATGGGACATAGGCTAACTTTCTGCAACTATGACTAATGCTTCTGGCAGTCATGAGGTGATTTGGGTTATCTGTTTGCCTGCAGCAGCAAACTAGTGTTCAGTTAGTAGCTACAGGTGGGTCCAGAGCATTGGTGTTATCATCAGGTTCCTGGTGTCCTGAATGTGTCAATGGTGTGGTGTTCTTTAAGTCAGTTATTGTCAGTGGCTTCAGTTTGATTTTCCATCTATCTGATTATGAAAGAGGTAACAGCTGCCCTGGGGAGAGTCTGAGTTGTACTGTTGACTGGTATTTTCTCTAGATACAAGCATAGAGACCACTCTTTCAGTAGCTCTGATATATTTATAAGTATCAGATTCATTGTATTAAATCCCTTTCTCTTAATAAAGTTGCTGGCAGCAAACAAGTCATCTGGAAGACAATAACTAAACAACATTATTTGAGGGTAACAGAGAAGCTGAAACAAAAAGCATTATAGGAACTAATAAGACTCCAGAAAGGGATAAATCTTCAGGTGGAGGACTGAGCTTCTATAGCAGCTTTTATCTTAGATCCACTCAGGCGGCTGACAATTTGGGTTCTGCACCCACAAATAGCTCTTGTGGGGAAAAATAAAACAACCAGCAAAATCTTTGGCAAAGACTCAGGAAACCTCAAGCACACAGGTACTTTTCTCCATAGGTTTGTTTGCCCAGCCCTGCAACTATGGGGGAGAGAAGCAGAACATAAAAGAAAGCCACTGAAAATTAGAACTGAGATTGGGGACAGGTAGTAGAAACAGATATTAGATTTCTGAATCTACCCAAGTGAGGGACACTACAGAAAATACCAGGTTATCAGTTTAAAACTCTGGAGGATCAGGAGCCTAAGCTTCAGGATTTTGAGGGCTGTAATCCAGTTTTGGATCGACAGAGTCCATCATGAGATTAAGATTATCCCTCTATTTGTTTAGCATATAGGAGGTTGAGTCTTCTAAGAAGGAAGATAACATAATCTGGAGTCTTTACAATTATTTAAACAAAATAATTGACATAGGTAAAATGAGAAGACATTGAAGAAAATTGGACCTCATGATTAAAAACAAAGAGGCAGAAAATATTACTTCATGACTAAAAACAAAGGAGGAAGAAGATATTCAAAAGAAAAACATCTACACTCTCCTCCTATATTCAGTCAGTCCCTACCCAGCCCAGTTGTAGATGTCCAGGAGCCTGGGAAGATGGCAGATTAAGAGAATCCAAAACTCAACTCATCCCACGGATACAGCTAGATGACAGCTTTTATCAGTGCAGTAACCCAGAAAACAATACAAAGACTGGAAAAACAGACTCTTCACAGTTAATTACAAAGAGAAGGCCACACAGAAAAGTGTAGGAGGGGCAGATACATGAGATGTGGTTGCGGACCAAACACCCAGAAAGACTAACCACAAATGGGAGAGACTCTACAAAGCATGGAGAAAGGAGAGGAGAAGATCTCACACCAGATACTTCAGGCACTGGGGACCTCCACTGGAAAGACAAGTCCTCATAACATTTGGTTTTGTAACCAATGGGTCTCGACTCTGTGAGTTTGTTTTGTTTTGTTGTTTTGTTTTTAATGTTTTTTTAGTTACTGTTGACAGAAAGAGAGAAAGAGAGAGAGAGAGAGAGAACGCGAGTGAGAGAGGGGCAGAGCGAAAGTGAGAGAATCCCAAGCAGTTTTCACACTGTCAGCACAGAGCCTGAGGTGGGCTCAATCTCACAAATGTGAGATGATGATCTGAGCTGAAATCAAGAGTCAGATGCTTAACTGACTAGCCAACCAGACGCCCCAGACTTTGTGAGTTTTTACAATCAGTGAGGCTTAACTCCAGGAATTAAAAAAAAAAATCAGGGTGCTTAGCTCTGTGAGAGACACAGGGCAATAGGAAACTGAGCCCCCACCTCTAAAAAGACAGAATAAACAACCCCACTGAAATGCTGCATAGAAACAGCAGTTTGAAAGTGCCTGGGGTATACAGGAAGATGCATTTACTAATCTTAGAATGTGTGCTGGAGGGACAGGTATCTTTAGAATACTTCAAGAACAAAAGAGCTGGTGGGTCCATTTTTCCTTCTAGCAACCACCAGCCTAGACTTTGACAAACTGTATGGAAAAGCACTAGCACTCTCCACCTAGCTTGCAAACACTGTGTGCACTGCCTGTGTGCTCTACTGCAGACTCGCCTCATCCAACCCACAGCAGTGGGTAGGAGTCCCTCTAAAGTGGCTCTCTATGTGACTTTTCTGCAAGCAGCCCTGACAGCAACTGGTCCTACTCCATAGTGACTCCTGCTCTGGGGAGAGGGGAAGATAACCACACACACAAATTTGACTGTAGCCCCAGCAGTGAGTGGGGACAGACATCTGATCTGACTGCCAGCCCTGCTCATCAACATAAACCTGATAGACGCAGCATAAGGAGATAGCCTTGTAGTTTAGGGTCATTGCAACCCTAACAGACAGACTGGAGGCAGGCATCTGGTCTGACTTCAGGCCCCACTCACAAATTAAGGCTTCTCAGAAGACAATGTAAGGAGAGTGCCTTGCAGTTATGTGTGATCACAGCCCTGGTAAATGAGCTAAGGGCAAGAATTTGGCCTGATTCAATGACTAGACCAAGGTAGCTCCAGACTGGCTCCTTAACAGCACAGAGACTAAACCCTGACCACAACCAGCAAAGAGGGCCATTGCAGCCAACTTACCATTGTAAGGTAAATGTGACTCAGCCACAGTAGTAGAGTTCACTCAACACACATAGGAGATGGCCTTAAAGCACCTGGTTCTAGTGAACAGGGTACATAGCACTACAGACCTCTTCTTCATAAGTCCACCCCTTTCAAGATTAGGAGACATAGCTGACATTCCTAATACATAGAAATAAGCACAAAGATATAAACAAAATGAAAAGATAGAAAAATATGTTCCAAATAAAAGAATGGGACAAAATCACAGTGAAAGAGCTTCATTATATGGAGATGAATAATATGCCTGATATAGAATTCACCAAATAATGATCATACAGATACTGGACTTGAGAAAAGATTGGAGGATCTCAGTGAGACCTTCAACAAAGAGATAGAAAATAAAAAAGAACAAATCAGAGATGAAGAACTCTGAACTAAAGAACTGAAGCTAAAAAATATGTTAGAGAGAAACAATCATAGATTAGAGGAAGCACAAGAATGAATCAGTGAGCTGGAAGACAGAGTAATGGAAAGCAAGCAAGCTGAACAGAAAAAAAGGAAAAAAAAAGGAAAGAAGAATAAAGTGAGAATAGGTTAAGGGAACTCAGCAACATCATCAAACAAAATAACATTTGCTTTATAGGACTCCCAGAAGGAAAAGAGACAGAAAAGGGGACATAAAATTTAGTTAAAGAAATAATAGCTGAATACTTCCCTAATATGGGGAATTAAACAGAAATCCATATTCAGGAGTCACAGAGAGTCCCCCCAAAATTCAAACCAAGGACGTTCGCCTCAAGACATGCAATAATGAAAATGATAAAAAGGAATGATAAAGAGATAATTTCAAAAGCAACAAGAGAGAGGCACCTGGGTGGCTCAGTTGGTTAAGCATCCGACTCTTGGTTTTGGCTCAGGTCATGATCTCACGGTTCATGGGTTCAAGCCCTGCATTGGACTCTGAGCTGATGGTGCAGAGCCTGCTTGGGATTTCTCTCTCCCTGTTTCTGTGTGCCTACCCCGTTCATTCATGCTCTCTCTCTTTCTCTCTCAAAAAAATACATGAATAACCATTTTAAAAAATAAGAGCAACAAATGGAAAAATAAGTTACATACAAGGGAAACTCCATAAGGCTATCAGCTGATTGTTCAGAAGAAACTTTGCAGGTCAGAAGGGAGAGGAATGATACAGTCAAAGTGCTGAAAGGGCGGGGGAAGGGTTAGAAAAAGAAACAAAAACAAAACTGCAGCCAAGAATACTCTATCCAGAAAGGCAATAATTCAAATTAGAAGGAGAGATAAAAGAATTTCACTATAATAACACAAGTTAAAGGAGTTCATCACCACAAAACTAGCCTTACAAGAAATATTAAAGGGTATTCTTTGAATGGAAAGAAAAGGCCATAAATCAGGAGGAAGAAAATTAGGAGATAAAAAAAAAAGTCACAGGTAAATACAAACATAATAAATTAGTAAGATTAATCATTTATAAAACCAGTATAGAGGTTAAAGCACAAAAGCAGTAAAATCAATTATACCTATAAACTCAAACAAGAGATTCACAAAATAAAAAGGATGTAAAGTATAACATAATACACATAAAACATGGAGGGGGGAATAAAAATTTACTGTTTAGAATGCATTCAAAATTCAGTGACTATCAGCTTAACATGGACTGCTATATCATAGGATGTTATATATCAACCTCATGGTAACCACAAATCAAAAACTTGTAATATATATGCAAAAAATAATAGAAAGGAATCCAAGCATATCATTAAAGAAAGTCATCAAACCTCAATAGAAGAGAGCAAGAGGAAAGGAACAGAGAATAACTACAAAAACAATTGTAAAATAAGAAGCAAAGTGGCAATTAAGTACATAATCCAGCAATAAGTACTTTGAATGAAAATGGACTAAATGCTCCAATAAAAACATGTAGGGTGACTGAAAGGATAAAAAGCAAGAGCCATTTATATGCTGCCTACAAGAGACTCACTTCAGACCTAAAGACATGCAGGTTGAAAGTAAAAAGATGGAAAACCATTTATCATGCAAATGGAATCTAAAAGAAAGCTAGGGTAGCAATACTTATATCAGACAAAATAATTTAAAAGAAAGATTAGAGCAAAACAAAAGGAAAACACCACATAATGTTAAAGGGAACAATCCAACAAGAAGATACAAAAATTATAAATATTTATACACCCAACATGAGAGTACCCAAATACGTAAAGTAACTATAAACAGACAAAAAGCATAAAATCAAAAGTAATACGATGACAGTAGAGGACTTTAATACTCCAGTTGCATCAATGGATAAAATATCCAGAAAGAAAATCAATAAGGAAACATGGCTTTGAATGACACACTGGACCAGATGTTTCTAACAGATATATTCAGAAAATTCCATCAAACCAGTGGAATACACATTATTTTCAAGTGCACATTTCCAGAACAAATCGCATGTAAGACCACAGAACAAGTCTCAAAGCATTCAGAAAGATTGAAATCATATCATGTATCTTTTCTGACCAAAACAGTATGAAACTAGAAATCAATCATAAGAAAAAAATTTTTTTGAAAAAAATCAGCCAAGAAATTCCCTCAAGAAGCAAGAAAAATCTCAATTAAATAACCTAAACCTCATACCTAAAGGGTCTAGAAAAAGAATATATACATCCCCATCCAAAGCTAGTAGAAGGAAGAAAATAATATAGATTAGAACAGAAGTAAATGAAAGAGAGGCAAACAAAACAAAACAGCTACAACAAAATGAACAAATCAATCAAATCAGGATCTGTTTCTTTGAAAAGATCAGCAAAATTGATACCTTTAGTCAACTAATAAAAGAGAAAGGATGCAAAAAAATAAAAATCAGAAATGAAGGAGGGGAAATAACAACTGACACCACAGAAATACAAAAGATTATAAGAGAATATTATAAAAAAATATAATGGCAACAAACTGAACAATGTAGAAAAAATGAATAAATTCTTAGGAAAATATAACCTTCCCAAACCAAATCAATAAGAAATAGAAAATTTTAACAAACCAATTACCATCAATGAAATTGAATCAATAGTCAAAAGCTTTCAACAAGCAAAAGTCCAGGACCAAATGGTGTCATAGATGAATTACACTAAACATTTAAAGAAGAGTTAATATTTGCTTTTGTCAAAATATTCCAGGGGCCCCTGGGTAGCTCAGTTGGTTGAATGTCCAACTTCGGCTCACGTCATGGTCTCACAGTTCGTGGGTTCAAGCCCCATGTCAGACTCTGTGCTGACAGCTTAAAGCCTGGAGCCTGATGTAAATTCTGTGTCTCCCTCTCTCTTTGCCTCTCCCAAGCTCATGCTCTGTCTCTCTGTTTCTCAAAAGTAAAAAAAAAAAAAAAAAAAATGTAAAAGAAAAATATTCCAAAAAATAGAAGGAAGAGGAAAGATTCCAAATATCATTCTAATGAAGCCAACAAGACTCTGACGCCAAAAATAGATTAAAGAAGAAGAAGGAGGAGGAGGAGGAGGAGGAGGAGGAGGAGGTGGCAAGAAGAAAGAAAGAAAGAAAGAAAGAAAGAAAGAAAGAAAGAAAGAAAAGAAAAGAAAAGAAAAGAAAAGAAAAGAAAAGAAAAGAAAAGAAAAGAAAAGAAAAGAAAAGAAAAGAAAAGAAAAAAATACAGGGCAATATTTCTGATGAACATAGGTGCAAAAATCCTCAACAAAATATTAGCAAACCAAATCCAACAATAGATTAAAAAATCATTTACCAAACTCAAGTGGGATTTTATCTAGAGATGCAAAGGTGGTGGCTCAATATTTGAACATCAATCAATATGATACATCACATTAACAAGGAAAAGGATAAAAACCATATGATGATTTCAATAGATGCAGAATAAAACTTTTGACAATGAACATTCATTTACGATAAAAACTCTCAACAAAATACATTTAGAAGAAACATACCCCAACATAATTAAGGCCATTTATAACAAATGCATAGTTAACATCATACTCAATGGTCAAAAACTGAGAGCTTTTCCTGTGAGATCAGGAACAAGATAATGTCTACTGTTGCCACTTTTACTCAACATAGTACTGGAAGACCCAGTTACAGGAATTAGACAATAAAAAGAAATAAAAGACATCCAAATTGGTAAGGCAGAAGTAAAACTTTCATTATTTACAAATACCATAATACTGTACATAGAAAATCCTAAAGACTCTACCAAACTGCTAGAAATAATAAATGAATTCAGTAAACTCACAGATACAAAATTAATATACAGAAATATGTTACATTTCTATAATATAATTTGAAGAATCAGAAAGAGAAATTAAGAAAATAATCCCATTTATAATTGCACCAAAAATATAAAATGCCTAAGAATAACCTTAACCTAGGAATTGAAAGACCTGTATTTTGAAATTATAAAACATTGATGAAAAAAATCTAAGATAACACAAACAAATGAAAAGATATTCCATGCTCATGGATTTGGAGAATGAATATTGTTAAATGTCTATACTACCCAAAGCAATATACACATTCAGTACAATCCCTATCAAAATAGCACCAGCGTTTTTCACAGAACTAGAACAAGTATTCCTAAAATTTGTGTGGAACCACAAAAACCGTGAATAGCTGAAGCAATTTTGAAAAAGTAGAACAAAACTGGAGGTATCATGATCCCACATGTCAAGATATACTACAAAGCTGCAGCAATCAAAACAGTATGATACTGGCCAAAAATTAACACATAGATCAGTAGAATAGAATAGACTATAAATAAACTCATGCTCTTATGGACAATTAATCTACAATGAAAGAGGCATGAATATACAATGGGAAAAAGCTTTTTCAAGAAATGGTGCTGGGAAAATTGGACAGCTCCATGCAAAAGAATGAAACTGGACGACTTTCTTACACTATACACAAAATAAACCCAAAATATATTAAAGACCAATATGTGAGATGTGAAACCACAAAATCCCTAAAAGAAAACACGGAAAGCAACTTCCCTGACATTGGTCATAGAAACATTTTTCTAGGTATGCCTCTTCTGGCAAGGGAAACAAAAGCAAAATTAAATTATTGGGGGTACACTTAAATAAAAGCTTTGCACAGTGAAAAACACCATCAATGAAACAAAAGAAGGCCACCCACCGAATGGTAGAAGATATTTCCAAATGATATTTCCAATAAGGGGTTAATATACAAAATATATAAAGCCTTTATACAGCTCAACACTAAAAAACAAATACCCCACTTAAAATGGGGAGAGGACCTGAACAGACACTTTTGCAAAGAAGACATGGAGTTGGTATGAAACAGACACCTGAAAAAAGTGCTCAACATCCCTAATCAACAAGGAAATGCAAATTGAAACAAAAATGAGCTATCACCTCACACCTGTCAGAATGACTAAATTCAAAAACACAGGAAATAACAAGTGTTGGCAATAATATAGAGGAAATGGAACCCTCATGCACTGTTGGTAGGAATGCAAACTAGTGCAGCCACAGTGGAAAACATTATCGAGTCTCCTCAAACAAAAGTAGAATTACAATATGATCCAGTAATTCCATGACCAAGTATTTACCCAAAGAAAGAGAAAACACTAACTCAAAAAAGATATGTGCACCCCTATGTTTACAGCTATTTACAATAGCCAAGATATGGAAGCAACCCAAGTGTCCATCAAGGGATGAACAGATAAAGAAGATGTGGTACATATAGACAATGGAACAATCCTCAGCCTCATAAAAAGAATGAAATCTTGTCATTGGTAACAACATAGATGAATCTAGAGGGTATAATACTCAGTGAAATAAGTCACACAGAAAGATACTAATATATGATTTCACTCGCATGCAAAAATTAAAACAACAAAACAAATGAACAAAGAAAAAAGAGAGAACAAAATACAGACTTTTAAATACAGAGAACAAATTGGTGGTTGCCTGAAGGAAGTTAGGTAGGGGGATGGTTGAAATAGGTGAAGGAGATTAAGAATACTTTTATTGTGATGAACACTGAGTAATGTATAGAATGTTTAAACCACTATATTGTACACCTGAAACAAATATAACACTGTATGTTCATTGTACTTGAATAATAATAATAATAATAAGCACCTAAAAGGCATATAGTTACTGGAGAAATTATAAGGATTTTTAATATACTATGATTATAGTTTCAAATAAACAGAGAAAAGAAAGAATACATTAAAGAAGAATCTCAGAAGAAAATCAGAATCAATAAAAAATGAAATTATTAATAAAATTAAGAAAAATAAAAGTTTAAAAGTTTATTAGACATAGCAAAAAAGAGTACTTATGAATTGGAACACAGATGTTTACAACTTATATACAACTGAAACAAAAAAAGAAGACACTAGAGAAAGGTGTATCATAGGTATAGGGGACTGAGGTAAAAAGACTAACATATCATGTCATTTGAATCTCAATGGAGCAGACAAATGTAATGGGGCAGAAATAGTATTCCAGGTTTTAGTGGATACACACATACACAGACACACACACACACACACACACACACACGCACACATATGCACATGAACTAATCTGGGTACATTATAGTAAAAATTCTGAATAGTAAATCAAAAAATAGAGAGAGAAAATACTAAAAGTAGCTGGAGAATTAAAGGATTACCTTCAGAGGATAAAACAAAGATGTACAGCTGATTTTACAATAGAAAATGTTGGAAACTAGCTTTTACAAATTGAAGGACTGTGGCAGCCTGGCACTAAGCAAATCCGTTGGCGCCATTTTTCAAATGGCATCTGCTCACTTTGTGTCTCTGTGTCACATTTTGGCAATTCTCACAATATTTCAAACTTTTTCTTTGTTATTATATTTGATATGATGATCTGGGATCAGTGATTACAACTTGCTGAAAGTATAGATGATGGTTATCATTTTTTAAATAATAAAGTACTTTTAAATTAAGATACGTACATTGGTGTTTTAGATATATACTATTTCACACTAAATGACTCCAATATGGTGTTAACATAACTTTTATATGCATTGGGAAACATATATATATATATATATATATATATATATATATATATATATGACTTGCTTTAATTGTGATGTTTGCTTTGTTGCAGTGGTCTGGAACCAAACCTGCAATATTTCCAAGACATACCTATATAAGACATTAGTTGTATTTCTATACATAACAAACGTTTGAAAATGAGATAAGGAAAATTATTGAATTTATGATAACATCAGAAAAAATAAAATACTTAAATTTAACAAAAGAAATGCAAGATTTACATTCTAAAATCTATGAAATATTAAAAAAATTAGAGGTGATAGGGGTGCCTGGGAGGCTCAGTCGGTTAAGCATCCGACTTCAGCTCAGGTCATGATCTATTGGTCCATGAGTTCAAGTCCCGTGTCAGGCTCTGTGCTGACAGCTCTGACTCTGGAACCTGCTTCAGATTCTGTGTCTCCCTCTCTCTCTGCCCCTCCCCTACTCATGTTCTGTCTCTTTCTCTCTCTCAAAAATAAATAAACATTAAAATTTTTGTTTTAATTAGAGGTGATAGGAATAAATGGAAATACATATGATGTCTATAGATCAGAAGACCTAAGATGAAAATATTCTCCAAATTGATCTACCAATTCAATGCAATCCCTATGGAAATCCCAGATATCTTTTTTCATGTAAATTGAGAATCTGATCCCTAGAATTAATATGGAAATACAAGTTACTCAGAAGAGCCCAAATAATCTTGAAAGACAAGAAAAATGTTGAACTTAAACTTCTCATTTCAAAACTTAACTACAAAGCTTTATTACTTAAAACAGTGTGGTACTGACATAAGTATAGATGTATAGAATAAAGGGATAGAATTCAGAGTCCATAAATAAATGCTTATATTTATAGTCATTGATTTTTAATAATTGTGCTGCAAGCAAAAAAAAAGACTATTGAAAAAATAATCTTTGCCACAAATTGTGCTGGGAAAATTGGGTATCTACACATAAAAGGATGACCTTGGGATTTTTTTAACTCAAAATGGGTAACAGACTTAACTTTAAGTTAAAACCATAAAACTCTTGTAGAAAGTATAGGATTAAATATTTGTGGACTTATATTAGGTAATCATTGACTCAAAAAAGCCAAACAAACAAAAAATACAAACACAATTTACACACAAAAAAAGATAAATTGCACATCATAAAATATTAAAATAAAGAAGTTCTGGGGCACCTGGGTGGCCCAGTTGGTTGTGTCTGACTCGATTTCAGCTCAGGGCATGAACTCACAGTTTGTGGGACTGGGCCTCCCGGGTTCTGTGCTCACAACGTGGAGCCCGTTTGAGATTCTCTCTCCCCCTCTCTCTCTGCCCCTCTCCTACTCATGCTCTGTCTCACTCTTTTGCTCTCAAAATAAATAAACTTTTAAAACAAAGTACTAATTCCAATAGTTTCACTGATAACTCCACATATTTAAGAAGAAAAATAGAAGCAGATAAATACAAAATAGAAGCAGATAAATATTTAGCTTTGGGTGGGCAGAAGAGAATTTAGATTTTAATGGGCTGATGTGATTAGATTGTGCCTACTGGAAGAATATTCCTTTTGATAATATCAAATTATCAAACAGATTAGTGACTTTAATTACATCTACTATGAATTCCTTCTTGTCAGTAATATAATGTGCTCATGGATATAACATCTTGTAGTATTCATAGTTCCAGAAATTACAACAGGGAATCTTGGGGGGTGTCATTTTCAAATTCTGCCTACCCCATTCACTAATATACTTGCAGAAATATACTGGTATTGTTTTTGCTTATTTGTATTTTCTTTTTCATTGCTTGCAAACGCACATCTTGGCTGAGAACAATGAGAATGTGAATGCTGAGAAAGTACATGATAACTAGAGTGGATTCTTTAAACAGACTTCATTGGATGACTGTGCTTACATTTCATTAGATTGATGACAAATGATTAAACATGAATGTAAAAATGTTAGACGTCAAAGAATTTTTAATCTAATAAATTGTTTTCCACCCCTTACACTGTTCCATCTGGGATTTGGTTATTAATGTAGAAAGGCTCTTGTATAGTGTATGGGCAACTAGATATATCTACATATACCAGTGTTTCCATTTCTCATAATATGTATTCTCCATACTTCCAAGTATTTATGTGTATGTTTCAAGGGACATATATTTTATTTAGTCTCAAACAAGCATAGCACCTCTTTAATAATTCAGTAGGACTCAGAATTATTGTTGAACTTAGAGTTGCATATTAATAGAAACATTTTTTTTTAAATAACAAATTTATTCTGACTTCTTCTGTCAAGGCATCTGTAATATGCCATATCATTATTAAGCTCTCATGTTTTCTGTTTTTTAATTTTTTTAAATGTTTATTTATTTTTGAGAGAGAGGGTCTAGGTACAAGTGAGGGAGGGACACAGAGAGAGAGGTAGACACAGAATCCAAAGCAGGCTCCAGGCTCCAAGCTGTCAGCAAAGAGCTGGACGTGGGGCTCGAACTCAGGAACCATGAGATCACGACATAGGCTGAAGTTGGACGCTTAACCGACTGAGCCACCCAGGCGCCCCAAGCTCTAATGTTTTCTTTAAGGAAATTAGGTGATGAAAATTTAGAAAATGTTGTTTTTAAGTTTTAACTTAAATTCCAGTTAACATACAGTGTAATATTAGTTTCAGGTGTACAATATAGTGATTCTACACTTCCCTACATGAGCCAATGCTCAGCACAACCATCACCTATTTAACGCATCCCCCCACCTACTTCCCTCTGGTAACCATCAGTTTGTTCTCTTAACTAGTTAAGAGTCTGTTTCTTGGTTTATCTCTCCTTCTCTCTCTTTTTCCCTTTGCTGGTTTGTTTGGTTTCTTAAATTCCACACAGAAGTGAAATTGTATGGTATAATGCCCAAGTAAATGAATGTTATTTTATTTAGTAATAGCAGTAAAGGTAATGAAAAAAATATTAACCTTAGTAATAATTTTTAAAGGTTAATCCTTATTAAATACAAGACACCAGTCTTAATACTTCACATACATTCACTTAATCAATCTTAACATTAAGCCAATGATCTGAGTGTTTCTATTTCCTTATTTTACAATAGGGTGTAGAATGTAATTAAGGAACATAGATGTTAGGTAACATCCATATATTTCAGCATATAGTTTCAGTCCACTGTTAATATAGTTGACTTTTGTGATCAAAAACAAGCATATTGCCTACCAATTTGGGTAATTTACTATATTCTAGATGGTTTTGTTGCCATGAGTTTATATATTCAGTGTAGATTCTTAATTAGGAACTTCTGGTCATATCCTAGGAATAAACAGATGTATATTTTACATTATATTCAATTTTAAGCCAGCAGATGTGATTTTAAAGTCAATGATTTCATACAAAGTGGTTTCTGATTGTGCTACATATGGTATGGATGCATTAATATAATGAGTAACTTCTGGAGTAACCATGTAAATTTCCCATGAAATATATATTTTATAGACATATAAATCAAGGTGTTGACATATGAAAATCATGGCATTTCAAGGCAGTTTTAGATTCTGACATATAAATTTAATAAAACTGTTTACATCCAGAAAAAAAAAAACACTTTAGAGGAATCTTTTTAACATACTTTTAATTCCAGTGGAGATTGCATCATAAAATCTGGTATCTGCAATAGTAGCTGACTCAAGGCATCTATATTTAATGTTTCCTCCAGACACTTAGACACTTATGCCATTATAAGCACACTTGTAAGAGAAGGCTTATTAGTCCATTAAAAAGAATTGTAATCAATGCACAATTTCAAGAAATATTAGTTGAATAATTCCATGACTCATACTATGGAAATAATTAACACTTTAGCAATGGATTTACAAGTGTATTTATTAAGGTCCAATCAGAAAGGAAGAACAATGCTAGGTATTTCCAAGAGAGATAATCATACTATAGGTAATTGATGAAATAATTATTAGGGTGAAGGAACAAAAAAGAGATGCTGAGATGAGCCAGTTATGAATAACTGGAGGAGCAGACACCATGTCTAAGTCGGAGCAAAGAGAATGTGGGAGGGGAATTCACAGGAGACACAGGTGCTTGGAGTAAAGGGGTTTACATAGTTGGGGGTTGGAGGACAGCACATTACTAGTGCTGGGAATTGTGAGGGAAATATCTGACTGCTTAAGGTCAGAGTACTTCTCCATGCTCAGATCATGTATCAGACATTCTGTTCTTTGTTCTCTCTCGAAATTTATAATCAAAGACAGAGTCCATTCAGCTAATCCCACTTTTGACTTGTTAATCTTGTGGAATAGGGATGATTTCAATTTCCAGTTTAATTAAACAATTGTTGTACACCTTTGTAATATAAATTCTAAGTCAACAGAGAGAAAAGTCAGTAAGAAGGAGATGAAACACAACTTTGTAAGTGAATTATTTGAAAGTTATAGAAAAATGCAAATTGGTTAGGTTATAAAAGGGGGAAATATGGAAAAATATGGAAAAATCGGCATAAATAAATTGATTCAGATTATATGAACTATCCTATAATGTGGCAATTTAATGTCACAAGGTGTTGTTTCCAGCAATATAATAATTGAACATTAAATAGAAAATTCCACTGGTACAAAAGTTTAACTGCTTCAGTATGATAAGGTATAGATAAGCACAATGGAATCTATTGTCAGCTCACAGTCTAATTTAAGTTGTTGAAAAATTTGTTGTCTGGTTAGACAAATTTTGTGGAATGCTTTGGTCATAAATACTTCCTTCAGTGAGTTCTGAAAAGGTGTTCCCAGCAGATGCATTAAGGGCAGGACAGGCAACCCAATTTCTTGACATTGCTTTGTGTTGGCCAAACACAAAGAGTAGGCAGGGGATGGCAAATACATTCACTGATATTACTAGTAAAAATATCAGCCTCCAAGTATGTAGAGTAATATGGATAAGGATAGAGAATAGTTTTGAAAGTCCAGTGAATAATACTCAGCACACTGTAATAATTTCATGATTTTAAATAAAAGAAGGAGACATTACTGATACATTTGTAGTCCTCTTTATTTCCTATGATGTTAGTGCATATTTTTATATTCTTGCTTATATAATATTATATGTATATATCCAAGAACATAATTGTTTTATAAGTTTCTATTTTTTCATACTAATAGCATATTTACATACCATGCCACAACTTATTTTTTTCTCTATTCATAAGTGTCTTTATATCTTCATAGAATTCTTTGTGATATTTCAAATTGATCTAGCATACTCTGATTACATTATTATGTCATTGTGGAAAATATTACATTTTATTCATCAATTTTCTTACTGATTGATTCTTGGGCAGTTTTCACTGGTAAATTCCTTTTCCTATGTCATTTCACACAGCAAGAGTTTCTTTAAAGAAAATACCTGTCATAGAATTGCTCAATCTTAGGATATTTGTATTTTCAATTATATCAATACTGCCAATTTGATCTACCAAGTAGTTGCACAAATTTTCATTCCCACTAGAAATCTAAATAAGTTCCTATTTCAATCAAAATTTGGACGTTGTACATCCTTAATATTTGTCAATATTTGCTAGTCTGATTCAGTGAAATGTTTTTTCACTTTCACCCACCAGGTTATTAGCAAATGTGATATGTTCACTTTTTGTATACTCATTCAATTAAACTTTAAATTAATTCACACCTGCAAGTATTTTCCTTGGGTTTGAGGATATACAGTGAAACAAACAACGAAACAAATCACATCCCACAAACGACTCACATTCTAATGTAAGATAGAATATATAATCAACACAATAAATCAGTGACCTACAGCATGTTAGGAATTAATCACTACCGTGCTGGATGGATAGGGTGTGGAGGGACAATACAATTTTACATTGGTTGTTTGGGGAAGGGCTTTTGATTTCAGCTCAGGTCATGATTTCATGGTTCATGGGTTCTAGCCTCACGTTGGGCTCTACACTGATGCCACACATCCTGCTTGGGATACTCTCTCTCCCTTTCTCTGCTCCTCCCCTACTCATTTTCTCTCTCTATCAAAAATAAACTTTAAAAAATATATAAGATATATTATGAATAATTTTATGCCAATCATTTTTAAAATTTAGATTAAAATAAAAAAATTCCTTAGCTGACACAATGTACTACAACTTAATCAAGAAGATATATTAAATCTTATATGTAAATATTATTAAAATGATAACGTAAGCCCCAGACTAATAGAAAGTGCTTGTAAAACTCATGCTTCATAAAGTAGTTGTATCTCGAATATATAAAGAACTCTTATAGCTCATTTTTAACATAATTAAACACATTTTTTGGATAGCCACTTAACAAAAATTATGCTATAAAATAAATACATGAAAATTTGCTGAACACTATTAGCCATTAGAGAAATACAAATAAAATAACACAATGAAATCCCACTACATACCCACTAGAATAGCTAAAATTAAAAAGACTGACACAAAAATAGGCACATAGATTAACAGAACAGAATAGGAAATCCAGAAATGAACCCATAACTATATGGTCAATTAATCTTTAACAAAGCAGGGAAGAATACTCGATAGGAAAAGACAGTTTTTTCAACAAATGGTGTTGGGAAAACTAGACAGCAACATGCAGAAAGATGAAACTGGATCACTTTCTTAACACCATATACAAAGATAAGTTCAAAAGTGTGAAAGACTTAAATGTGAGATCTGAAACCATTAAAATCTTGGAAGACAACAGAGGCAGTAACCTCTTTGACATCAGCTGTATGAACTTCCTTTTAGATATGTCTCTGGAGGCAAAGGAAACAAAAGCAAAAATAAACTACCAGGACTTCATAAAAATAAAAAGCTTCTACCCAGTGAAGGAAATAATCAACAAAACTAAAAGGCAATTCAGAATGGGAGAACATATTTGCAAATGATATATCTGAAAAAAAGTTAGTATTCAAAATCTATAAATAACTTATCAAAATCAATATGCAAAAAAACAAATAATCCAATGGAAAAAATGGGCAGAGGACATGAATAAACATTTTTCTAAAGAAAGGAAACAGATGGTCAACAGACACATAAAGAGATGCTCAACATCACTGATCATCAGGGAAATACAAATCAAAACTACAATAAGATATCACCTCACACCTGTCAAAATGGCTAAAATCAACAACACAAGAAACAACAGGTGTGGGTGAGGATGTGGAAAAAGGAACCCTCTTGCATTTTTAGTAGGTATGCGAATGGTACAATCAGTTTGGAAAACAGTATGGAGGTTCCTCAAAAAGTTAAAAATAGAACTACCCTATGATCTAGCAATTTCATTACTAGGTATTCACCCAAAGAGTACAAAAATACTAATTCAAAAGGATACATGCACCCTAATGTTTATAGCAGCATTATCTACAATACCCATATTATGGGAATAGCCCATGTCCATTGACTAAAGAATGGATAAAGAGGAGGTGTGTGTGTGTGTGTGTGTGTGTGTGTGTGTGTGTGTGTGTGTGTATTCAGCCATAAAAAGAATGAAATCTTGCCACTTGCAATGATATGGATGGAGTATAATATTAAGTGAAGTATGTCAGTCAGAGAAAGACAAATATCATATATTTTCATGCATATGTGGAATTTAAGAAACAAAACAAATGAGCAAAGTGGGGGAAAAGACAGGCAAACCAAGAAACAGACTTTTAAGTATAGAAAACAAACTGATGGTTACCAAGGGGTGGGGAGATGGGTAAAACAGGTGATGGGGATTAATGAGGGCACTTGTTGTGATGAGCACTGGGGTTGTATATAAATGATGAATCACTATATTGTATACCTGAAGCTAATATACAGTGTATACTAACTAATTGGAATTAAAAAAAAAAAAACTTAAAAAAAAGATTTTGAGCTGAAAAGTATGAGAATAAAGCTCATAAACAACAACAACAAAAACAACAACAAAAACAACAACAACAACTAAAGAGACTGGCCACAGCAAGTGTTGGAAAGAATGTAGCAAACCTGTATCTCTCATAAATGGATGGTGGAAATGTTAAAGGATACAACAATTTGAAAAAACTAGTTTAGCAGTGTAATTTTTCTAATTTAAAAATACATCTAGAACTTGACCCTAACCTTCACCCCTGGTTCTCCAAGAGACATTAAAATATATGTTCATAAAAAGACTTGTGCACAAATGGTCACAGAAGCTTTAGTTATAATAGCCAAGAACTAAAAAGAGCCTAAAAGTCCAACAACAGGGAAAGTATAACAATTTGTGATGTGTCTATACAATGGAATACTATACAGCAGTAAGAAAGAACATAATCTTGAACCGGACAACTTCATGGATTAATCTCAAAATGATTAAGATAAGTGAAAGATGCTGTAAAAAGAGTATATACTATAGAATTCCATTTATATAAAATTTTAGACAATACAAATAAATCTATATTTATAGAAAGATTACCTGGTGACAGACAAGGAATAAAAATGGAGGAGAGAGGGTTTGTAAAGAGGAATTCATTTACATGTACATTATCTCAATTGTGTTGATGATAAAATACACATTGGTAAAACATCAGATTTTACATTTTACATATAGGCAATATTCTGAATGGCAATAATATCCACAAAGTTTTAAGAAACATACACATAAAATATAAATAAATATAGGGGTGCCTAGGCAGCTCAGTCAGTTGAGTGTCTGACTTCAGTTCAGGTCGTGATCTCATGGTTCGTGGATTCAAGCCGTGTCAGACTCTGTGCTGACAGCTCAGAGCCTGGAAACTGCTTCTGATTCTGTGTCTCCCACTCTGCCCCTCCCCCACTTGCACTTTGTGTTTCTCTGTCTCTCAAAAATAAACGTTAAAAAAATTTCAAAAATATATAAATAAATATATCTATCATACTGCTCAAATATACTCAATATTAAAGATTAGAGTATGGTATATATAGATGTATAAATGTGTATGTGTGTGTGTGTATATATATATATATATATATATATATATACATAGTATATTATTACATGTAGTTCTGGTTTCAAATGTCAGCTTCACTATGTACAAGCTATTGGAGAAGTTATAAAGATTTTCTTCATCTGTAAAATGGCAATAAATATAGAATCTGCTTCATAGGGTAGTCATGATGGCATAAAACAAAAGATTGTTCTAGTATATATATTATAAACATTTTGTTACTGTTTTTAAATTTATCATCACAATTAAGTCCATGTTATTAAAGCATTTTCTAAAACACTATTTTACTGACTACATAGTGTCTCATTATATGAAAATATAACAATATAATTGATTTATTTTCCATTCTGTGTTATTTGGTTTAATTTGCAGGAAATTTGTGAATAAATCTTTGTACAAAACAATGTTGAATTCTTTTTTTTTTTTTTTTTTTTTTTTTTTTTTTTTTAGTTTATTTATTTACTGGGGGATGGGCAGTGAGAGAGGGAGAGAGAATCCCAAGCAGGCTTCACGTTGTCAGTGCAGAGCCAGATGCGGAGCTCAAACCCACAAACTATGAATTCATGACCTGAGCCAAAATCTTGAGTCAGATACTTAACAGACTGAGCCACCCTGGCACCCAAGAAATATTTAATTCTTAATGATAATTCTGTATACCTCTAACATAAAGCCTGCGAGTGTCCATTTCTCCCTCATTTCTACTTATACCACCATTGTTTAAATCACCATCATTTCTTGCCTGAGATTTCCCATACCAACACAGCAGAGAGATCAATTTTTTAAAGATGAATCTTATTCTTCCCTTATGAACTTTGAATATCTTTCCATTGGATTAACTGTAAAAGTCAAAATTCTTCCCAACTTTTCTTCTAGTGGCATGAACTAGCTGGTGGCAGGGCAGTACTCTTGCCCCAAACCACTCGAAATGTTAGATAAAATATGCAATTGTTTAGAGGAAGTGTTGGGACCCTGAAGCAACAAGGACTAGAGGTCCTCAGAGTCCAGAAAAAGAACCTTGGAAAGGAAAATGGGATTCAAGGTTCTTTCCTTGAGGGAATTTGTCAATGTGGGGGATAAGAAAGCTGAATTATTTTTAGCCAATATTATGAAGTTATCTTCATGCCATCCATTTTTTATTTTAATAAATGATTTCTAATGTGTGCTGTTAGGATACTTCTGGTTTTATCTTTATTATGCAAACAAAATAATGGATATTAACTATGCTTGAAGAGAAAAATAAAAGTTAAAATTGAAGATTGAGCAGATTTTTAATTAATTTGCATAAAATCAGTGACAATTCTCATCCTTTTGCACTTGCAGAAAAAGAACAATTTTATTTTCTCTGGATATGAACAAAGACTAAAGATGTGGAGAATAATTAATTGGAATAAGCATTAAACATCATGTTACCTACTTAAAAGGAGGAGCAAAATGATGATTATTTTTCTTGGTAGATGAGCAAGTAAGAGAGATTTGAATACCAATTAACTCCTGACCACTGGGTCAGAACAGAGTTTATTAAAGAGTTTTCCTATCAAATAATTGACCGTACTTCAGGTTGGACTGAGGCATTTTCTTAGAATGTTTGGATCCTTAATATATGAATTAAATAAGTTATTGAAAAAGGAAAGTTTTTTGATTTTGAATAAATTTGTACTGTGTAAGAATAATAAATCTATGTAACTGTAGATCAGCTGATTTAAAATATTTATTAGCTATTTGTTTAATGTTTATATTTGTTTCATGGTAATCAAATAAATACTGGTTTTTATTTATAGTTAAATATATAACTAAATATGCTTATGTAGTACACAATTTACATATTTTCCAGGAAATCTTATAAATTCTCCAAGAAATTAATGAATGGAAGAAATCATAGGCAATTGTTTAGTGAGCAAACTAATCACTGATTGTTTACTGAGTATCTTTTATGTGTACAACAGATGGTAGTCACTACAAATGATGAAAAAGTAACTTCTGTCAAGGTATTTATCACATATTTTGCATCTGAGAAAAAAAATACTATAAGTAAACTATATAAGGCAGTTTACAATTAAAAGAAAAATGGTACTTTATAGCTAAAAACAAAATCTATGGACATTTGGAGGATAGATGTTAGAGTGAAAACGGCACATCCAGGAAGTGTTTTCTGTAGGAGTCATTTCAGAGTGGTAACTTGAAAGAAGGACAGAATTTGGTGAGGAGGTGAGAAATTGAGAACAAAGAAAATAATCAAAGTTCAGTGTGAGCACAATGACTTGCCAGCACAGAGAAACCATTATCTACAAAAGGAGAGAAAGCATGTAGCAAACATGAAAGTTGCCAGTTGGGGAAAAAATAGGGATAAATAAATATTTGATGAAACATTTAATGAACTGTAATTTTTTAGGGGGGGTCAGTTTTTCCACAAATGATTTGGAGGCTGTGAAGGGTGCTGGAGAATGTTTACTGGAATCAGATGACAGATTTAAGCCTGTGTCTACCACTTACTAGTTATATGACATTGGGATGCTACTTAATATCAGCTTCTTTCAGCTGAAAAAAAAGTTTCTAGCTCAGAGAATAGTTGCAAGGAATTAAAAGGTTAATTATGGACTACATTAGTTTGCTCTTTCTGCCTTTAAAAATCACAAATTTAGCAGCTTAAAAAAGAATGGATTCATTTTCGCATGGTTGTGTAGGTTTGAAGTCCAACTGGTTCTCTGTTCCAGGTTGCACCCGGCAGAAATCAAGTTGTTGACAGCTCTATAATTCTTTTCTGGAAGCTTTGGGTATGAATCCACTTCCAAGCTCATTCAGGTTGCTAGAATTCAGTTCCATGTAATGGTATGTCATAGATTCCCATCCTTGCTGACTGTAACTGGGAATATTTCCCAACTTGTAGAAGCTGACTGCATTTTTAGGCTCTGCATCCCATTCTTCTAGCTTTAAGGCCAAGTCATAACTAAGTCAATGCCTAATCTCTTTTGCCTTATGTCTCTTCTCTATTTTCTTCTGCTGCTGTTCCTGTCTCTCTAAGGCTTCTCCCTTCATATGCAGCTTTTAAGTGTTCATGTGATTATATTAGGCCAATATGGAAAATGCAGGATCATCTCTATTTTAAGGTATCCTAGTTACATCTACAAAGTTCATTTGAAGAAGTACCTAGATAGATTAGTATTGACTAAATAAAAAAGAGACAAGAATTTTGGAGGGAATCTTGAGAATTCTGCTCCCCATATTGTCCAAAAGGAAACACATTATAAATGGTAGCTACTAATATGTGATTTACTCAGAGAAACTGAATTTCATTTCTTATAATGAAAATGTTAGGTAACTCTCAAAATCTCATAGAATCATGAATACATACAAGTCAAAGTAATCTTCTAAGTATTGTATTATTAAACAATTAGGTGTACCATGACAATTCTAAGCAAGCAAATCTAAGTTTAAATAAATAAGACTTTTACCTAGTAGAAATTATTTTATATTTGTGAACTTTTTTATTTCAAATGATATAGACCTTGATATCTATAAATTAAATCTTTAAATTAGCAGAAAAATGCATTAGTTGTACATCTAATTTAAATATGTGATAAATGAAAAACTAAAATTGATTCTGAGTTCAAATGACAGTGCTAAATAAAACCTCATCATTTTAGCAATTATCATATTTATGTATATAGCTATATCTGCAGGAACTGTATTTTCCTCTTCAAATAAATATTATGAGTTAATAACCTGAATTATTTTAAGTGTGGAAAAATAAAATACACTCAAGTTCTCACTGGTTTGTAGGTTTATGAACTAAAAATATCATATTTTTGTCACTATATGTTGAATTCTTATTACTTAAAGGTAGAATATAATAAATTAGGATTCCACTGTGGTGATTGTCTCATATATTAAAGAATTTATTTTTCAAAGTTTTGGTCCTGTTACCCTTTCATATTCTTAAAAATGATTAATGGCCCTAAATACAAAGACCCTTTGTTTATATAGATATCTGTCAGTATTTACCATATTTGGAATTAAAACTAAGAAATTTAAAATATATGTGTATGTGTATATATATCTACATATGTATTTATATCTATAGATTAGAGATAGAGATAGAGATAGAGATAGAGATAGAGATAGAGATAGAGATATCAGTTCATTTATATTAATTCATCCCAAAAGAAAGAACAGGAAGAAATGACAATCAGGGGCTTAATCAACACAGATATAAGCAAGATGTCTGAAATAGAATTTAGAACTACAACAATAAGAATACTAGCTGGGGTTGAAAAAAGCATATAATCCCTTTCTGCAGAGATTTAAAAAAAATCAAGTCAGGATGAAATTAAATCCTTGGTTATGTTATAACCAAGATGCAATCTCGAATGGTTGCCACCACAGCAAGGATGGATGAAGCAGAGCACAGAATCAGCGATATAGAAGATAAAATTATGGAGAATAATGAAGCAGATAAAGGAAGAAAACAAAAGCAAAAGATCATGATACAAGACTTAGGGAACTCAGTGACTTATTGAAAAGGAATAACACATGAATCATAGGAGTTCCAGAAGGTGAAAAGAGAGAAAAGGGGGCAGAAGGTTAATGTGAGCAAATTATAGTGGAAAACTTTTCTAATCTGTAAAGGACACAGACATAAAAATCCAAGAATGACAGAGAACTCCCATTAGATTTAACAAAAACCAACCATCACCAAGGCATATCATAGTCAACTTCACCAAATACAAAGGAAAGAATTATGAAAGCAGCAAAGGAATAAAAGTTCTTAAACCATAAGAGAAGGCAGATCAGGTTCACAGCAGATCTACCCACAGAAACTTGGCTCGCCGGAAAAAACTGGCAGGATATATTCACTGCGCAGAATTGAAAAAATTTGCAGCCAAGATTTTATTATTATTATTATTTTTTTTTAATTTTGTTTTTATTTTTTTTAATTTACATCCAAATTAGCATATAGTGCAACAATGATTTCAGGAGTAGATTCCTTAGTGCCCCTTACCCCTTTAGTCCATCCCCCCTCCCACAACCCCTCCAGTAACTCTCTCTGTTTGTTCTCCATATTTATGAGTCTCTTCTGTTTTGTCCCCCTCCCTGTTTTTATATTATTTTTGTTTCCCTTCCCTTATGTTCATCTGTTTTGTCTCTTAAAGTCCTCATATGAGTGAAGTCATATGATTTTTGTCTTTCTCTGACTAATTTCACTTAGCATATATACAAAGGAGTATTACCCAGCAATCAAAAAGCATGAAATCTTGCCATTTACAACCATGTGGATGGAACTGGAGGGTATTATGCTAAGAATTTTTTATCCAGCAAGGCTGTCATCCAAAATAGAAAGAGAGATAAAGAATTCCCCCAGACAAACAAAATCTAAAAATGTTTTTGACCACTAAACAAGCCCTGCAAGACATTTTAAGGGGGGACTCTTGAGTAGAGAAAAGACAAAATAAAACAAAACAAAACAAAAAAGACCAAAATCAACAAAGACTAGAAAGGACCAGAGAACGTCATCAGAAACATCAACTCAACAGGCAACACAATGGCACTAAATTTATAATTTTTGGTACTCACTCTAAATGTCAATGGACTAAACGTTCCAATCAAAAGACATAGGGTATGTATCTGAATGGATAAGAAAATAAGACCCATCTATATGCTGTTTACAAGAGATCCATTTTAAACCTAAAGACACAAGCAGACTGAAAGTTAGGGGATAGAGAACCATCTATCATGCTAATGGTCATCAAAAGAAAGCTGGAGTAGCCATTCTTATATCAGACAAGCTGGATTCTAAAAGACTGTAACAGGAAATAAAGAAGGGCATTATATCATAATTAAGGGGTCTATCCAACAAGAAGATCTAACAACTGTAAATATGTATGCCCCCCAATGTGAAAGAATCCAAATATGTACATCAATTAATCACAAACATAAAGAACTCATTGATAATAATACCATAATAGTAGGGGAGTTCAACACCCCACTTACACCAATGGACAGATCATGTAAACAGAAAATCAATACGGAAACAATGGCTTTGAATGACATACTGGACCAGATGGACTAAATAGATATATTCAGAATATTTTACCCTAAAGTAGCAGAATACACATTCTTCTAAAGTCCACAAGGAACATTCTCTAGAATAGATTACATATTGGATTACAAATCATCACTCAACAAGTACAAAAAGACAGAGATCTTGTCTTGCATATTTTCAGACCACCATACTATGAAACTCAAAATCAACCACAAGAAAAAATTTGGGAACCATGAATACTTGGAGATTAAAGAACATCCTACTAAAGAATAAATGGGTTAGCCAAGAAATTAAAGACAAAATTAAAAAGTGGTAGCCAATGCAAATGATTACATGACAGTTGAAAACCTCTGGGATACAGCAAAACGGACAAAAGAGGGAAGTATATAGCAACCCAGGCCTTCCTAAAGAAGGAATAAAAGTCTCAAATACACAACCTAAATTTAAACCTAAAGGAGCTGGAAAAAGAACAGTAAATAAAGCCCAAACCAGCAAAAGAAGGGAAAAGATTAGAGCAGAACTCAATACTAAATTGAGTAAATTAAAAAAAAACAAAAACAAAAACAAAACAGTTGCACAAATCAATGAAACCAGGAGCTGGTTCTTTGAAAGAATTAACAAAGTTGATAAACACCCAGCCATATTTAGCAAAAAGAAAAAGGAAAGGACCCAAATAAATACAATAATAGGTGAAAGAGGAGAGATCACAACCAGCACTACAGAAATGCAAATAATAATAAGAGAATGTTATGAGCAATTATATGTCAACACATTGAGCAATCTGGAAGAAATGGACAAATTCCTAGAAACATATAAACTACCAAAACTGAAACAGGAAAAAATAGAAAATTTGAACAGATCCAGAACCAGTAAAGAAATTGAATCAATAATTAAAAATCTCCCAACAAACAAGAGTTGAGGGCTGGATGGCTTTTTCCAGGGGAATTCTAACAAACATTTAAAGAAGAGTTGACACTTATTCTTTTAAAGCTGTTCCAAAAAATAGAAATGGAAGGAAAACTTCCAAACTCATTCTATGAAGCCAGCATTACCTTGATTCCAAAACCAGACAAAGACCCACTAAGTAGAAGAACTACAGACCAATTTCCCTTATGAACATGGATGCAAAAATCGTCAAGATACTAGCCAACAAGATACTAGCCAAGATACATTAAAAGAATTATTCACCACGACCAAGTGGGATTTATACCTGGGATGCAGGGTTGGTTCAATATCCACAAAACAATCAATGTGATACATCACATAAATAAAAGAAAGGACAAGAACAACATGATCTTTTCAATAGATACAGAGAAAGCATTGGCAAAATACAGCATCTTTTCTTGATAAATTCCCTCAAGAAAGTAGGGATAAAAGGATCATACCTCAAGATCATAAAAATCATATATGAAAGACCCACCTTTAATTTCATCCTCAAAGGGGAAAGCTCTCAGCTTTCTCAGCTAAAGTCAGGAACATGCCAGGGATGTCTACTCTCACCAGTTATTCAACATAGTATTAGAAGTCCTAGTCTCAGCAATCAGACAACACAAAGGAATAAAAGGCATCCAAATCAGCAAGGAGGAAGTTGAATTTCACTCTTCACAGATGGCATGATACTCTATATGGAAAACACAAAAGACTCACAAAAAAACTTCTAGTCCTGACAGATGAATTCAGCAAAGTCACAGGACATAATATCAATGTACAGAAATTGGTTACATTTCTATTAACCAATAATGAAGAAACAGAAAGAGATATCAAGGAATCAATCCCATCTACAATTGCTCCAATAACAATAAAATACCCAGGAATAAACCTAACCAAAGAGATAAAAATCTGTATGTTGAAAAACATAGGAAGCTTAGTAAAGAAATTGAAGACACAAAGAAATGGAAAAATATTCCATGCTCATGGATTAGAAGAACAAACATAATTTAAATGGTTATACTATTCAAAGAAATATACCCATTCAATAAAATCCCAATGAAAATAGCACCAGCACTTTTCACAGAGCTATACTAAAATTTCTGTGGAACCACAATAGTCCACGAATTACCCAAGTAATGCTGAAAAAGAAAACCAAAGCTTAAGGCATCACAATTGTGGACATCAAACTGTGTTACAAAGCTGTAATCATCAAGACATTATGGTGCTGGCACAAGAACAGACACAGATCAATGGAACAGAATAAAGGACCCAGAAATGGACCCACAAATGTATGCCAATTGATCTTTGACAAAGCAGGAAAGACTATCCAATGGATAAAAGACAGTCTCTTTAGCAAATGGTGTTGAGAAAACTGGACAGTGACATGCAGAAGAATGAACCTGGACCACATTTTTACACCATAGACAAAAATAAACTCAAAATGAATGAAAGACCTAAACGTAAGACAGGAAGCCATCAAAAACATACAGGAGAAATCAATCAACAACCTTGTTGACCTTGGCTGCAGCAACTTCTTACTTGACATGTATCCAGAGTAAAGGGAAACAAAAGCAAAAATGAACTGAGACTTCATTGGGGTGCCTGAGTAGCTCAGTCAGTTAAGTGGCTGACTTCAGCTCAGACCATGATCTCACAGTTTGTGGGTTTGAGCCCCGTGTTGAGCTCTGTGCTGACAGCTCAGAGCCTGGAGCCTACTTCAGATTCTGTGTTTCTATCTTTGCCTTTTCCCCACTCATGTTCTGTCTGTCTGTCTGTCTCTCTCTCAAAAATAAATAAACGTCAAAAAATTAAAAACTGAACTATTGGGACATCACCAAGATAAAAATATTCTGTACACAGCAAAGGAAACAATCAGCAAAACCAAAAGGCAACCAACAGATGGGAGAAGATCTCTGCAGACATATCAGATAAAGGGTTAGTATCCACTATAAAGAACTTATCAAACTCAATACCCGAAAACAAATAATCCAATGAAGAAATAGACAAAAGACATGAATAAACACTTTTCCAAAGAAGACATTCAGATGGCTAATAGACACATGAGACAATGCTCAAAATAACTCACCATCAGGGAAATACAAATCAAAACCACAACGAATACCACCTCACACATTTCAGAATGGCTAAAATTAACAAACAGGCAACAACAAATGTTGGTGAGGATGTGGAGAAAGAGGAATTCTTTTGAACTGCTGGTGGGAATGCACATTGGTGCAGCCACTTTGGGAAACAGTGTGGAGGCTCCTCAAAAAATTAAAAGCAGGACTACCCTATGACCTAGCAATTGCACTAATAAGTATTTATCCAAAGGATACAGGAGTGCTGATTCAAAGGGGCACAAGCACCTCAGTATTTATAGCAGGGCTATTGACAATAGCCAAAGTATGGAAAGAGCCCAAATGTCCGTTGACTAATGAATGGATAAAGAAGATGTGGTGTGTGTGTGTGTGTGTGTGTCTTTACACACACACACACACACACACACACACACACACACACACACACAGAATGGAATATTACTAGACAATCAAAAAGAATGATATCTTGCCATTTGAATAACGTGGATGGAACTAGAGTGTATTATGCTAAGCAAAATAAGTCAGCCAGAAAAATACAAATATCATATGATTTCACTCATATGTGGAATTTAGGAAACAAAACAGATGAACATAAGGGAAGGAAAAACAAGATAAAAATAGAGGGAGGCAAGCCATAAAAGACTCGTAAATACAGAGAACAACTTGAGGTTTCCTGGAGAGTTGGGGATCGGGGATGGGCTAAATGGGTGAAGGGCATTAAGGAGGGCCCTTGTTGGGATGAGCACTGGATGTTACATATAAGTGATGAATTACTAAATTCTATTCCTGAAATCAAAATGAGAGAGAGAGAGAAAAAACTGATATCTTGGGGTTTCTTTCATCTTTATTATCTTTCTGTGTGTTTGTTAAGTCACTCCCAAAGTAAAGTTTTGCAATGTCTGCAATAAAACAAAAAAAGAAAAAGAAAAAAAATAACACAACAACAACAACAACAACAACAACAACAAAACAAACCCTTATCAAACACAACACCAAAAACAAAATAATCCAGTTAAGAAGTGGGAAGAATACATGAGTAGAAATTTATCCAAAATACACATACATATGGCTAACAGACAACTGAAAAGATGCTCAACATCACTCATTATCAGGGAAAAACAAATCAAAAATCAGGTTTCTTTCACATGGTTTCAAGTGGGGAAAAAGTACAATGTGTCACATTTGTCCCCATCCCTCCATCCTACCTGCTATTCAGCAGATACAAAGGTAAAATTTAGTGGAATCACTGAGGGATATAATCTATGAACTTTCTGATGGTCAGACATTACCATTTTCTTTGGGACTTCTCTACTCTCATTTCACTATCCAGTTGGCTTCTAAACAGTTTTTTCTCTGTTGTATTTATTTTATTTTTGTTGTTTTTAAATTAGAGATCAAGATACAAAGGGTAAGTTGTTCCAATAGCAAGTATACAAGTATACAATATGATAAATACAAATATTTGTTTCCATTCATTGAGGAAAGCATTTAGAGCTGAAATGTAGAATTTATACCTAATAACAACTGGATTAAAGGGTATGTGTAGTAGCCCCTGTTCACTACAGCTGCTTATATTTAAGTGAGAAAACAGTACAATGGAGTAAGGGCAATTAATTAATATTATAAGTGAATAGAGCAGTTAGAATACAACAATTAATGTAATATGTGTTAAACTGAAAAGGCAGGATGGAAGAACACAAATTAATGCAATCAAGTAAACTCTGGAAACTTCCATATATGTGTCTTTGTCCTATAAGAAATAGTTGAAAGCACATAAACTGTATATTCTGAAAGCTTTACTTTTTAATGTTTATTTATTTGAGAGAGAGAGTGCATGAGTTGGGGAGAGGCAGAGAGAGAGAGAGAGAGAGAGAGAGAATCTGAACTGTCAGCACAGAGCCTGATGTGGGGCTTGAACTCGTGAGCATGAGATCATGACCTGAGCTGAAGTCCAATGATTAACTGACTGAGACACCCAGTGGCCCCTATTCTGAAAGTTTTCAATGCTGAAAACAATAAAGCAATTAATATGTTTTGTTCTTAAATAAATTGTAAATATTAAAGCATAATCTATAATTGGTTTTAAAAGCAAGGAAAGTTTGAAAGTTATGAGGACATGGTCTTACTTTGAACATTCCATTTTGTTGTCTCTAACAGTGTTCTTTCATTAGACAAAGGAAGAATATTATAGATGATTATACATATTAAAGAGGAATTCTAGCCACTTGCCAAAAATTTATGGATTGTATTATTAAATACTCTCAGGTGCTAAGTAGCAGAAATATTGTTCATTGAACTCCAGGGACTGTTTTTTATAGGCCTATATGATGTTTCAGATTTCAGGAAGAAAAAAAGTAACACAATAAAAGCTTTAATAGCTGTTCAACTCCTAGGTGGTTTTAAAAGGAAAAAAAAAATGTCATAGAAAAGAGTCCAAATACACAGTAATGAGATATTAAATGTGCCTAAAAGAATTATGAACTGTTTGACTTTGCAGAATAAGTATAATGTCTGTGTCAAATGGAAACAAACACTTTAGAAACAAAGTTTCGTTTAGAAATAGAGTTATTTCTCTGACAAATAAAGGAATGATACATTATCAAAGTCAACTTATTTTGTTATTTAATGTTAATTAATATGAATTAATTCATTGAATTTGCTTTATTCAATTATAAACTACTGATTACCAGTATGTATCTTCTATAATAAGCAATTTACATGAAAACAGTCAAAAAACTAGACCTTCCATGAATCCTGAGCTCAATTCCTAAGCACGAAGCCTATTAGTGGGTATCAAACCTATAAAATACAAATAGACATAGGATATTAAACACAAAAGGTTAATATTAAATTTCATTGGGATTTCAAATGATTAAGAATATACTAGAAAACATAAATAAAAGTTGTCTAACCCACATTCTTCCACCTCCTGCTTTTCACATTTCAATTTTTCTCCAGAAAAAAACAAAACCATGTTTTATGTAAAATTGTCCCTCCCTTTCTAAACATGGTGAATCTACAGGTGGTCAGCTCATTCAAAATGGGACTGCCCTTTCCTGGAATTTTTGGACGTGACATATATTTCATGTGGTGGAAACTACTGTATGTAAAACACAGGAGATAAGAAATATAGCAGTTGTCTCCTTAAACATCTTGCAAGCAAGAAAACAAAAGACTTACACCTTTAAAGTGACAAAAAAGGAAAAAAAAATCTGTCATTCTAAAAATCAAATGTGAATGAAAAAGACTGACACACATAAAGTTAGAGGATTCACTGACAAAGACTATACTCCCCAAAAAACTGTTAAGAGAAGTTCTTCAGGGAAAATGAATATAATATGGGTTGAGCCAGTTAAGGACTCCTACAGGTAGTTAATACACACTCCTCCATTAATCATATCTGTGGTACAGCACCATACAGTGGGGAGGAAACCCCCAACTCCCAGCTTTTCTCTGAGGAGTGGAATGTTTGGATCACACATACAGCACCCCAGATGTTCAGGCTTCCACCTGAGTATGGGAGTACTACAAAACTACAGGAAACAAACACTCCTCACAGGAGTGAGTGAAAGGGCTAGTGATGACACCCTATGACATTTCTCTCCCACTAGCTCCAACAATAAAACCAAGCCTCTTATCTCTCTCTCTGGAAAGAGCTTGTCCACACATTCAGTGTCCCAATGTGTGGCTGCCACCCAAGGGCTAAGCCCTCAATCACCTATTTATGAGACCTGACAAGGCTCAGTATTCACAAGTTCCTCAGGAAAACACAAAATCAAAAAGTGGTTTTATTTGTGTGCAAAGCACTCTCAGTGACTATTCCTTCTAGCTCAGCAAAGAGTGAGTGCACAAAAAACAGCCCGTTCCTATTTTCTTTCTGGTAGGGACTTGATTGCACATGTAACATCCTGACTTTCCCAGCTACGTTTGGAGGTTGTACTTCCATTAGCGTTCATCATTGAGCTGAAGGAGCAGACAATTAACAGTTATCTGAGAGCCTCGACAGACATGTGGACATTCCCCATAACTTTAGGACACTGATGGATCTTGGCACACCCTCAAATACTGAGAGTCGCTAAGAACAAACACGGTGACTTGGATAATCACAAGGGTTTTACAGGTAACTGATATCTCAGGCCAGGTTGACTGATGAGATTCATCTCCTACTTGAAATAATATGCTAAGACTGGTAGAGTGACTGTCTTATCAAATTCATAGAGATGAATACACAGAGTCAAATTAAAAACAAACAGGGGAATATATTCCAAGAAAAACAAGATAAAACTCCAGATATCAACCTTAATAAATCAGAAATAATGGTTTCACTTAATAGTTCAAAGTAATGGACATAAAGATACTCACTGAGTTGAGAAAAGCAATTCTTGAACAGTGAAAATTCCAACAAAGAGAAAATATAAAAGGCATGAAACAAAAATCATAGAGCTGAATAATAATAGAACTGAAATATTTGATGGAGAGTTTCAATAGTAAACTAGATCAAGTGGAAGAGGGGATAATAAACTTGGAGACAGGGTAGCAGAATTCATCCAATCAGAAGAATAAAAAGAAAAGAAATAATAATAAAGAGTAAAGATATTTTTAAACAGGACATCATCAAGTTAACACATTACATATTACATTACATATATTCCAACTAGAGAAGAGAAAGAGGCAGAAAGCTTGTTCAAAGACATAATGACTGAAAACTGTTCTAACCTGGGGAAAGAAAGAGATGTACAGATCTTGGAAACCCAACAAATTCCAAATAAGATGAATCTAAAGGAACTCACAAGGAGACCTTTATAATTAAATTGTGGGATGCCTAGGTGGCTCAATCAATTGAGCATCCAACTTTTGATTTTGGCTCAGGTCATGATCCTAGGGATGTGGGATGGAGTCCAACATTGGGCTCCATGTTAAGCATGGAGACTGCTTAAAATTCTCTCTTTCTCTCCCTCTTCCCCTCTCCCCAACTCATGCTTTCTCTCTCTCTCTCTAAAAAAGAGTAAAAAAAAGAAAAAAGAAGTTGGAGAACCCAAGTAAATGGAAGGATATCCAGTGTTCATGGATTGGAAGAAGTCATGTCATTTGTTTACACAACCCAAAGCATTCTATAATTCAATGCAATCCCTGTCAAAATTCTAATGTTTTCACAAAAGTAGAAAAAAAAAATCTTAAAATGTGTATGGAACCACAGAAGTTTCTGAATAGCCAAAGCAATCTTGAGGAAGAAGAACAAAGCTGACAGCATTACACTTTCTGATTTCAAATGTATCTAAAAAAACTTAGTAATAAAGAGTATAGTATTGCAATAACAAGACATATAAATCAAAGGAGAAAAAGGAATGTCATAATAAACACATGCATTATGGTCAGTTAAATTTTGACAAAGCTGCCAAGAATAGAGAGTGGGGAAAGGATAGTCTCATCAATAAATGGTATTGGATAAGTTTGATATCCATATGCATGTTATTGAAATTGGACTCCTCTCTTAATCCATACACGAAAATCAACTCAAAATAAAGACTTGAATATAAGACCTGAAATGATAAAACTCCTAGAAGAAATTGTAGGGACTAAGTCCCTTGACATTGGTGCCAATGATTTTTTTGTGTTTGACACCAAAAGCACAAGCAACAAAATCAAAAAGAAACATAAGACTACATTAACCTAAAAAGTTTCTGCATAGCAAAGGAAACCATCAACAAAATAAAAAGCAACATTGGGAATGAAAATATTTGGAAACCACGTATCCAATAAGGAATTAATAGTCAAAATAGACAAAGAACTCAAACAACTTAACAGCAAAAACAAACAATTTACCCAAGCAAAAAGTGGGCAAAATATCTTAATTATTTTTCACCAAAAAAAAAAAGACATACAAATGGCCAATGGATACATGAAAAGGTGCTCAAAATCACTAATCATCAAGGAAACGCAAATCAAAACCATAATAAAATGTTACCTCACATCTGTTAGAATGTCCATTCTCAAAAAGATAAGAGATAACAAATGCTGACAAGGATGTGGGGAAAAGGGAATCTCACACACTGTTGGTGGGAATGTAAATTGGCATGGTCACTATGGAAAGCAGTATGGAGGTTTCTCAAAACAGTAAAAACAGATCTACCATATAACCCAGCAATCACACTTCTGGGTATAGATACAAAGGAAATGAAATTATTATATCAAAGAAATTCCATGTTCATTGAAGCATTATTTACAATAGCCATGGTATGGAAATAACCTAAATATTGGATAAATGGATAAAGAAATTATGGTACGCAAATACAATGGAATATTATCCAGCTTTATAAAGAAATCCTACCATTTGTGGCAACATGGATGAATCTAGAGGGCATTGTGCTAAGTGAAATAAATCAGTTATAGAAAGACAAATACTTCATGATATCGCTTATATGTGGAATAACACATGGGGGGAATATGTAAAGAATAGAAAGAAAACAAAATAATTGAACTCATAGAAACAGTAGAATGGTGGTTACCAGGGCTGGGTGGTGGGGGAAATGAGGAGTGGTCAGTCCAAGGGTACAAACTCTGAGTTATAAGATGAATAAGTTCTGAGGATCTAACATATAACACGGTGACTATAGTTGATAATATTGTATTACATAATTGCTAAAAGAGTATAACCTAAATGTCACACACACAATAAAAGGTAACTATGTGAGGTGATGAATATGTTACCTAACTTGGTTGATTGTGGGATTCCTTTTACAATGCATACATATATGAATGAATCATGTATAATATATTATTATCTTATTTGTCAGTTATACCCCAGGGAAGCTAAAAACTAAACTAGAGAATTCTCACTTGGGGGAGTTTCTCTACTGTGATGCAATTTGCACATCATCCTGAAAGGGGAGATGGGAGTATGGAACACTGATATGCTATTACCAAAAGTTATAATCTGTCCCTGATCCAGATACCTCATATATCCTTTCAGGATAGTGTCAATAAAAAAGGTCATTACAAATTTAGGAACTGCAAGGCTAAAGACAAAAATGTATAAAAACAAAGTGATATACTTATTAAATTTGTTTTGACATAAGTATAATTTAGCGATTATGAAACTACTTCACATATATTCTAGATATAAGCAAATACATAAATAAATTGTACACACTGGACACCAATGTCAAAAAAAAAACACATTACAAAGAGGCAACAAACTCTGTGATGCTGGATTAAAATTGGACATATCACAATGGACTCATATCTATGTAACTGTACTTCGAGATAATGGAGACAGGGAAAGAAAAAAAAACATAGGTAAGTGTATACACATCACATTGGTCAGAATACCTACATACATTTCTTAGTTCTGTCCACCGAGAGACCCTAGAAAATAGTAAAATCAAAGTAACAACAAGCATTCCAATGCTCAGATCTTGTTTTGTAAATACAACTTCTTGTTGGCTTTTTGGGCTCCAATGGCTCCTTGGAGAAATGGGTGATCACAGACCTGGGCAGGGAAACTACAAAATACTCCTGGAGGGTCTTGCAGCAAAATAAAAAAAAGTAATAATAAGAAGAAGAAGAAGAAGAGGAGGAGGAGGAGGAGGAGAAGTAAATGTTGTTAAATAGAAAAAAAGAAAGAAAGAAAAAGGACACAGAGATAAAAAGCTCCTAATTGCCAAAGGTGAAAAAAATTGATCAAGAAAATAAATAATATATTGAATTATGACACAAAGAATAAAACAAATATCTATGAGTATACTGACTTAAATGAGATACAGGAGAAATAAATAAGCTAGGGGAAAAGACTGAATTTTCTTTACAGAAGAATCCCAACATATAACCCAAATATTTATACATATATGTGTAATGAAGGGAAGAAATAAAAAATCACCATTAGAACACCACAGTAATAATTGTTGCAGGCAAGAACCACTAATGAATGCTAATAGAAATATGCAAAATTTAAGAAGAAACAGGATATTTACATAGTTCCAAAGACTGTACCTCAAAATATTTAATTTCTGTGGTTGTTTTAACATATTTTGACAAATACTTCGATACTTGGCCTTACAGCAAGTGGAGCTAAATTTGTCTCCCCTTAATTATGATCTAAGTAGACTTGGTGACTCACTTCTAGTGAGTAGAGAATGGAAATGAAAAAGCAGTAACTACAATGTCAAGATCTGCAGACACCATGCGAATTGAGTGCTCAAAGTAAACATCACTAACAAAAGTGAAGGATATCATGTACCTGCTGATATGATGTAATGACAAAGGTATTATGCCACGTAATATTTCTTCGAAAAATGTACTACCAGTTGATAATGAGAATGTATGAGGCAAACAAACATGTGGGAACATTTTACAAATTAACTGGGCAGTATTCTTCAGAAGGCCAAGGTCATAAAAAGAAGAAAAGACTGATAAACTGTCAGAAAACAAAGTTAACTAAAGAGATATGATGACAAAACACAATATGGAATCTTGTTTGATTCCTGAAACAGAAAAAAAAATTATTGTAAATATATTATTGTAACAATTGCTAAAATTTAAAAACTTTTAAAATTTAGTTAGCAGTATGCATATTATATATTGCATGTATATTGTATCAGTATGAATAAATGTACATAAATGTACCCTGATTATGTAAGCTAGTAACACTAGGGGGAGGTGGTTGTAGGATATACAGGAACTCTCTGTGATGTCTTTTTATCTCTTCTGTAATCAAACAAGTATTCAAAACAAGTTTTCAAAAGTAGGTTTAGTAATTCTCAAATGCAAAGTAAAATAAAGCTTATAGATGATTTAGAAAAATACAAGAATATTTGTTAAAACAAAAATTGTGTCTTACTGATCTCTATTTCTGGACACCAGATTGTAATGCGGCACATAAAGAACAAACATGATAAAGGGAGTTACTAATTATTTAAATGAATGTTTGAATGCTTCATATCACTATTTTGTTTATAGCTAATATCAAAAATTTAGTTTATTCTCAAATAAATCAATAATTTTGTTTTAACAGTAAGCTATACATGATCATGAAAATTTCTATACAAATGGTTGTCAAAACCGTCACCTCCATGAGCTCAGTTTCACCTTGATCTAATACTGCCTAGTACGGGATATGTTGGCAGGTACAAGATAGAAAAGAATTATATTTTCTACACCTCACTAAATCAAAACTTTATATAAGTTTTCTAACCTCTTTTTTTGCCTGTATAAGATCATTTTTTGGTAAGGTAGTACAACTGACATCTTTTGAAGCTAAGTAATGTCTTTTATCTTATTGTGTATCTTTACTTGTGCATTGACTAAATCATATACTAACTTTGAAAGGCAAAAGAAAAAAAAAAAGACTACATCTTCATCTCTCCTGTAAGAACAATTTATCCATGAAATTTCAAGGTCTTGTTCACAAAATCAATGTCTTCATGAATAACTTGGGACATCACTAGTTTCCACAGAAGATCAAGGCTATTGATGAAAAATTAATTTGAATTTAATAAGACAGAACAACAACAACAACAACAACAACAACAAAGAAAACGCTACTTTTATGGGCTCTTTGAGAGGTACCATTTAAAATGATAATCTTTGGTCATTCAGGTGTAATATTTAACCATCTGTTATGAGGTCAGCAATTTTATTCATCTCAAGGCATATATATTACATCATATCAGAAAACTGAGTATATTGTCTTTAAATTTATATCAAAATTAAAACCAATGTTTAGATATCACCAGTATAATTTCCATGAGAATCATATAGCAATTAAACTGCATATTTAGGCAATACAGATAAATTAGTGTTCATTCTTTCTGTTTCCCATCTGGGATTGATACATTATGTCACTTGGCATTACATGAATGTCAGCTGTTGTATTTGCACAATACGCTTTTTTGCTCTTATCTGTGCCTTTCTAGACATTTTTAAATTTTACATTGTAAAAAATGTGTCTGATCAGGAAAACAGAGAAGTGTGTTTGAAATGAATAATCTTTAAACACTTTTTAAAAAACGGCTAATATTTCACTCAACTCACATTGTTTTTCTCAATGAATGTATGTTTGACATGAAATACTTCAAACATTAAAACACTAGCCATAGTGAATCTTCAAGACGTAATGTGCCAACTAGGAATTCAATACAGATTTTCTATACTATTTATAAATCAAAAATACTAAAATTTTACAACAATCCATAAAGCAAATACATAATACTTAATTCATCTCCTGAAAATCTGTATTTCTGAATTAATTTTAGTTGTCCTCTGTATTATCAAGAATGTATTTATGATGAGATCATTAGTTGTATTTTGGATTAATGACTATAATTTATGAATCTCCTTCCTCTTCTAAAAGTCAGGTGCACCCAAAGTGCTAAGAAATAGAGTATTTGCAATTAAATAAAGTTGTATGTTGAGCTTTGTCATACGGGGTATTCAGGATGATGACTATGGTCAGAATTCTTAATCCAAAGCCATCATCACCTTCATAGGCTACAGCAGAACTTGCTAAACACTAAAGACACATCAGGTACACAGCACTTTTACTGTCAAAATGTCTTTGCCTCCAATTCTCTGGTCATCTCCTCTCATGACTTGGCTGGGACACGGGTCAGCTAATACTTGCTGTTGCACATACATGCTATGAGATAGTATAGCAATAATGGAAAATGGGGAAAAATCTCCCAGAGGATGGAACCAGGGGCCACAGAGGATGATGGACAAAGGAGCATCTGTCTAACAACAGAAACAGGACTGAAGTAGGAAGTCCCCCAATTTACTCTGTCTCCCACAATTTGACTTGCTACCGAGAAGTGAATATGTCTTCCACTTGTCACCCTTCACATAACCTTTTTTGTGACTTCAGCTCAATCTTTTGACTTAGTCATTCACAGGCTGAATCAACCACTGGTGAATCCATGCCCTGTCAGAATTACAGTTTAGTTAAGTTCTCTGACACAGTTTCAATATGTGAAAAATAGGTGTGATAATATATAATTTTCCAGGTTGTAAAGTTCAGAGAAAAAGCTATGCATGTAAACACTAAGCCCAATATGTGTCATTCAGTTTCAAAAATACGTTTCATTATCACTATTATAAAAATAATATCCTTCGCTCAGTTGATCAAAACAATGTGCTCCTTATAAACCATTATCTTAAAAATAAAAATTACCCAGCCCATGGTACCTGGATGTCTCAGTTGGTTGAGTGTCTAACTTTTGATTTTGGCTCAGGTCATAATATTACTTTGTGAGATTGAGCCCCACGTCTGACTCTGCACTGAGAGTGCGGAGCCTGCTTGAGATTCCCTGTCTCCTCTCTCTGCCCCTCCCTTGCACTCTATTTCTCTCAATCTCTCTTTCTCAAAATAAATAAATATTTTTTTAAAAAATTGCCCAGGCCATTTGTCTTGTAGATGAAAGATCTAATGAAAAAAGTGGTTTTAAAACTTAACATTTTTTAATGTTTATTTTTGAGAGATAGATTGACAGAGCATGAGTGGGGGACGGTCAGAGAGAGATGGAGACATAGAATCTGAAGCAGGTTCCAGGCTCTGAGCTGTCAGCACAGAGCCTGACATGAGCCTCAAACTCATGAGCTGTGAGATCATGACCTGAGCCGAAGTCAGAAATTTAACCATCAGAGCCACTCAGGTGCCCCTACAACTTAAAATTTTACAAATAGGATTAGTTGTGAAAAACAAAAACGCTTTATAAAAACTATCAATATTTTGCCTAACCATTTATGCAAGAACTTATATGTCATTAATAATTTATCTGTGTTACCACAGAATGTTATTAATAATTAGAGTCTATATATCTATATCTATATCTATATCTATCTATGCACACACACACACACACACACACACACACACACTTGTTTAAGTGGAGGAAGTGGGTGTCATCTTAGGAACTGAAGCACTCCTTTCACATAGCTCTTATGTACATACAGATTTGTTCATCTGTGTTCTGAGAAACTATTGTACAAAACTAAAATTTTCATGATCTTGCACCTACACACAATCCCCATTCCAGCTATGTCCCAGAACTTCCCCCTCTGTGGTGCTAACAAATAGATATAATCCTTCTATAATTCTTCTGTTCATTTTCATGTGTGTTAATTCTAATGCAAAGGCATAATAAGAGACTTCCATTGTTGAGTTGACTGGAATGAAAAATACACAGTGCAACCTTGAGTGAAAATTTGAAATCTATTTGTTCAGTTTCCTGGACTCTCATGGTTCTGTTTGAAAGAATATAATGCACTTTAGTTCCACCTTCTCTCTCTCCACAAAGCATATTCTTCTCTTCAAACATTCTGGCTGTTTGTTTTGAATTTATAACACTACCAAAAAATTGCACCTATTTCTATGACCTAAATATACAATTCATCCTCTCTTTCATACATTAGCTTTCCTTTTCATCCTGCTTTTTTTACATGTCAACATCTACTTGTGGTAAATATGTTCTTTATTATTTTTATGCTTTTTGAGATTATAACTCACATCCACTTAAAGCTAAGATGGCAATATGCTCAGATTTTGGTGTTCTCAGTCAAAAGAGGAGGGTCGTGAGCCTGAAAAAGAGAACTCCTTCTGTCATTAAATACTTAATGAGGGTCTAGTATGTGCCTCTCTATGTGGCAAAAACTGATGTGGTCTTTTTTGCTTTTCATGGAGACTGTGGTCTGCCAGTATAAATAGACATGTGTGTCAAATATAACACAATTAATTCTGTTGATTCCTTCAACACACACTGAATATTCACTATTTATCAGGCACATTCAAAATGTTGTAGATGTAGAAGTGACCAAACACAAACCAAATTTACCTGTTGCCATTAAATTTATACTTAGTTGTGATGTCTCAAAACAACGAAAATACATAAAATATGTGGTGATAAGCAATGAGAAGAAAAGGAAGAAATGGAGATAAAACATGAAAGGTGCCAATTGGGGGGCTGACTTAATTATATCTTTTTCTGGAAGGTTCCCCCCATATGGTCACTATTGAGCTAGGGCATAAAGGAATAATTGGAAAAATGTTGGAAAGAAAGGAAAGAAGCCTTCCAGGCAGGAGGATCACATGTTAACAATGTCTTGTGGCCAAAGATGATACAACTTCTCAGAAGAACAAAAAGTTCCTTGTGGTGGGGGAGAAAGAAAAGTATGAGAATTCCATCATCTAGTCATTCTGACTGTAAACACTAAGCATCAATGGTGGATATTCTGCTCATTCCCTTACTGTATGTAGGTGTGCATCAGACTGCTACAGACCTCTTTTGTAACTGTCCTTCCATCACTGACATGAATAACAAAGTTGAGACTGTATGTCTAAGGTCAGCTACTCCATTTCAATTGCTCCTGTAATTCTGCTTTCTGCATTGTAAAGAGGTCAAGTGCTAGAGTTAGACTGGGTGGTCTTTGTGTAATATTTATTAGCCCTGTGACTTGGACAAACGACTATTTCAGAGCTTCATTTTACTCACCTATGAAAGGAAAGCAATAATGCTATCCATTACATAGTGTTGTGAGATTAATATGACAGTGTCATGTGAGATGATGCATTTAGCACAATTCTGGGATGATAATCAAGCATTCAGAGATTTGTGATTTTTAATGAAAATAATAATAGGGATAATCCCTTACTATAACAGAATCAACGTGACATATGGACTTTAGGTGATCTAACTTTCACAAACAACCTACATTCTCTGTCGCTCCTTGAATTACAGACAGAGATTTGAGAGGTTTTATTGGCTTAGTAGATAAAACATAAATCTTTCAGATATATTATTACCTGGAATATTATCCCTTTTGTGGCTGTTTCTTGACTCTAAAATATCTCTCTATTTCTTCCTGGGATAAAATTGCCTGCTAATGAAAACAATACTCTCTTATTTAGCAGTGCCTACAATAGTGAGGAGGAGAGACTCCTAATTTAAGAAGGCCTCAGGACTGCTAGGTAGATAACTAATGGCTTTTTTTCCAACTTTCTTTGTAGTGGTTTTGTTCCATCCTTGACAATGAAGATTCTTGCATAATTAACACTCAGATTAATATATTCCTACATGAGTGAAACAATGCTCAAATTTTATTTAGTAGAGTATCATTACAGCTCCAAACAGAAGTGACCAAATAAATAAATAAATAAGTAAATAAGGGATCATGAGTTATTCTTAGGAACAAAATTAGGAACCTTCTGTGGCCATAATGACAGTGATTTCTACTATTAAGTTTTAATAAGCCAATCATTTTAAATTTAAGTGATACATATAAACAAGATGTCAGTAAAACTGTCCCATTATTTTGATGAGAAATTAAGAAAGACATATATCATGCACTATCACACTATTTCATAAAAGCAGTATTTTTTTACTCTTTATGACATTCAATTTAAACATTATGCATGCATAGAATTCCACATCTCTTTCTAGAAGAAATGAGATATTCATTTTAAATGGCTAGGGTATAAATGCAAGGTCAAGTTGGTGCCAAATCAATCTGAGGGTTACCGGATCTATTATTTGAAAGTGGTGCTTGATATTTCTTACCTTAGGTGGTGGAATTGGCTTTCCTTATGAGCGAAGAAATCTCTATCTAGTTACAGTAATACCTCTAATTTACTGATTTTATTTTGAAGATGAATTTGATGTAAAATACACATAATTGGATTAAATGATTGAAACTATCCTGCTCCTTCTGAGAAAATAACCATCTTAAGTAAATAACATCCCTTGTGTAAGATTGAACAAAACATTAATACTCTTTCCAATTATTTTGGGAATGTTGATTATAAAGTAAGAAGACTTAAAAAAAACCCACTATTGAAAGTATATATCTGAATACATATTATTCCCTTTGAAATAGTTCATGAGAGATGCTGTATTTTCCCATGATGCCACCTGGCTCAAAATAAATTTTGAACATGTTTTCACTGTTGTTACCATAGTATATGATTCAATGCAGGAATTAGAAATATGTGTTTTGTGGGATACTCTAATATGTTGACACAATCTAAAAACATTTAGAGTTCACATTCAATAAATATTAATGGAAGAAATTGAAAAAGAAGGGTGAATAAAGTGAATTAGGAGGTTGGATAGCATTATTTTTTTTTACCTTTTTAAAAATATTTTTCAATGTTTATTTATTTTTGAGAGAGAAAGAGAGTGAGAGCAGGGGAGGGACAGAGAAAGAGGGAGACTCAGAATCTGAAGCAGGCTCCAGGCTCTAAGCTGTCAGCACAGAGCCCGATGTGGGCTCATACTCACAAACTGCGAGATCATGACCTGAGTCAAAGTCAGATGCTTATCCAACTGAGCCACCCAGGTACCCCTGGATAGCATTATTTTTAATAAAAATAGTATGTGACTTTAAAGCAAAAATAATATTTCTGCATGACTCAGCCATATTTGGAGAAAATAATATCGAGAAAATATTGATTTATTACTGCAGATGTAATTAATATAACTGTATCAAACTAATGTGATTACTACCAAAAACACATATAATGTTTAAATTTATTTGGGTTTATTCTGTAAATATAAACAAATTTTAATCAGATTTATATATACTGACATGAAAGGTTTACAATGGTTTTAATTTTAAGATGATGGATTGAGCATATGTTGAAATCATCTCCTTCTGTTTACTTCAGGTACACTAAAATGACAGCCGATGCATGAAAGTAAGGAGGAGAACTTGCCAGGGTACAAATGGAAGACAATTTCTAACAGAGAAAAAAAGCAGTTAAGCAAACCCCTTAAAAAGTTGAAATTCAGTGGCTTGAATTTAGAATTAATTCAGAACCTTATAGTTAAATTACAATTTGTTCAAATAGCTTGGATCGGGGTCTTGAGGACTGTGCAGGGTTTTGCAGGACTGGAGGGCATATTTATATGCTCAGTAAAAGGCTGGGGAATGTATCTACTCCACAGTTGTGAAACTGGATAGTAGAAACCCTACATTGTCATTACAAGGGACAAAAATAGTATCCCTTGCAAAACTGAAGTTATTATAACAGTGTGGCATTAGTGCTAGAATAGAAATATAAACTAAGAAAGCCAGAAGTAATAATAGCAACAAAAAACCCTCATATATAGTAATTTGATGTATCATGGGAAATCATTGTTAATCTGTTGGGGAAATGATATAATGATCCATAAAAGTTATTGGAAAAGCGATTTATCCATATTAGGTTACAATGAAACTGGATTCTTACTTTGTAGGCTACACAAAGATTTATAGACTTAAATATAAACAAGTATAAAATCTTTAGAAAATAATATATAAGTATCTTTATATCACTAGCACAGGAAAAGGGTCTTTTTAGTCTTTTTTTTTTTTAACATTTATTCATTTTTGAGAAACAGAAAGACAGAGCACGAACGGGGTGGGGGCAGAGAGACAGAAGGAGACCCAGAATCCGAAACAAGCTCCAGGCTCTGAGCTGTCAGCACAGAGCCAGACGCGAAGCTTGGACTCACAAACCCCGAGATCATGACCTGAGATGAGGCTGGACGCTTAACCTACTTAATCACCCAGGCGCCCCAGGAAAAGAATTCTTTTTTTTTTTAAATTTTTTTTTTTTCAACGTTTATTTATTTTTGGGACAGAGAGAGACAGAGCATGAATGGGGGAGGGGCAGAGAGAGAGGGAGACACAGAATCGGAAACAGGCTCCAGGCTCCGAGCCATTAGCCCAGAGCCCGACGCGGGGCTCGAACTCACGGACCGCGAGATCGTGACCTGGCTGAAGTCGGACGCTTAACCGACTGCGCCACCCAGGCGCCCCGAAAAGAATTCTTAAATAAGGCACAAAAGCACAAATCCTAGAGTAAAAGATGAGTGAATTAAGCTACATTTATACAAAGAACAGAAGCTCTTAGTTCATCATTGTTTTGTTCATCAAAAGCACCATAAAGTGAGTGAAAATATACAAGTAGTATATTTTTATAACATGCACATTTTAATAACACATAAACCAAAAACTGTGTAATATTTAGAATACATAATAAAAAATTAAGAGTTCTTAAGAAAACAACTAACAATTCAATACAAAAAATGAACAAGAAACATGAACGTGAAGAGGCATGTGAAAAAACACAATTAGGTATGACCATACATCGACTAAGGAATGCTCAGCCTCTGTAAGGATTATGGAAATACTGATTAAAATGAAAGGTAGATATCTTTTCACTAACAAAAAATAAAATAGCAAAATACCAAAAGTTTGTAAAATTGTGGAGCAATTTCATCCACAGGAGATTATAAACACTTTTCACAATTAATTAACTTTTTCTAGTAAAATGTGTGTAGTCTGTTTCCCACAACTGAATTACACCCAGGAAGCATATGCACATGTGCACGAGAATCTGTACACATGAATGTTGTTACACAGCTGTTTATGGCAGAAAAAAAATGCAACAACCAAAATCCTCACAAATAGAATGGATAAATTATGTCACTTTAATAAAAATGGACTTGTTATACAGTGAACATGAAGCAAAGCTGCATTCGTATGTGCATATCGCATATATGCATATAAAATGGTGAATCTCAATATCACAATATTGAGTTAGAGAAAAATATCATAGAATAATTTGTAATTTATTTCCATCTATAAATTTAAAAAAACGGGACAAAGGAGAAGATATTATTTAAGGTTACATAAATATAAATATAGTAAATTTACAGAAGCAAAGAACGGAAATGAGTAAGCTGTATTGAAGCTTATGATTACCTCTGTGCGAGGTGGCACTCAGGAGTATGACCAGTTAAGGAAATGGAAAATATAGGTGAAATATTAAGCCATATAGAGATGACAATATTCTTCCTTGTCAATTGTATCCCATGACCCATCAGTGTGTGTTTCAGATCCTACTCCACATTTTTGATGTATACAAAATTATAGTTACTGCAATCAATGTCTATACCCCTTAACAGATGTTCACAAATATATCTGCTTGCTTTTTTTTTTTTTGAGCTAAACCTGAATTGATATTTAGTGTAAATTCATTTGCAGAAAAAAATAATGAATTTCTATTTGTTCCCTTTTAGTAAGATTATCCGCTGGGGGTAATTTGTACAAACATTATTAGAAGAACTCATTTTGAGCTTTTGTAGAAACGTTAAACAAAGGTTTATAATATATATAAAATAGGTACATGGGAATTTTATACATGCACATTAACACTGTTTGAATCTCATAGGTATTTAATTAAAAGTCTTAAATAAAGGTTCTACTTAATTTTCTTTATATAAAATAAAGGAGGATGAACTGTTGCTTGGCAGATACAGCAAGGAGCACTATGTTGACCATTCATTAAACAATCTGGGAGAGAGGGAGAGAGAGAGAGAGAGAGAGAGAGACGGAGAGGGAGAGATGATATATAAAAGAATGAAAAAGTAAGAAATTGCTTCTTCAACCTTTCAAGAAAAATAATTGATCACAATTCCATAATCAACTATAATAAAATGAAGAGATTTCTTTGACCTATCTTTTGTTTTCTGATTATTTCTTCTAGACGTTTTAAATGTTAAACTTCTTTTACAGAACCATTTTCTTTCTCCCCTTTCTATCACAGAATCCTTCCCACACTCATAAACTAAGGGTCACGCCAATTTCTACTATACCCACATGAACTTTAATAGCTACATGAAAAATAACTGAAATATGTACACTAACCCAAATGAAAAGACAAGTGAAATGTGTAATTTTCAGAAAAAAACTGAACATGTGGAATTATTATGAAATTAAGATATGTAACATAAATAAAATCTTTATTGATTAGACAAAACAAATTAGCAAAGAATATTAAACAAAAATACTTCTATGACACACTTTTTTTTGTTTCAATCAGTACAAATCAGATGCAACAGATGTATTTTTTTATTTATTAATTTTTGAGAGAGAGAGAGAGAGAGGCAGAGAGAGAATCCTGCACAGGCTCCACAGTGTCAGTGCAGAGCCCAATGCGGGACTCAAACTCACAAAACTGTGAGATCATGACCTGAGTTGAAATCAAGAGTCAGATGCTTAACTGACTGAGCCACCCAGGTGCCCCTGATGCAATAGATTTCTTCATCAAGATTTTATATATACATACTTTGAATTTATTTCAATTACTCAAACGATATGCCTATTATTACTTCTCTGTTGATTTTTTTAGAAGTTATTTGAAGCAGAACAATCAAATTTGACAAATAGGAAGACAATAATTTCCATAAAAACCTAAAGTAAAAATACAATTTCTAAAATTTTACAAAAAGTAAAGTCATCTTTCCTGTTTTCTCTAAATGTGTTCGTGGGCTAGCAATACATAAATAGACACATTTTAAAAACGTATTTTGGTAAGAACACTTAACATGAGATTCATCCTCTTAAAGGTCTAAGTGCCCAATAGCATACTGTAAACTGTAGGCACTATATTTTACAGTGGATCTCTAGAACTCATTACTTTTGCATGACTGAAATTTTATACCTGCCGAACAGCAGCTATCCATTTCTTCCAGTCTCCACCCCCTGGCATCTAACTTTCTACTCTCTATTTCTATGAATTTGACTATCTAAAAGGAAACCAGAATTAATGGGAATGAATTTCCAAATTGAACATTTCCAGCATCGTGTATGTGTGCATGTACAATATTGTGTTTTACCAAAAATAGTGGAAAGTAAGATAAATAGGCTATAATTTAAGTCTCGGGAAAAAAATTGAGACCAAAAAAAATTTTAAAACCTGATACAAACTTCACACTGAGCTTCCATCTACAACTTTGAAGCCAAGAAGAAAATTCCCTCAAAGTGTGAAGGATATTAACTTTCAAACTAGAATTGAAACCCATCCATACTCTCAATTAAAAGCAAGAGGAAAATTAAAAAAAATAATGCTTTTTAGACATACAAGGACTGAGAAATATTACTTCGAATGTGCCAATTACCAGGAAATTGGTGGAAAGTGCAATAAAGCCTGAAGTTTAAAGCATGGGATCTAGAAGACCAGAAATATGATAAAATAACAAAAATTTCTAAGATGATAGAGGGCCACGAAGTGTAGGATGTGGATAGAGTAGCAGGCTTATAAAAATAGAGGTCAGAAAGGCCTACAAGTCATAAAAATATGCCTCAATTATTTTTTTTAAAGAAAGAAAGGGAGGAAGGGAGGAAAAAATAGAATAAAGGAACTGGTGTGTGTGGGTATATTTTTTAATGCACTCAGAATCTTGGAAAACAGTAGTAGGTTTAAAAATAGAAAGAAACATAGATATAGCACTTGGACCATGTGGGTGAAGGTATACATCACAATGCCACATGTCTAGGGCATAAAGCAGGATTTACTGGGGAAACTTTTCAAAAGTGCAGCATGAGTGTGATGAGTAACTTGTTTCAAAAGCTCAACTCATTCAACAATGAGACATGAACTGATGAGGACATAACTAAACATGCTGTGGATTATGCTGCAAGACAAGAAAGATGCCACTTGCTACTTTATCTTTTTAAAGGGCAAACATAATAGTGGCCTTGTACATAGGGGAGACTGGTAATATTTGGCCAGGGGATTTATTTCTTTCCTGGTGCTGGAAATGCAGTATTTGTCCTTACGGGCTCAGGCCTACTTCCTGTCCACAAATCCAGAATGTTATATCTTTAATGTTTTATTAAGGTATAAGTAGGGAAGTCATATGGTCTGCATGAAGACAGCAAAAGTATCTAAGGTGTCAAGTTTTCCTTTATATACACATAAGTAATCCTTTCTTTCTTAGTCCCACATGCAACCAACTTTAGAATTCTTAGTATCTTCAATCTATAGAAGTAAAACTCCCTCTAATCCTATCATATCAGGGGTGCATAATAGGCATATGCCATCACTAATGATATTGACCTTCATAACTTATCAAGGTAGTGTTTATCAGGTTTCTTCAGGGAAAAGTTACTATTACTCTTTCCCAATACACTCTTTGGAATACAGTCATTTAGTCTAGTTTACCCACATGAGGAGAAGTGGTAAGAAATAAGCTCTACCTATTGAATAGGGAGTGTTTACATATATTATCTAGAATTTTTCTGTAAGGAAATTTTTTTCTCTTGAAATGAGAATGGCTTTACTTTATTTTTTGAAGTAATTCCTACACCCAACATGGGGCTCAAACTTATAACCCAAGATCCAGAGTTGTATGTCCTGACTGAACCAGCCAGGCGCCCCACGAAGGGCACTTCAGCTACTAGTTCTGTATGGTATCTTCATCAGATAGAACGATGATCATAAAGATGCAGATTGGTGACATAAACTGTACAAGACAATAAAGCTTCTAAGTGTTAGAACAAGAATTTGAATGTAGTCCACATAGGAACTCCAGAACTTAGATTCTTAATTACTACTGTATCATTTTCATTATCTTCTATAGGTGAAATTATAAAAATAAATTTGAGAAATTGTTCTTGAATATACTAGATGCCTGCTATCAGCAATAATACATAAACAAATGTAATCTATCTTTCAAGAAAAAAATATTACTGTCAGCATTACATTTTTATGATAATTTCTATTTACTGTTGAGAGCAGGAAATATGGTTTTAGTTAGACACCCTTTTAAAATTATCTATAGGATAATGTGCACTCAAAGGAACTAAAATTTTTTCTTTGCTTCAGGTAAGCAAATGTGTCCAAGTATGTTACAGATAAGTTGCTATTTATAACCTTATTTATAAAAGTAAGGGTTTATTGCACTTTTGTTCTTTTTGCCTTATTGGACTTTATTATTATTCCTCTTGAGACCCATAACCCCAAACTATATAATTTAAAAATAAACTTGAGTTTACAGTATTACTTTTCCACACTATACACAGTAATATGCTGGCAAAATAAATACTCTCTTGGTTGTAAATTCATAAATATTCATTACTAATTAGTTAAAAATTGTACAACAGCAAAAAACTAAAATATTGGTCTCTAATCCCATCACTCAAAATTATACACATATATGTATACATAATATATGTAAATGTATCTATGTATTATATGTATATGTTTGTTCATGTGTATTGATATTTATAATATGTATGTATAGTTTATACATAAATACACTCACTTAAAATTGGATTTAAATAATACTTTATAATAAAAGTTTTTATATTGACATGTATGTTTATATAAAGGAGTGAAACCTAAAAAATAATAAAGAATATAAACATTACTTCTTAAAATAAATAAAACTACAATAGAATTAACAAACTTTTTTGTTCTAGGCCCTATTTCAAGGTCTTTACAAATGAAATTACATTAATGCTTAATACTGCATAGTAAGAGATATACTACATTCAAGCAAAATACCAATTATTTGCCAGAATAAGATAAATATATTGAGAAAACATATAAGCACAAAGAATTTTAGAGAAAATAAAAAAAAAAATCTAACAACAGTAAATGAGTCAAAAGACAGACCTCAATAAAGAAAAATGAAGAAGGGAAAACACTCAGAATAGATAATGACACTATGCTTAGGAACACATAATGTAAGCACTAAGTATGATTCTTTATGCAAAAGAATATTTTTTTTTCAACGTTTATTTATTTTTGGGACAGAGAGAGACAGAACATGAATGGGGGAGGGGCAGAGAGAGGGGGAGACACAGAATCGGAAACAGGCTCCAGGCTCTGAGCCATCAGCCCAGAGCCCGACGGGGGGCTCGAACTCACGGACCGCGAGATCGGGACCTGGCTGAAGTCGGACGCTTAACCGACTGCGCCACCCAGGCGCCCCATGAGAATATTCTTTAAGAAAAAAATGTTTAATTGTAGAAAATTTCTATTCTTAATTAAGAAAATAAATTTATAGGAGAAAGGATTACATTGAAAAAAGGAAATATAAGTTCCCAAATATTTTATTTGGAATGAAAGTAGAAGACCAGGTAAAATGTAGGAGTTGGAGGTAATATATCTGGTTTTCACACATTGACAGAGAAACACGTTTGGTTATGAACACAGCAAAACAGAAACTAACATTAAAAGCAGTAGAAAATAAAGTTTAATTGTCATATTAATAAAGGGAAAATGTGAATAAATAAGCAACTTGATAAAAGCATCAAAATATTGGATAAATCTTAAAAGATAAACCAGAAAGTAAAATGAATAGTAAACATAGGTAAGATTTAAAATAAGGAATTATTATCTACTTTTATATTAAATGCAAAGTGAATTATATCTCTCATCAAAAGCAATGCTGGTCTCATGATAAAAATAATCATCAGTGAAAACGTTTGATGTAGTTACTTTAAAAGAGTCAGATATGTAGAGCAGAAAAGAGTATATAATAGAAATATTTTCCAATATTATTGACAAATTCCATTTAAGAGATATATAGGTATATGTTCCTGAAATAGGGAATAGAATTTTCCGTATTTTAGCCCATGATCATGTTCTGGGTAAATGGAAAATTTAAGTATTTTAAAAGTAAGGACTGGGTGCATGGATGGCTCATTGGTTAAGGGAATAACTCATGATTTAGGCTCAGGTCATGATCTCACAGTTCATGAGATTGAGCCCTGTGTCAGGCTCTGTGCTGATAGTGCAGAAACTGCTTGGGATTCTGTCACTCCCTCTCTCTCTGCCTTTTCCCCACTCACTCTCTCTCTTCATCTCTCTCTCTTTTTATTTATCAAAATAAATAAACATTAAAAAATAAAAGTAGAGATTAAAAAGAAGAACAGACAAAAAAACAAAACCTACAGGCCAATATCCCTGATGAAAATAGATGCAAAAAAACTCAACAAAATATTAGCAAATCACATTCAATAACACATTAAAAGGATCATTTACCATGATCAAATGAGATTTATTCCAGGGTTGTAAGGATGTTTCAACATTCACAAATCAATCAACGTGATGCACCACATTAATAAAACAAAAGATGACAACTATATGATCATCTCAATAGATATAGGAAAAGCATTTGACAAAGTTCAAAATTTAAAAATCCATTCTTGATAAAAACTCTCAAAAATTGCATTAAAAAAAACAAAACAAAAACCCAACCCCAAAACCTAGGAATAAACTTGACAAAGAAGGTTAAAGCCCTGTACTCTGAAAACTATAAGACACTGATGAACAAAACTGAAGATTATACAAACAAATGGAAAGATGTAGCATTGGATTGGAAGAATTAAAATGTCCATACTACCAAAGCAGTCTACAGGTGCAATGTATCCCTATTAAAATTCCAACAACATTTTTTCACAGAATTAAAACTAATAATACTAAAATTTGTATAGACATACAAAAGACCCTGAACAGTCAAAACAATCTCCAGAAAGAACATAGCTGAAAGAATCACAATTCCAGATCTCAAGATATACTACAAAGCCGTAGTAATCAAAACAGTATGTTACGGGCACAAAAATAGACACAGATCAATGAAGCAGAATAGAGAGTGCAGAAATAAACCCACACTTATATCATCAATTAATCTATGAAAAGGGAGGCAAGAATATACAATGGGGGAAAGGCAGTCTCTTCAACATATAGTGCTAGAGAAATGGACAGTTACATGCAAAAGAGTGAAACTGGACCATTTTCTTACATCACAAACAAAAATAAATTCAAATGAATTAAACACTTAAATGTGAGATTTGAAACCATTAAAATTTTAGAGAAGAACACAGGCAGTAACCACTTTGCCATCAGCCATAGCAACATTTTTGTATATATGCCTTCTAAAGCAAGGAAAATAACCATAAAAATAAACTATTGGGACTATATCAAACTAATAAGCTTCTGCACAGTGAAGGAAATTAACAAAATGAAAAGTCAGCCTACTAAATAATATTTGCATAAGATATATCTGATAAGAAGTTGATGTCTAAAATATATAAATAACTCACATAAGACAACACCAAAAAACAAATAATTTGATTGAATATGGGCAGAGGATCTGAATAGACATTTTTCCAAAGAAAACAAAGATGGCCAAGATACAAGAAAACAAAGTGCTCAACATCACTAATCATTGGGAACTGCAAATCAAAACCACAATAAGGTTCTACTTCACACCTGTCAGAGTGGCTAAAATAAAAAAGACAGTATGAAGATTCCTCAAAAAATTAAAAATAAGAAATATTATACAATTCAACAATTCCACTACTGGGTAGAATTGTTGCAACATTATTTACAATAGCTAAGATATGAAAGTGTCCAGTGATAGATTAATGGATAAAGAAGATGTGCCACATGCACAAATGCACACACACACACACACACACACACACACACACACACACTCTAACACACACATTGGAATATTAGCCATAAAAGTTGACAAGATCTTGTAAGTTGTGACAACATGGATGGTAAGTGAAATAAGTCAAAAGAGAAAAACAAAAACCATATGATTTCACTCATGTGGAATCTAAAAACAAAACAAAACAAAATGAATAAACAAAAAACAGAATCAAATCTATAAATACAGAGAACTGATGGTTATCAGAGAAGAGGAGCCTGGGGGATGGGCAAAATGGGTGCAAGGGAGTGGGAGATCCAGGCTTCCAGATATAGAATGAATAAGTCACAGCAATAAAATGTAGCACAGGGAATACAGTCAGTGGTATTGTAATAGCATTAGATATTGACAGATGGTAGCTATACTGTGGTGAGTACAGCATAACATACAGAGTTGTTGAATCAATATGTTGTATACCTGAAACTAATGTGACACTGTGTATCAAGTATACTCAAACATAAAATAAGATGAGACAAAATAAATAACAAAACAATAAAAAGCAGAGATTTTATAGGACACATTTTCTTATATTCATATTTATATTTTATATATATATTTATATTATATAAATACTAGAAAAAGTAAAATAAGTTTTCTAATATATTTTAATTATGGAAATTTGAAATCTGTATTCCTAGACAAACCTTAGATAAAAGAGAAACTCAAAAGGGAAAACATAATAACCGGAAAAGAAATAAAGCAATGGAAAATGATATTTCTATATAAAACCTCAGACAAAATAGCAAAATCATATTAAGAGAAACTTAAGAGAAATATCATATTAAGAGAAAATGCATCTAAAATTGAAGAGGGAAAACCAAAAATAAAGGAACATATTAAATGAAAAATAGCGGTACCTGGATGGCTTAGTTGGTTAAGTGTCTCACCCTTGATTTTGTGTCAGGTCATAATCTCATGGTTTGTGAGTTCAAGCCCCACATCAGGCTCAGCACTGACAGTGCGAAGCCTGCTTGGGATTCTCTCTCTGCCTTTCCCTCTTTATCTCCTTTTCTCTCTCAAAAATAAATAAGTAAACTTAAAAATATAAAAAATAAATAAATAAAATAAAAAATAGAGCAATTGAACAACCAAAGCAAATAGGAAAAAGGAATAATAAACCTAAAGCCCCACACTAACAAAGTAGAAATCAATGTAGTATAAACTACAAACACTTCCAAGATTGACTACTTGATAGATATTATAAATAATTATTCACATGTGTTATACCTAGAAATAGTTATAGAAAAAAAATGACAAAATAGGATTGAGAAATGTGTCACAACCACAGTTAAACTAACTGAAATGTTTAGAAGATAATTTACCTATAACTCTTCAATAGAACATTTGGAAATCCAGAAAAAAATTGATAATTTCTACCAAAATATAGATTAACAAAAGTGAAAAAGAATATGCACAGGGGTGCCAGGGTGGCTCAGGGGTGCCAGGGTGGCTCAGTTGAAACATCCAACTCGATTTCAGTTTGGGTGATGATCTCATTGTTCATGGGACTGAACCCTGTGCTGTCAGCATGGAGCCTGCTTGGGATTCTCTCTTGCCCTCTCTCTCTGCCCCTACCCTGTTATGTGCTCCAAATAAAGAAAGAAACAAACAACAAACAAACAAACAAACAAACTTACAATAAAAGGAATAGGCATTTACCACTGAATAGATAAAATAATTATGTAAGTTTAATGAAAACACAAGACTCTAAAAATATATAAAATCATATGATAGAATATAAAACTAGATCTGAAATAGAAATACTATGTCTTCACATCAAAGAGCAAAACAGCAGGTAAATGTTGATGTTTCTGAAAGAATAACATATATATATACATACATATATATACATACATATACATATATATACATACATATACATAACATATATACATACACATACATATATATACATACATATACATACATAACATATATATATTTAATTTCCATTTAGAATTGCAACTGGTGCTTTTCTGATGCACAATATCAAAGAATAGAAAATTAAAAAAAAAAAAGAATATCTAGGGAGGAGATTTCCTTCACTATGTATAAGAAAACATTCTGAAACGAACAAACAAAAAAGAATACAATCTGGCACCAGTATCATCAAACAAAGATCACCAAAGGATGATTAAAATATCAGTCAAAACCTACAATGAAATGAAAAACAAAACCACTGCTGATCATAGTAAGGGAGACATATGGTGGTCAGGCACAGTCTGGCTGAGAAGATGTCTGCTCGTTTCATATAAGGTATTTGGGAAGCACTGAATAGGGATTGGTGGACTTTCAGAGGTGTGAGTGGATTGACACCATTTATAGAAAGGTGGTTACTCCAATGAGATTGTCATTGATTAGGTGTCACTCAGAGTGTTTTGGAGTGAGTCTGTCCTTGATTGGCTGGTTTTCAGAAGAGAGGGGCTGACATTAATTGCTCACAGAATTAAAGAGTTCTGGTTCTAGTGACTACTTGTTTCTATGACTACAGACCAATGAATCTTTTCAGTGTGTTTGAACTCTCATTGAACCCCAATCTTCACTATTGCAGTTAATTTTTATTGAAAATAAAGTTTCATCTGTGAAGATCTGGTGTTCAGTTTTGCATATTAATAATCATGATTTTATCTGTTTTCATCTTTGGTGTTTTATTTTTTCAATCACCTGTTGGAACCATAACAGTGTTGTAGTATTTATTACTCTAGACAACAGGCATCAAACAATAGAAAAATAGACAAGAATTATACAATGGATCTACAATAAAATCATAAAATGGACAAAAACACTTTGGAACAATGATACAAATTTCCCCAGTCATGAACAATGACTTCCTGAGTCTACTTGCAGTGGATGGGCATTTCACCTGTAGTTTTAATCCCCAAATAGCATGAATTGTTAACAATAGCAGAGATTCTTCCCAGGTTATCCAAAATGAATCTAACACCATTTAGTTTTCTATAATGTGGGAGGGTTAAGAGTATTTGAGTTGTTTTTTTCTTTTTTTCTTCATTATTACTTACCGTGTCAGTCAATGTTGTGAGAGAATTTCAATCCAAAATGGAACTGGATAATATAAAATGGAAACTCTCACACATGTGCTCTCAAAACAAAACTTCAGGATTGAAAGACTGATTTTTGAAAACTGTCTGATTTACAAAAAACTAGTAATATTGGAATTTTCTTAAATAATAGAGAGTTGGTCAGGGGCTACCTCATATCAATTTTAGGAAACTTTTGTTTATGGTTTCCAGAGACATAAGCAAGAAACAACCCAGTTCAGTTCATCTCACAAAATAAGTGGTTTGAGATTTATTTGTATGGCTGGAATGGGCTTGCTGCTCAGTTTTCAAAGTGCGTCTCATTTGATTTTTATTTTAACAGACTCTAACTGTCCCTTTTTTAAAGCCTACTCCAAACCCTCCACAGACTTGCCTATAACGTGCTACAGTTTGTGTGTTCCAAGTTGCATTTCCTCTCCTATTCCCAAATAAACTCCTCTTTTTTCCAATGTTAAGCATGCTTGGCTTACTTCTTTTTTCTTTTCTTTTTTTTTTTTTTTTTTTTAATAAATAATGTGAAGAGGAAACACAATGATAACCACTTCAAGTTGTTTAATTTGGATGGGATTGCTTTTCACAGGAGTTTTCTGCATAAAAGCTTTTACTTTTTTGGACTCTAAGAAACTTTTGCTGAGTTGTCCCTTTTGAATAGCCTCACAGAGAAATTAAATAGATATAAATTGAAGAGCCTGATCCCAAAATAGGGCAGATATGTAAAAGACATACAAAAGATTAAAGAACCTTGATGGAGCTGTAGGTATAATTTCATAGTGAATTCTGTATATATTTTGAAGGGTAAGTTCTTATTTTTCAAATGCTCATATTATTTAGAACTTATTAAGTTTTGAAATATTTGACAAAACAAGCATAAATGAGGTTTAATGTCCCTAATTTCAACATATGAATTTTGGGGGAATACAAACATTCAGCCCATAGCATATAGGTATGCCTTCTCTCATTGCTCATTTTTTAAAGAATAGGAAATGAGAAGTTGAAAACTAAAACTTTATGTTCATTAATTTTCTCTGACAGTTTATTTAACTCCTTACACACATATACACCACTATAGTTTGGCCTTAAGTACATGTGACCATGTCAGAATCAGGTGAGAGAAAGTAGCAAGTTGAGAAAAGTAACCCAACAACCAGAAGATTATAAAATCTACAAAACACAAAGATCCTCATGGAAAATAGACCTCATAAAAATTTGAATGAATATTTTCAGTGTATTTTAAAGAAAAAGATGTTTGAACATCTCTGAAAGACAACTATGACTTATCCTCATTGAGAAGATGGGAGGCTGCAATCCAGGCGGAGAGACTATGGACAAAAGCATAAAGCAACAAATACGATGATACATCCCAGGGATCACACTTACTATGTGATATTATATGTCATGATGTCACAGTTACAGTGAAGGGTGCATTTGTAGGAATATTGAAAGATAGTAGAAAGAGAACTCTTTTGGAACCTGATAAATGCAATGGTGAACAGGAAAAATACACTATGAATCGTGAGGAATATTGTCTGTTATACAGACTGGTTGAATGTGTCATTGACAAGGTCAGATAGTCATTAGCACTAATCTGACTGAATATCTAAGCTTCTTTTTTCACGGTGTCTTTCAGTAAGTATATTACTTTAAACTTATAAGAAAAAAGTTAGTTCTTAAGTTGCATTTATTTTTTTATAAGTATGGTAAATATTCTAGGAAAAAAAGTTCTTCTTAACATAAAGTATCTCCCGTATCGCTTTGTAAATAATAGTTCAAAAATCATATCTAATCACATTTGCTTTGAGTTTGTTGTTGTTGTTAATGTGTATTAATTAAGTCATAATTTGATTTTCTAAAAACTAATCTTTTGATGAAAATGCCATTAGCAGAGGCTAATGATGAATTTATATATGAAGTGAACCATTGCATAGCTCATTAAAATTAAATAGTATGGAGTTAAATAAACTGACAGAGAAAATTAATGAACATAAAGTTTTACTTTTCAAGTTCTTATTTTGAAGGTTAAGTTCTTATTTTTCAAATACATTATTTACAGCTTATTAAATTTTGAAATATTTGATCGCTTCTTGGCCTTTTGGCTAAGATCAAGTGAAGTTTTGAAATATTTGACAAAACAAGCATAAATTAGGTTTAATGTCCCTAATTTCAACATATGAATTTTGGGGGGGACACAAACATTCAGCCCATAGCATATAGGTAGACTTGGCTCCATTGTTCATTTTTGAAAGAATAGGAAATGAATTGAGTATAAAATTTTCATTTTTAAATTTTATTTTATTTTTTAGAGAGAGAGTGAGCAGAGGAGAGGGACAGAGGGAGAGAGAGAGAAACTTTTTTTTTAAAAAAGGTTTTCTTTAAGTTTATTTATTTATTTTGAGACAAAAAAAGGGCACAAGCAGGGAGGGGAAGAGAGAGAGAGGGAGAGAGAGAATCCCAACAGACCCCACATTGTCAGTGTGGGTTCTCATGAGGGGCTTGAACTCACGAATCATGGGATCATGACCTAAGCTGAAGTCAAGAGCCTATGCTTAACCGACTGAGCCACGCAGGTGCTCCAAGAGAGAAAATCTTAACCAGGCCCCATGCTCAGTGCAGAGTCTGATGCTGTCCTCCATCCCACAGCCCTGGGATCATGACCTGAACCAAACTCAAGAGTTGGACACTCAACGACTGAGTCACCCAGGTGCCCCAATTTTTTTTTAAATCCCAAATGCAAATATATTATTTTTCAAATTCTGATTATATATTTAAAAATTAAAATGCTTCATTTCTAATTCTAATGTATAAAAAATTGAGTACTCTGCATTTGACAGTTGTTATGCTCACTGTTCATGAATCAATGTTCTTTAACAATAGATAAATCATATCTTTAATGCTGTTGTCTTAAAAATGCAGAAATAAGACAGTTTTAACTGTTTTCCTTATTGCTTACAGAGTTAAGCACTTTAGTGATTGAATACTTCCATATCTTTCATGACTATATAAATTGTCTTTTGTTTCATTATTACATATTTTAACTTTTTGTTGCTTGTCACTTTCTCTCCCTTTACATGCCCCAAGTTCTGTTTCACAAAAGGGTCAATAAGGTTTAAACAGAGAACTTAAACTTAAATGTCAAGCAGTGACAATAAATGAGTGAAACAGACCAAGTGTGTTTGATCATTCATTCATTCATTCATTCCCAGACAACTAATTTTCTATTTATCACACATTAATTAAGTAGTTCCTATGTGCAAAACCCACTTCTAAGTACTTATTATATAGCATTAAACAAAATAAAGGTCCTTACCCCATACTTCTTACATTCCACAGGGGAAAACAGACAATAAAAAAATAAATGTAATAAATAATAACAGGTTTAGAAAGTGAAATGATTGACTTGAAGTGTAACAGCAGCCCCATAAATGTAGTGCCAGGGCTAAACAGTGCTTAGATTAGGGTTAGGGAAAAAAAAAAATCTATGCTATGTCTCGGCTGATTGATGCCCTATTAAGTGCAAGGATACTGTGACAACTTTCTGTTTCTCCAAGGAGTCACAAAAGCTGATTTTGATGTGAAATCTCTCTTATTTATATTCAATATTGAACAGCATGGTTGCACATTGTTCAGATCTTATAAAACATACTTGTTTATCTCATTTGGCCCACGAGCCTAGGTCTAAAGCCTGGCACCAGTTATTTCACACTAGTATTCATTATTGTTAAGATGTTTACACTTATCTTCCTCTTCTTATCAGGAGCCATCCCACTGCTCAGCTCACTCCTTGAGCTGGTCATATGTGTGACATCTTAACTCTTGCTGAAAAATCTGATGGATATCTGATGGATATTCCTTGATAGTTTGAACGCTTTCTCAGATAAATTATATAATATCGTTGTATATTAGTATAATAAAAGCTTGACCCCACACTTAAAAAAATGTGTATATCAGAAGTTAATGAGGCAGGGTGCCTGGATGGCTCAGTTGACTAAGTGACTGACTCTTGGTTTGGGCTCAGCTCATTATCTCACAGTTCATGGGTTCAAGCCCTGCAATGGGCTCTGTACTGGCAGCATGGAGCCTACTTGGGATTTTCTCTCTCTCTCTCTCTCTCTCTCTCTCTCTCTCTCTTTCTTTCCCTCCCATGATTGTGCACATGTGCTCGCTCTCTCTCTTAAAAATAAATAAACATTAAAAAAAAGTTAATAAGCTACTATCTTTTAGCAGGCCTATGAAAATTTTTTTTAAAAAATTTCTAGCACAAATTATTCAAATGTTATTTCCACAAATAATACAATTATTCTGACTAAAGGAGATAACAAAGTTTAATTTTACAGTATAAGGTACACTCTGCAAGAAAAAGCAAAGTCATTTAAAAACCCAGATTTATAGTTTAAACTGTTTTTGTACTCAATTATAACTAAAAAAAATCCAAAGATATAACTTTTTGTCAGTATAAGTTACAACAAATATATGTATCAAATTATGAAAATTATTTCAGTGTCAGTTCAAGTCTCCACATCCAACCTGTACATACTTCTTATGGCTTCTTTGTCCTGTCCCCCTATATAGGTCTTCTATATTAGATATAGGAAAATAACCAAATCAGAGTTGGCTATGCCAAACTAGGAAAATGAGAGTTTATACCTGAAATTTTGGTAGGCAAAGTTGTAAAGTCGTGAAATATAAATTATTTAGCCAGATTTTTTAAAACTTCAATCAAAACACTGTTCTCTGGATTACCAAAATTTTAAATATTGAATAACAATCCTCTACAAAACAAGGATTTGGATTTAGTATGTATTGTTAACTTTGATACTGTATGAGCTCTAATTTATTTTTCATGGCATGAGGTTATGTGAGTTTTGTTTTGCTTAAGTTATCTTAGGAAGCACATTTTTTTCTGCATATAAAACCATTACTGGAATCATTCATTTTCATCTCCCAAAATCCCCACTGTGAGGTGGTTGTCTATATAAATAATTTTTCCTTTAGAGAAAAAGGGTAGAAAGTGTACTTGTTAGTAGAAATTTACATGATTTTGGAATGTTCCAGCTGAAAGCAATTTAATGTTACTTTTGCTTCTAATTCATATTCTGAAACTTTACCACAAGCTTTAATTCATCGATAATGTAATAGACTGACAAATTTTGATTATGGTTTTTGTTTGTTTGTTTAAATGTTTATTTATTTTTGAGAGAGAGAGAGTTAGAGTGTGAGTGAGGAGGGGCAGAGAGAGAGAGACAGAGACACAGAATTCTTTTTTTTTTTTTTTTAATTTTTTTTCAACGTTTTTATTTATTTTTGGGACAGAGAGAGACGGAGCATGAACGGGGGAGGGGCAGAGAGAGAGGGAGACACAGATCGGAAACAGGCTCCAGGCTCTGAGCCATCCGCCCAGAGCCCGACGCGGGGCTCGAACTCACGGACCGCGAGATGGTGACCTGGCTGAAGTCGGACGCTTAACCGACTGCGCCACCCAGGCGCCCCAAGAGACACAGAATTCTTAACAGGCTCCTGGCTCTAAGCTGTTAGCCCAGAGCCTGACGCAGGGTTTGAACTCAGGAACAGCAAGATCATGACCTGAGCGGAAGTCAGGTGCTTAACTGACTGACCCCCCAGACACTCTGATCGTGTTTTTTTACTTAAAAGCATTTTCAGCATGATTATAATGTAAA